>NW_026775577.1:34295000-34755000 GCF_030987335.1 Cornus florida
AATTTATTGTATCCGGGTGCCATAAACTCATCTGGTGTCGTAACCTCCAGCAAACACCCTATTGAAGGTAATTCCGCTCCTGTCGGGGTGTAGCTTCTTCATATAATACTTAGATTTCCGGGATAGATTTATCTTTTTCCTCCTTTCCTCTGGTATTTGTTCGATAGAACACTCTAAGAAGCCGTGCCTCACAAACCTGTCAAACATATTATTACCGATAAGGCGGTTGATAAATTCACTTTCAGATAATGCCGGGGTACCACATGAGAATGAACAACTGCATTTACCGATTTGGGTTGAGGTTGGGTTGGGCCAGCTCAAGCTGCAGCCCTAGCCCCGACTAATCCCTGAGGATTGAGGAAGGATGCCTCTCCACTTCGAACCGAGTAAGCCGCTAAATATGACAACGAAGGTGTGGGGTCTCTTAGCTTTTGATTGTCTTAAATCATCATATATTGAGATATTTCTAAATGAATAATTGTTCCAGGTGTTCCTATCGTGGCGACATGGTTGCTTTTTGGTTTGTTGATATATAAATCAGATACAGACTGAAGTTTCTTTTCACTTCATTGTTGGGAATTGAAGTTACCATTCAAATTTGTATATCATGGCCTTGACTTACTACATAACTTTTGCAATTTCAGTATATATATATTTCCCCTAAGCTTCTTTGTTTAACAAACAACCAAACTTACAAATAACAGAGGGGCATACCTCTTCAGAAAAATAAAAATAAAAATAAATAATTTATATTCTGATTGTTCTAAAAGTAATTTATTTGCGAAATTGAAGTGACCGGGAAAGACAAGATCTAACAATACCCACTTAGTTTGTTTTAAATATATATATATATTTAAAAATTGTTATTTTGACTGAAAAAATTGCAAATGATTGTAAAAATAAAAGGGGTGAAAATTTCAATATATCTAGCACAACACATTCATTTAAATAATGCTCTCCGCCCAAAAAAAAAAAAAAAAAAACACACACACACACACACAAACGCGCGCGCAGATGAAAAGGTTAAACATAGTTAGATATTACTCCCACGCTTCTTTTCTTTTTATTTTTAGCATGTCATGATTTTTCGAGTAAAGTAATTAATGATACACTGTAGTTTTTATTTAATTTTGTGATAGAATTATTATTTTATATATTAGCAATTATACATCTTTCGAATTCATAAAATGCTAATTAAAGAATATATTGAGTGGGGTGTGGAATTCACGGGAGATGTCATATAGTAAAACCCACGCCCCACTTACACAACAATCATTCGACATTCTCAGAATTTAAAGGATATTTAATTTTTTTTGTGTATATATTTCAGTGTCTTTGAATCAGAGTGTGATTTGTAGAATTTTCATGTGGGTCACTCCAATTGGATGTGTTTATATATATATAAATGTATGATATGTCTTTATCATTTGTCTGATAGTAGAATTTTGGCATGGTTGGTCGTAGAAGATTTGGTAAATAGTTTATATAAATTAGAATGCAAACCGATATAAATAATCCGCTGTAGCCAATATACCAATTGAAATTCAACTCTCATGAGGGAGTTTCGGGTTCGAGTCCCGGCAGCGGAAATAATTTTTTTTATACTTTTAATGACGAGCACTATATTTTTTAAAATATAATTATTTACCAAACCTTTTCTTATTTATTTATTTATTTTTTTTTACCCAAATTCACATAGAGAAAGTAAACATATTTATAGATAAATTATAGTAAGATAAATTATAGTAGAATTTTGGCATGGTGAGTCTTAGAAGATTCAGTAAATAGTTTATATAAATTAGAATGCAAACTAATACCAATAATCCGCTGTAGCAAATATACCAATGGAAATTCAACTCCCGTGAGGGAGTTCCGGGTTCGAGTCCCGGCAGCGGAAATAATTATTTACCAAACCTTTTCTTATTTCTTTTTATTTTATCCAAATTCACATATAGAAAGTAAATATATTTATAGATAAATTATAGTAAGATAAATTATAGTAGAATTTTGGCATGGTTGGTCTTAGAAGATTGAGTAAATAGTTTATATAAATTAAAATGCAAACTGATATCAATAATCCGCTGTAGCCAATATACCAATGGAAATTCAACCTCCGTGAGATAGTTTTGGGTTCGAGTCTCGGCAGCGGAAATAATTTTATTTTTGTACTTTTAATATTTTGATGACGAGCACTATATTTTTTAAAATATAATTATTTACCAAACCTATTCTTATTTCTTTTTATTTTTTTGTAACCCAAATTCACATATAGAAAGTAAACATATTTATAGATAAATTATAGTAGAATTTTGGCATAGTTGGTCTTAGAAGATTTAGTAAATAGTTTATATGAATTAGAATGCAAACTGATACCAATACCAATAATCCGCTGTAGCTAATATACCAATTGTGACATATAGGAATCCATGCCATTTCCAACAAGCCGTGCCATTTCCAAGTCTCTTTATCAAACATGCAGTTGAAAAACAGATGTTCCCCAATATCAACATCACTTATACAATTGTGACATATTGGAATGATACAAATGCCCGTGCGACAAGTTTGATAAGGTGTCGACAAGCCGCTGTCTGAAGCCAACATACCATGGGATATTCAATTAGTCAATGGCAATTTTATTGCCTTTAGAGAAGATTTAAAAATAATTCATTTTAGTAATCCAATTCTATTGCCTTTTAGAGAAGATCCAAAAAGTATTTAAAAATAAATAAATAAATAAGTTATACTCTGATTGTTCTAAAAGTAATTTATTTGCGAAATTGAAGTGACTGGGAAATTGTTAAAAAATTGTTTTTTTGACTGAAAAAATGGCGAATGATTGTAAAAATAAAAAGGGTGAAAATTTCAAAATATCTAGCACAACACATTCATTTAAATAAGGTTCTCTGGCCAAAAAAAAAAAAAAAAAAAACACACACACACACACATGGATGAAAAAGTTAAACATAGTTAGATACTATTCCTACGCTTCTTTCTTCTTCTTTTTTTAACATGTCATGTTATGTCATGATTTTTCAAGTAAAGTAATTAATGATATAGTTTTTATTTAATTTTGTGATGGATTTATTATTTTATATATTAGCAATTATACATCTTTCGAATTCAGAAAATACTAATTAGTGAATATATTGAGTGGGGTGTGGAATTCACGGGAGATGTCATAACCCACACCCCACTTGCACAACAATCATTCGACATTCTCTGAATTTGAAGGATTTTTAATTTTTTTTGTGTATATACTTCAGTCTCTTTGAATTAGATAGTGATTTGTAGAATTTTCATGCAGTCACTCGACATTCTTTAAATTTGAAGGATATTTAATTTTTTTTGTGTATATACTTCAGTCTCTTTGAATTAGAGAGTGATTTGTAGAATTTTCATGTTGTCACTTTGGTTGGATGAGTAAATATATATATATATATATATATATATATATATATATATGTGTGTGTGTGTGTGTGTGTGTGTGTGTGTTTGTGTGTGTGTGATATGTACGTCTTTATCATTTGTTGATAGTAGAATTTTGGCATGGTTAGTCTTAGAAGATTCAGTAAATAGTTTATATAAATTAGAATGCAAATTGATACCAGTAATCCGCTGTAGCCAATATACCAATGGAAATTCAACTACCGTGAGGGAGTTCCGGTTTCGAGTCCCGGCAGCGGAAATAATTATTTTTTTTTTACTTCTAATATTTTGACGACAAGAGCACTATATTTTTTAAAATATAATTATTTACCAAACCTTTTCTTATTTCTTTTTATTTTTTATTTTAACCCAAATTCACATATAGAAAGTAAACTTATTTATAGATAAATTATAGTAAGATAAAAAATAATATAAAAAAAGAAGAAGAAAAAGAATAGTAAATTAAAGAACCGTAGAACCAGGCTTATAAGTTATTTCTAGACAAATTAAAGTGTTTGAATTTATTATAAATTCATTACCTGTTTTATAATTTTAATGAAATTTGTTAATTCAAGAATGCAAGATTTTCTCACTTGAGAAAGATAAAAAAAAAAAATTATTAAATCAGTTTAATGACTTCAAAAACATGAGGAGAATTTTAGAAAACTTGTCCAATGTAAATTTTGGTACTTAAGTATTAGACTATATTAGATGTGGTGGACATACCTGACAATGTCTCCAAATTAAAACACACCAATATTAGTACTTTTTACATGTAGGTGGGACAATTATTATTTTATTGTTAACACTTTATGCGAGTAGGTGAGACAAGTTTCACTAGGTGATGCGCCTTTAATAATATTTGGAAAATGATAGGGTCAACGAATAATTTTCCTGAATAAGTCCTCTGACGTGTTTTTGTCCATCTTATCTACTTAAATAGTTTTCAAAAAAAAATTATTTAACACGTGATAAGTATAACCAACCACGTCAAATTTAATGTTAATTCAGGGATTCCTTTTCGGTTCACCTATCATTACTCATAATATTTTGATGACAAGAGCTCTTTATTTTTTAAAATATAATTATTTACCTAACCTTTTCTTATTTCTTTTTTATTACCCAAATTCACATATACGAGTAGTAAGTATATTTATAGATAAATTATAGTGTTTACTTTTAATAATATTTTTCATGATTTGGTTTGGAATCTTAATTTTTATAAAAATTGATTTACTAATTGTTCTAAAAATAATTCATTTCACCAATCCAATTTTATTGCCTTTAGAGAAGATCCAAAAAGTAAATTTTATAAAAATTAAGTTATACCCTGATTGTTGTAAAAATAATTCATTTCAGTAATCCAATTCTATTGCCTCCCAGAGAAGATCCAAAAATTAAGATTCCAAACCTCCCAGAGAAGATCCAAAAAATAATCCAAAAAATAATCCAAAAAGTTAAACATAGTTAGATACTACTCCTACGTGCCTTTATTTATTTATTTATTTTTTAACATGTCACGATTTTTCGAGTAAAGTTATTAATGATATAGTTTTATTTAATTTTTTGATGGATTTATTATTTTATATATTAGCAATTATACATCTTTGAAATTCAGAAAATGCTAATTAGGGAATATGTTGAGTGGGGCGTGGAATTCACGGGAGATGTCATATGGTAAAACTCACCCCACTGACACAACAATCGTTCGACATTCTCTGAATTTTAAGGATATTTAATTTTTTTTGTGTATTATATTTCAGGGTCTTTGAATCAGAGAATGATTTGTAGAATTTTCATGCAGGTCACTCCAGTTGGATATATATATATATATATATATATATATATATATATATATGTATGATATGTCTTTATCATTCGTCTGATAGTAGAATTTTGGCATGGTGGTCTTAGAACATTCAGTATGTAGTTTATATATATTAGAATGCAAAATAATACCAATAATCCCTCCAGGTTTGAGTCCCGGCAGGAGCACTATATTTTTAAAAATATAATTATTTACCAAACCTTTTCTAATTTCCTTTTTTTTTTTTTTTTTTTACCCAAATTCACATATAGTAAGTAGAAATATTTATAGATAAATTATAGTAAGATAAAAAAAAACAAAAACAAAAAAAGGCTAGTAAATTAAAGAACAGTATAACCAGGCTTATAAGTTATTTCTAGACAAATTAAAGTGTTTGAATTTATTATAAATTCATCACCTGTTTTATAATTTTAAGGAAATTTGTTAATTCAAGAATGCAAGATTTTCTCACTTGAGAAAGATAAAAAAAAAAATTATTAAATCAATTTAATCAGTTCAAAAACATGAGGAGAAGTTTAGAAAACTTGTCCAATGTAAATTTTGGTATTTAAATATTAAACTATGTTAGATGTGCCGAACATACCCATCATTGATAATGTCTCCAAATTAAACCACACCATATACTTTTTACATATAGGTGGGACAATTATTATTTTATTGTTAGCACTTTATACAAGTAGGTGAGATAAATTTCACTAGTTGATACATTTTTACTAACTTGGTATGCCCGACCCATCAAAAAAATTTTATCGGGCTTAAGAGGAAACCAACCAAATAAACCCTTTGGAATTGTTGTGATTCCATACCAGATTATAAACCCTACAAAAAGCATGTCAAATGGGGGGAGCCCAACATCAAAGATGGCATAGTAAAAGAGATGCCCTATATTGATTGTGATTCTTTTGACATTGGAGATGCCTCAGCATTTCAATCTTTTTCCTCCTTTCCTCTGGTATCTTTTCGATAGAACACTCTTAGAAGTCGCACCTTACAAACCTATCAAACAGAATATTTGACCAATTTTTGGCCAACCACATCAGCAATTGAGCTGACTGGCTAGTTGTAATATTGGATCATTGCATTTGGACAGTATGGTAATAAAAGATTTGACCATTTATTTTTGGGATCCATCATTTTAGCAGATAGATAAAATTGCGAGAAATGAAATGGGACTCAGCTGAATCACTTCAAAAACATGAGAAGTTTAGAAAACTTGTCCAATGTAAATTTTATTACTTAAATATTAAATGATGTTAGATGTGCAGGACATACCCGACATCGAGCAAGTGAGACAAATTTCATTAGGTGATATATTTTTACTAACTTGATATGTCTAACACATCCAAAAATCTTTGTGGTGCTTTAGAGGAAATCAACCATGGGAGTATGTAGGGTAGGGTTGAGCTGAGCTCCAATATATATATATATATTGGAGCTCAGCTCAACCCTACCCTACATACTCCCATGGTTGATTTCCTCTAAAGCACCACAAAGATTTTTGAATGTATATATATATATATATATATATATATATATATATATATATATATAGTATTAGCTTACCCAAACAAGCCTAAGTCAGTTAAGCCACAATACTAAAATAAAGACCCAAGCAAAACAAGTCCAAGCCAAACAAGTCCTAATAAAAAATTTGCTTAAGAAATTGTGTTATTAAATTTATATTTAATTTTAGCCCACCCATTGACAATTTTTAGATCCATCCTTGAAACCAACCAAATAAACCATTTGGAATTATTGTGATTCCGTGCGAGATTATAAACCCTACAAAAGGAGCCCAACATCAAATATGGCGTAGTAAAAACCACCAATGGAGATGCCCTTCATTGATTGTGATTCTTTTGACATTGGAGATCCCTCTACATTTCGAAATTTGTTTCATAGAGAGAGTTGAAAACCTAAATAAGTAAATTTTGCTTAGTTTGCACAATGGTGAGCTATAGGCTTAAATTTGCACATTCCAATTGAAAACTAAGCCCAAAATTATGGATAGGAAATACTAGTATCCACCGAGGAAAAAATAAGTATTTATTGTATATTCAAGTGCATCTCACATTAACCCAACTTGCACTGAAGCTTAAATTAGAACAACGATACCACTCAAAATAAATGCAATCAACAATGAGATTTCAAAACTCCGAACTAAAACTATGCGCAATTTTTGGCTAGTCACATCTGCAATTGGACTGACATGGCTTGCTATAATATTGGGTCATTGTACGGATGGAGAGGGATAAAATAGCAAGAAATGAAATGGGGCCACCCATTGCTAACTTTGTGCGGGGCCCGCCTAATTGGCCATCCCCACACCAGAGCCAGCCATACCCATTGCTCTAAATTGTAGAAACAAAAGTATGGTTTTGTGATAAAACTATGTGCAAGCCTACGCAATCCTTGGAACATTTTCACAAAATATTGATTGATGGGGTGGAATCATGTAGTAGTTATATAATTAGCAATGGCCCCCTCACTTAATAGTTTATACATAGAGCTAAAATAGTTGTTCCATCTACCTCTCTTTAATTTATAGGAATGAGCTCCTCCAATTAATTTTTTAAAAATGAACTCTAATCTAATATAATTTATCTAAATATAATTTTGAAAAAGAAAACGAATTTAAAGGTCAAAGTGTCAGTGTTAGACACTCGTAAGATAAACACATGTCAAAAAACACATGCTTGAATATATTTCCTATTTGGACATGTCATTGGAAATGTTAATGCACTTGACATGCGGTGGACACATCTAATTAAAAGGAAATGTTTAAAATTTTGGAAAAAACACATGTTAAAGCATAGGAGCATCTCCAACGATTGTATATATTTTTTTGTATAATGTGATGTGTCCCAAAAAAAAAAAAAAAAAATGGGATTCCTCATCTTTAACTTTAGCCATTATTTTATGTCTTTTGTGTAAAAATGTATCGGCCAATAACAATCAACCACGTGTCATGTCAGGATTTCACATAACTTTTACAAACTTAATATAAGGTTTATTCGTTAATGAAATGAGAAAGAATGAGGAGAAAGTTAATATACTGATGTGGTTGTGTAGAAGGATTGTGTAATACACACAATAATTTTACACATTGATAACGTGGCAGTGTATCTTAACATAATGTTGAAAATAAAATTAAAAAAGTACACATTATACTTGGGTCGTGGCAATGTATATTTTACACAAAAAATTATTTTAACAAACTACTGGAGATGTTCAGACTGCTTAGTATGTAATAGGGAGGTTAAAGCATAAAAAATAAAATAAAATAAAAATTATATAACTTCTTGATGGTTCATGCTTAACTCCTTTACCAAGAAGAAATTAGTAGAATCTCTTTTGCAACCACTCTTCGTACTTGCAACGACCCTTCTCCTTCTTTAATAAATCATATTTCTCCTTTGGCGCACCCCCACCAAGTTTGAGGCACGTCTGCACGATTGCACTGCATGACATTTTTATGATTGAGTTTTGAGGGTCTTGGAGAAATTTGCAGAGGGTAGAGAGGTGAAGGATTCAAAAAGTTTGAAAATATTCTGGGATAGCTGAGATATGGAGTGGGTTAAATATCTAAGATTTTTAGTTGGAGTTTTCTAAAGAGTAAGATACAATCCAAGCCATCCATGGAGAATCTGGAAGCCTATAAGTAAGTGGGCTTAATGCATGAAATACTAATTCCTCACCAAAGTTTCTATACAGTTGTCTAATTACTCTTCCTAATTTATTAAACCATCCAAAACCATTATCATTTCTAAAAGCATGCGTTTAAAAACGATGGAATGACATTTTCAAGTGAGGGTTTAACAAATTTCATCCTCACTGACATCATAAGTTCCGTTAAAGGCAGGTTGTCAGAATGTAAAATATTGGCAGGTTGTCAGAATGTAAAATATTTTTAGTTTTTTTTTTTTTTTTTAAGTAAAATGTTTTATTAAAACTTAATAAAAATAATTTACACATCAATTTTCTTCAAGTTATTTTTTTAAAAATTAAAAAAATGATAAAATTGTCTAAGAAAAAATAGTCTTTAAAAAGTTTCAAATTCCAACTTCAGTCAAAGGAGTTAAAATTGATAATCATTAAAAGCACTCTAAATAATTATCAAACACACCTAAATGAATTTTTTAAAAATAAAAGCGTTCAAAAGGCTATAAGTGTTGCTGTTGATAGATCTATTCCTTTTTCTTTTTTTTTGCTGGGATTAAACAAGTGTGATATAAACAAAGAAATTAATAGTCTGTACAGTAATACAGCAAAGGAGAACACACCTAAAAGGCAAATATTTAATAAAAAATTTAACTACATGTTAGCTTTTGGGCTTCATATTTTCTTCAGTTTTGGGCAACATGACTATATCTACATCAGAGATTTTTTACTTATTTATTTTCATTAAAAAAATCTTTGGATAAGTTCCATTCTTTTTTCATGAAAGAGGAGCGTTTTCACATTTCAACTTTATCTTTTATAAAATTATTATTATTTTTCTATTGGTTTTGGTTCTTCACTAGTTTTAATTTAAATATTGAATTTCTGGTCATTTTATTCTCTTTTAAGCTTTTGTGGATTAACAATCACCTTTTAGAAATTTTGAGGTGGTGGTTTATTATAAGATTAATGTCATTATGAGGTCAACCTCATGATTGTTGTCAGGAGTTCTCCATCAAATGAAAAGAAAAAAAAAAAAGTGCACAAGTTATATCATTACATAACCAATATTAAAATGATCTCATTAAAACAAAAATCAGCTAAATAGCAAAAAACAAAATTAAACCAGTTCAATTTGATCAAATGAAGTCAAAGAAAGAGAATATAAAAATTTAACCGATTCGTGTGATCTAAAGATTGTGATCACATATATTAAAAGCACAAAACTAAGCAACTCTGTTCCAAAATTACAGAAAATACATACAAGTACCTGCTGAAGAAAACAGAAATTTTGTTACTCTATTTTCAAGTGCATCTCTCACTGCGTCCAGGCACTATTATTATTTAGTAACCCAACTTGCAACAGTGCTTTAAATTGGAACAAACACGATACCACTCAAAATAAAAGCAATCAACAGTGAGACAGACAAAATTCCGAACTAGAACTTGGCGTGAATTTATTGTATCCGGGTGGTCATAAACTCATCTGGTGTCGTAACCTCCAGCAAACACCCTATTGAAGGCAATTCCGCTCCTGTCGGGGTGTAGCTTCTTCATATAATACTTAGATTTCCGGGATAGATCTATCTTTTTCCTCCTTTCCTCTGGTATTTGTTCGATAGAACACTCTGAGAAGCCGCGCCTCACAAACCTGTCAAACATATTATTAACGATAAGGCGGTTGACAAATTCACTTTCAGATAATGCTGGAGTACCACATGAAAATGAACTACTGCATTTACCATATAATGAAGTACTTGATTTCATAAACTGAAGAACTGACAAAAGTGAAGCTATCACAAAAAATAACTAAAGTTCTAAGGTAAAACTACATATTGGTAGGGTCGGCAAAATAGATCCGAAGGACTAACAGCTGCTTCTAAAATCCAGTTTTTCTGGCTGACATATCACAACCCAGCAACATGGGGTTATTGTCTACCAGTTGGGTTATCCTAGTACCAGATTGATGTAGAATGTGCTTTGTTTTCATGAACATAAATTTGGATTCTGATAGGTCTTTTATGCTTAATGTAGGGTAAACAACAATGGAATTAGTAGCAGCTAAGAAAACTATAATAGGATTTGGGTAAACAAGTCCAGAATGAAGCACTTTTTTAGGTATCTTAGCACTCTGTTGGGCCAATACTAGGACCACTCCAGTGTGCTGCTTAGCGCTGCACCACAAACGAAGATTTCTGTGGCTTGTTAGTGCTAACCTAGGCTGAGATCTGCACTCAAGAACTACCTAAAAATATGTAACCAAATAATTAGACATTTTGGTCAAAATCCCAAATTTTAGCTGCTAGTGGCATGAAATAGAATTAAAGAAAGTTGGGACTCTTTAAGAATAGACATTAGGATAGTTTTGTCGAGTCATTCTCATTTAAGCCATCAGAAACTGATACAATTAGCATATATTATAATATTGTATGTGGCAGGAGAAAAAGAAACATACCAATCTGCAGTGCGGGTCGTAAGCAGGAAAAGCATGTCCAATCCAAGGGAAGATGCTTTCTTCTCAATGTAATCTACAAAATTAATAACAAAGTGATTAGTTACAAAAATGAAAGGTCATACAATCTCCAAAAATAATAAAAAATAAAAAAATAAGAATAATACAAAATACTGACACAATCCAAGGCCAATTCATATTCAAAGATGGATGATAACACAACCCCCAGAAATCGTCCATGGACCGAATATGTGATTTCCAAATATCACATACTTTAAACATTGTAAAATGCTGTAATGAAGAACTATTTTAACATCATACCAAGTAATTTGTCTCCCTGTCCTTGCCCACGGCACTCGGAGGAAACAGCAATAGCAGCAACCTCTCCACATTTATCTTTGAAGAAAGGAAATAGCGCAGCACAAGCAATCACGTGACCCTCTCTCTCCACAACAATGAAGGAATCCAATGCTTTAATTAGCTATGAACATAAAACAAGTGTCAAGAAGGATAGTTTTCAAGTTGCAGAGACAATAACCAGAACTATGGTATACAGTTATTGAAAAACAGATATATATATATATACAACATGACTTAAAGAACAGAGATATATGAAGAAAAAAAAAGAAAAGAAATGCAGACCTCTTCATCAGTCCTCCTGACCAATGTGCCAGATTCTTCTAAAGGTTGAATAATTTGCTTTATTCCAGGAACATCCATCACCCTAGCCATTCGTGTTCCTTCATATAGATCGCTGAGGAGTGAAATGGAAATTTAATACAGATGTCAATAGAAAAATTGATGTTGGCAAAACCAAAATAAATCTTTCTCCTGCTTCTAAGAATAATATTTCTTATTCAGAACAACACTCAGAACCCCTAATTTTGCCCAGTCAAGAACCATTAATTAATTAATTTCATCTTGATTCATTAATGTACTATGACACAAAATAACGGACCCATTGGTTTGCTACAATAAAATTGAGATTTCATACCATACCATGGTACTTGTTGTATATCTCAAAATTATGCACTTAAAAAAATCTGTGAAAAGAGATATGAGAAGAATTCACAGTTATAACAGCATTACAGAGCTTGGGTTTAGCTGAACCATATAAAAGGTAAGTTTCCAAGAAGAATAGGTTAAGGAAATTCATTTAACATTTAACAAAACCAACCAAACATTGTGTAAACTTGAATATATTTGACAAGAACCCAACATGGGACATATCCTTCTTAGAAATACTGTGCCTTAGGCTATAAATGACCTTAGCTATCTGTGAATAGCTTCAGCTTGGCTTTTTAATGGGCTCACTTAGGCTTGTCCAATAAGTTAATGAATTGAGTTCAACTCAATTATCAAGCCGCTTAATAATGAGCCGAGCCAAAACAAGCTGAAGCTCGGCTTGGTTGGATCAGTGAACAGGCATTACTGTCCTACAACTGTAATTTTATTGGGCTTTTCTTTTTTTTCTTTTTTCTTTTTTTTTTTATGGCTATTGTTAATTTTCTTTTTGAATTGTCAACACAAGTACAATGACATGACATAAAGTGGTATAAAAAATCATGAAAAGGGGTGTAATGTTCAACTAACTCTTACATATGACGTCATCTTTGTTACTTTGTTACTTTTTGTGTGTATATGCTATTGTCAAGTATGTTATATGTGATACCATGTCTGCTTGTTCATTAATGCATTTGAACATTGGCAATGTTAAGTCCAAGCCAACCTATTTCTGGAAAGTGGCTGGATCAGATGAGAGGACATGACATTCGTAAGCTCACTTATCATGTTACTTACCAAGCCTGAAAGGTCACAAGGCAGCAAATTATTGCCAAGCTGGGCTAAAGCAGTAATTGCTGGAATGCCCTTCATTTCAAGCAAGCTGACTCAAGTAAACTGATACAGGGCAAGGCTTGGTCCTGCTCAAGTGCAGTCACAGGTACTCTTTTCAAGCACATAAATTTTTATTTTAAAATTTACTCTCCTCAAGATTCACAAGTGCGCATAATCAATTTGTTACCTGCCCGAAAGCCTAAAGCACAAGTACATGACGTTGACTATTTGGTGATTTCTAACTTCATTTTTGTCTCTATTTATATAATTTACATATATATTGTATTTTGTTATATAATATAAACAAACCCACTGAATATTGATTGGGTAAGAAACATGAATAAAGCTTTGAACAATAAATAAGGAAAAACAAAAGGCAACTACTGGATTTGGAGAAGGCCAACTTTCATTAAATAAAATATAAAATAAACCGAGTAGCCCTCCCCTAGCTGCAAATTTTAAAATACAATGTGTCTATTTTGAGAAAATATATCATCCATTGCAACAAGCGGTCCCTTGGGCTTCATTTGATTAGATGGAAATACCGGGAAAGGAAAAGAAATGGAGAAATTTTTAACATTTTAAGAGTTTGGATAGACGGAAAAGAAAAATATTGAGGGAACCTAATTTTTCCATCTAACCAAACGGACCCTTGATGGGGGACAAAAAGGGAAAAAGAACTAGGCAAGGACATATACATCATGTGAAAAAACAATAGGAAGGGAAAGACCAAGGAACCCTTGGGGGAGACATTTTAAGGGTTTCAACATGTTTTAATGGATTTTGGTTTTTCTTTTCTTTTTTATCTTTGGGGGGCCACCCTAGGCCTCTTCATTCTTCTGCCCCATGATGGTAGGGAAATGAGAATCTTCAGTCAACTCAGTGCAAATGCTTATTAAGAGGAGCATTTGCTGCCCAGATTGTCAACAAATAGGCTCATAATGCCGCCATTCAAAATAAAGTCATATAACTTGAAAATAGAATTTTATGGAAGATGGTTGCTACAAAAATAATTAAAATAAGAATAAAATAAAAAATTGCATACCTAGCCACCATTGTCCCAACTCCATCTCTTTGAAACAGTTCCATCAGTAATACTCCACTGATGGTACCATCTAATAGATGAACTCTCTGGACACCTCCCTGAAGAAAAAGTAAAAAGCATATTATTGACACTCTGACATAGTACACTCGAGATAACAATCACTTTTCATTTAGAGCAATTTTCTAAGGACCTGATGGCAGGACCTATCTCAAAGAAATTAAGCAATATGAATAGAAAGGGAAGCAGAATTGCTTATACCATGGCAAATATATTGGTATGCATGCAACAAAAGTACATGTAAACTAATTAGAGCTTACATGCAATTTTTATTTTTTAACAAGTAACACATATAGATAAACCATATGCCTTCTTGAACTTTGCTTATACCATGGCAAATATATTGGTATGCATGCAACAAAACTACATGTAAACTAATTAGAGCTTACATGCAATTTTTATTTTTTAACAAGTAACACATATAGATAAACCATATGCCTTCTTGAACTTTATTCTTTCACCACTCCATATATAATAATATTTAATACTTTCACATCAAACCATGATCCGCAAACTGCAGTCCACCACCAACCACTACCTTAGAAAACTTATAGCAAAACAAACTCAATACTTTATCTTGCCTCTGAGAGACAAAACTGTGAACAATTAACATTACACTTCCCTTCTAAATGAGGAAAAGTACAAGCACCTAATAGCTGAGCTATGACTTGAATACTCTATCATGACTATTGATACATCAGTTTACTCTTGCAAATTGAAACAAATAAACAATCATATACACATCTATGTATGAGCATCTTAGGTAAACAAATTTATTTTCTTATAAACATTTTATGATATAGAGACGAAAAAGCATTCGAGACATGAAAATAATTGGTGGAGAGAAGAAGAAGAAGAAAAAGGCTACTAAAATTCTTACGTGCTTTTACTAAGATAGAGGTCACAAGAATTATAAGAAAAAAGGGTAGAGGTCACAACATGATGCAGACTTGCACCAATGATTTAAATAAATAAATAAATGCAGATAGCCTAGAAAGTAGCAGTTAGAAATCCAATTCAAGTATTTGTGAAATGTGTGTACAAATACAGATACCAATGAACCACGGGACAGATAAAAAAATGCACACACCAATGGGCCATTAGCACAATGGTATAACCTCTCCTCCCTCAAGGGGGGTCTGCAGGGTTTGAGCCCTGTAGTGGACAATTTGTGAAATGTGTGCGCGAGTACTTACCTAACCCAAATATATATTTATTACAACTACAAAAATGAATATTTGTCATGTTGATAACCATGAATTGCAGACTTACTCTGCAAACAAAAGCTGCAGCAGCCAATTCCGAAAGATAACCATTCAACCGACTCAGCCTCTCTTGACCTCCAATTGCAAAACCCTGTTCACCAGACCATAGCCCATTCCCATTGTCAAATCCAACACCGTTATGAAATGTTGCAGCATAACCATTATCAAAACCCTTCCCATTCAGAGAAGAGGGGATACTTCCATTGGAATCAATACGGCCAGGAAAAGTGAGATCTTCTTCCCCAACAGCTTCCACATAGTTAGCGGCTATCTCACTTTGCTTAGCTCGTTTACGAACCAACATGTCTGCATCTTGAAGAGTCAAAAATCGAATAAGGCGTCCACACTCATCCAGAATTGGACCATCTATAATGCAAATAAGCTTCTCCGCTTTAAGAGCTAAGGCACAAGCTGTAGCAACTTCATATGTGCTGCAACATAGTACATCATAAAGCATTAGTCACCATGTTTTAAGCACTCCTTGAAATTGTCAACAAATTTTACGATAATTTTAATTATTATATCATTTTATTACTAATTTATTTATTTATTTGTAAATGTTCAACAGTTTTAATTGTCAATAAGCAAAAATCTAACTAAAAGCACTTTGCATGCCTGCTAGAAAAATTGTATATATGTGTGTGTGTGTGTGTGCATACACAAACACACCAACAAGAATATAATGTCAGCAGGATGCTAGGGTACCATGACCAGAATTGAATCCCTTCATCAACATGGAAAATGTTCAAAGACATGCAAAAGGGACCAACCTGAAAGATGATGTGTCACAACTATAACAATGCATCGGGCGTAGTGTAATCACTGATGCTTTAGAAGTGGAAAAGGTTGTTTCCGTCCCTCAAAATTATGAGTTGCTCTAAAGTTAAAATGGAAATATTCTTCTTCTAAGTAAAGCTGAAACAGAAATATTCACAAGGAAACAATTCCACATAACTATGCTGCGTGCTGATTTCAACAAGGATCTTAGGTGCTAATTTAAAGGTTTAGTCTATATCTACCACTTCTTCACATACAAATATTATCTACTTCCTGTTTATTTCGACCCATCCAGTCCAAATTCTTTATGTTTGTCTTACTCTATAATTTACACACACACAAAAAATAAATAAATAAATAAACAACAACAACAGTTTCACTGCCTGTATCTTTAGCATTAGGGCCTAAAAATTTGTGACCGTGAGTCTACATGCATAACTAAGACTGAAAATCGCATTCAAGTGAATACAGAAATAGAGTTGGACGCCCCTCAGAGTTCCATGCAATGTATCTATTTGAAAACCTAAAATAGATAGCCATTGAAAAGGCGTAAAAAAAATAAATGAGATGATAATGAAGATAACTATTCTGGTTTAAAAAAATGAAAGAAAATTTTCCCAGATTAGAGATAAAAGGAATGCTAAAAGAATAGACCTCTTCCCTAAGGAACACTAAGCAATGACATTGCAAAAACTTCACGAGATCTGGATGAAACTTCAATGTAAACTTTTAAGTTTACGATCAGATCAGACCAAGCCATAATAGAAGTACCTATCAAAAGCTATGTAGCATACTTGCAATTTAAAACTTCTCCAGAGCTGGAATATCCAAGATTGCTCATGATCACTATATAATCCTTATCAAGTCTCTCCCGAATGCGAGTAACATCTATTTTCTTTACTTCACCAGTCGCTCCATAGTCAATGCCTTCAACGACTCCTCTTCTCTGCCAATAAGATAATAATAGAAGTGATGTTCCCAATAGAACTTGAATGGTAAACCTAAGAGAATAATTTTCAGAAGCCTACTGATATCAAATCAAATAAGGACAAGCTAACGAAAAAAAATGTTAATCTTGCAACAGTATATCTTACCTTAGCTGCAAGAAAATTACCACTAGCAACACTGACACCAACATCATGCCAACGACTATTGTCACCATGTCGACGTATACTACATAAGGAGGGTCCAGGAGAAAGCTTCGCCTCTATCATTATTCGGATTCTCCCAGCTGCGTCCATTGCCGCCTCGAGAGAATCGGGGTCAGAAATTCTGTATCGACCATCAAACTTGGGCTCGCTTCCTGCAGTAATAACATGCCAGGTTACATGCCATTTGATAACTTCATATGATCTAAAAACATTGCCAATAATTAGTTAATGAAGATATACGAAACAAGTTGTTTAAGTGCCCGTTTGGTGTTGCTGCTAGAATGAAAAAAAGCGCTTTTGTCGGTAGAGCTGCCAAAAAATTGTTCAGTCAAAAGCATGTTAAGTGTTTTTGACACATTATGTAAAAAGTACTTTTCATAATTAAAATACATTTTAATTAGTTTGATAACAATATATTTTTAAAACAATTCTATTGTTAATTGTACAGTAATATCCTTTAACAAAATGTTACTATGTTTGATAATAACAACTTTATAAAAGAAGGGGTGAAATTGTCTTTATAAAACATTAAAAAAAGAAAAAAATTATTAAAAATGACAAAATTGTCTAAAAAAACAGTTACCTAAAATATACAACCTTTACTCCTAACGCACCATTCAAAAGCTCTGAGCAAAAATTGGTAACTATTACAAGTGCTTTAATGATTACCAAACACATCTAAATGCAATTTTTAAAAAATAAAAGTGCTTTTAAGCTGTTGAGAAGCAATCCGAAACGGGCTAAATGTCCATTAGACAGGATGATGAAACGTAATTTTAAGGACAATACTTGCCTACTCACCGGTGAGTAGGGAGTCTCTACTCACTCAATAGCTGGCATAATAAAATTATGACAAGTGTTTCAAATTTTATAAAATAAAAAATATAACAAAAATAGAACCAGAACGTATTTAATCCATTTAAATCGGGTTAACTGCGTTTTTCTCTCCATATATATCTATACACACACTTGTACATACATAGGTACGAAATTGGCTTTTAAAGTAGAGAGAAATTAGGATTCAAGCTTCCTAAAACAATACCTTCTAAAAACAAGATCTTCTTAAAACAATATATTGTTTTTGTTCTTCAAATCAAAAGATCAAAATTTAAGTTTTACCATAGCTATACAAATATAAATATATATATATATATATATATATATATATATATATATAAACAAACAAAAATCATATTATTAAAATACCCATTCACCTCCACTTTCAAAGTAATCCTCATTCTCACTGCAATAATCCTAAGTTGGACAAGAGAAGGGTAAGAATTTTTTTTCTTTCCATTCTTCTTTGAGAAAGAACTGAGCGATGTGAATTTAGTGTAAATTACAAAGGATAATATTAATCCAATTAAAAATGGGTCAACCCAGTTTTAACCATATTTTTGTTATATTTATATTTTATAAATTTTAAGACACTTGCCATAAATTTATTGTGCCACCTACCTAGTAAGTAGAAATTGCCAAGTATTATCCTATATTTAATCAGAACACTACTGTGTCAAAGAAACAATGAAGTAAAACAGATCCACAGAAATTTGCAGTTACATTTATAATATGAAAGTTAAACCTACGAAACATCTGGTAACACAGCGTGATGGGCATATAATAACTATTGTAATTTAAAGACTATTAATATAGACAAAGGAAAATTTTACATAAAAAGTGAAATAAATAAAATAAGGTAAAATGAATAATCAAAATCCCAAGCCAAATTAAAAGACAGAAATATTAATCAAATTTTGGAAGGACACAATTTAATAAAGAGCAACCAGGTTTCCCTCACCTTTCTCAGCCAAAAGCTTGTCAATTTGCACATGGGTCCCTGGAACAAGAACAAATCTGATCCCCAGGCCATGAAGAAGAGAAATATCCTGCATACATACTCATTTGAATTAGTATTCCATACCCAATACACACACATATACACACACATACCATTCACCATAAAGATTCACATAGCTGGAAAGAATATACACACACACACACACACATATATATATATATATATATATATATATAAATTATAGTTTTCAAATCCCACATTCATATTGTTCAAATTCCACTAAAACAATAATTTCAGCTGCATTAACCAAAAATACTATCCTACAGAAAAGTTACAAATAATTGTACCATTCACTATGTGTGTGTGGATGTATGTATGTATGTGTATAGAGTAAAATAGAGGAAGATCAGGAACGTGCCATCAAAATAGGATCCAAGAAAGGGCTATCGACAATTTCACCGGAAATTATAACAACAAATGTGCAGCCTCGGTGAGCGTGAAAGTACGGCCAAGCTTCACGAAAAAAGCTAACGAACCGTTCGTCTTTCAGAGAATTATTGGCTTCACTCTCTGTTTCGCTGAAAACACTACATCTCACCGGACACGTACTTTCTTTCCGGTAACTAACCACCGAAAACAATGGCGACGTCGACTGGAGACTACCGAATCTCTCTGCAAAACCGTTTCGAGGTCTCCAAACAGTCGTTTGGGGAGGAGAGAATCGTTGGAGGCGATTTAAGGGAGGAACGTTAGGGATTTGTGTTGAAACGGCCATCAGTAGTCGGAATTGAAGGAAGAAACCAAAAAACCCTAATTTTGAGAACTGAAGAGAGAGAATAAAATGTGTTAATGTCGGTGGTGGCGGAGGCAGTGGTGAGAGGTGGCGGTGGTGGCGGCTGTGAGAATGGTGGTGAGAGGTGATGATGAGATAGAGCCGCCGCGGAAGGAGGAAGTAGTAGTTGGAGTGGTGGAGGAAGTTGAATTGGTTTTGATTTTATTGGGACCCACTTTCCACTGAAAGGTTGATCAACGACCAGGATCAAGGCATCGCGTGGTGTCGTTTAGCATCTGGGAAGTGTTTGTCTGCATATGTACATTTTGTGTGGTTATGTTTTGTTGGTTTGAAAACAAAAAATTATTGTTTTCTATTGGAACCAACATTTCTATGTACCATATTTAGTTTAGTGTATTTTTTCTTATAAATAGGAAGATGCAATAAATTTACTTGCCATAAAGCACCACGAAGAAGTCGTACCTCGGACATCAATACTTCTCAAAATATACTTTATTTATATATATATATACCATAAATTAAAATTAAAATTAAAATCTATCATTTTGAACTCTTTACCATTGCTTCGAAACATGGACACTTAACCACAAAAATTTTAATATTTTTAACACAAATTTACCTAATAATATTAAAAATAAAATAAACTCATGCAACTTAAGGAGTTCAACTTTTTTTTCTTTAAGAAAAAATGAAATTAAACTCATGATAACACGTGAAATATAAAATAATATTTATTTATTTAAAAATAATATTTATTTATTTAAAAACAAAATTATTATTATAACAAATAATGGAATAACGATATATATAATATAAAAGTCATTACAATAATTATATAATTTCATTTTCTCAATATTTCAAAGTAACTCTTAGTATATAAATTAGAAATGAATTAAAATTTTATAATACTATTACTCAATAAATATATATAAATAAAAAAATCATATTTATAATAGTGGTGTCCACGCCGTACCTGTATGGTATTTTTTTAAAAATTGTCGTATTATATCCATATTTCGTATCAGTGCCCACGCTACATAGTTTATTTGACAGATCTTTTTCAAGACGTATGTTAATACTGTCCTCACTAAAATTACTAGAAAAATTCTCCTATTGCAATGACTCAATGGTTTAAATTTTTATACCTCATTATTGTTAAAGGCCACTCTGCCTCACATAATTTTCTGAATCTGTCCCGATTAAACCTTTAACAATATCAAATTACAATGATAGGTGAGAAAAGACCAAAAAGAGAGGATGACGTTCTCAAGTTTGGAAAAGTAAGGAGGACACAAAAGGAAAGTAAAGTAGCCATCACGTTTGAAATTTGAAAAACCAAAAAGTTATTAAAGAGAGTCCACTAACAAATTATCAAAAAACCTCCAGCGCCACAGAATTTTTGCTAAAAGATTTATGAGAGGACTTAAATCCGCATCGGAGAAGATTCTAGAAAGTGGGATGGAAAATATCACTCCACTTATTTATACAAATAAATTATAATTTTGGCTAATTATAATTATTTGTATACCCCTGTTACATAGGGTAGCAAGGATAGCAACTAGTAAGACAGCTCCTAAAGCAACGTTTTGTCAAATGTACAACGTTGTCTCTCTTATTTATTAAATTACATTTATCTTCCTTCAGATTTTTATATAAATAACATTATATATCTCATTTAATAATGGTCAATGACAAAAATATTTATGTCAGCAATTTTGTAAATTTTAATTCTATTTTTAAAAGACGTATTTATTATAATAAAATACAATATAAATTAGGATAAAAATGTAATTATAAATTTAACAAGTCTGACAGGAAAGATTAGTGTAATTTAATAACAAACAAGAAAAGAGGTACCAAAGGGCCTTTCGCCCAATGGTATAACCTCCTTATTTTCAAAAAAGAGGAAAGGTGTTCTAACCAAAAAAAGGGTGTCCGTCCATATTAACAAAACTTAAGGAAAAATTAATGTAATTTACTCTACAAATATTACGTATGTATTTAGCGAACTCTAAAATTATCATATTCTAATCAATTATTTTTTTTAGAGAATTGAAAATCAATTTCTCTATAAAAACTCTGCTTGAATTCCATTATAAAAATGTATGTTTTCATATATTTTTATAGTTCTTTTGAAAATAATTTTGTATTTTATGAGTTAAAAACCAAGCAATCTCTATGTATTATTCTTATTCTTATATTTATTCAATAATATTAAATCTCACTTTCCAATTACAAGTTTAAATATTGTTAAAAAAAATTATTATAATGGTTAAAAATATATATTATTGATAAGATGAAAACGTTGATGAACCAAAAATCTCTCCAAATTTTAAAAATCAAATTTTGCATAAATTTTAAAAATCAAATTTTGCATAGTTTAAAAGAGAGTGTTTTTCTTTTTTGTTTGGTGAGAACAGAGGACGACGACAAATAAAAAAAATAATAAATAAATAAAAATTGTCCCCTCTTTACTTATAAGATGTATTTGGTAGAAAAGAAGCGAACAAAAAATATGAAATAAAAAAATATAATTATTTTCTTTATTGAGTTGAGAAAGGAAAAATAAATAAATAATATTTTAAAAATAATGTTGTAATCTATTTTGCAGACTGAGACACAAACTCCTCCTCACCAAGATTGCGTCAGAATTTGCAGCTACTCGATCTGAATAGAAACTGTTTTTAACAAATTCTCTCTCCTCTTTCTTTCTTCCAAACACTTTTAAGAGCAAAGTTAGAGAGAGAAAGGAAAATACCTCAAGTATGGCATCCAAGTAAGGGCTATCAATAATTTCCGCAGACAATATGACCACGAATGTGCTGCCTCTGTGCAAATGAAAATAAGGCTGAGCTTCTCTCATCATCTTCACGAACCCCTCCTTTTCATCCCCCCAATTACATCCCTTTCCTCCTGCACTGAACAGCCTCGGGAGCAGCCCTTTCCTTTCACCTCTTCCCATTTCCATCCCACCAAAATCCACTTTTCTCTTCCCATCCAACTTCCCCTTTCTCTCTTTCCAAACACACTCGTGCTCCGGACACACCCAATATCTTGATTTGGACAAGGCCATGTGCGTGTAAAATATACACAGTATGTATAACTTTATAATTATATATGTGTGTATGAATTATAAACTCAACACACAGACCATTTCCACTTGGCACAAAGACGCAGCGAAACGTTTGAGTTACAGATGGGGAAAGACTAGTGAGAGAAATATAATCAGGGACAACGCAACCAAGAGTGATGCCATCAATGGACATGTGTACGTCATATATATTTATATATATATACACACACTACAGACGGCTGTGAGAACTCATATAACATATGTTGTACTGCTGCGACGGCTAAGATAATGTAATCAACAATGCGTCACGTCACATGTATTGTACTGCAGAGAATCTCAAATATATATATGTGTGTGTGTGTGTTTATATATACACGAGATGGCCCTTGGCCTTGACTGATCAAGTTTTGTATCAAACTTGTTTTTCTGGGAAAATTCGGACTTTTCACAGAAGATTTTGATTGCTCTGTCATGTCATGTCATGTCATGTGGGTTTGTTTCTGAGTTGTTTGGAATCATTTGGTTGAAAATTATCCAAAATTTTGGACCGTTTAACGCAAACTTTATAATATTTTTTTTTTTTTAACTTTCAAACTTTATAATCGTGCACCAACTACGTAAAGTGGGAATTGAGTACACCTTCCACCAAACACGACGAGAGAGAGAGAGATAAGAGAAGTGGTCAATAATGTTGTAATTTTGCGATATTCCAATGGCATATAAGTATGTACTTTGATTTGAATGGAATATTGGTAAAAATAATAAAATAAAATTTTTTGAATGAAATTTTTACGGTAAGAATTCAAGTCGCACAAATCAAGAACGAAAGCGAATTCAAGAGACGACAGAATTAAATCATAAATAGTAAAAATTTAAGCCAAAGTCATAAATAGTGAGAATTTTAGCCAAAATCATAAATAGTGAGAATTTGAATCAGAGCGCACACGAGAACGATTATGTAACTTAAGTAAAAATTACATTATTTATTTATTTATTTATTTATTTTGAGGTCAATAATGTTGTAACTGGTAAGATTCCAATGGCATATAAGTATGTACTTTGATTTGAATGGAATATTGCGAAAAAAAAATAATAATAATAATTTTGAATGGAATACTTAAAATAAGATTATACAACACGAAAGAACAATAACAACTACATTATTTGAGTGGTACGTGATGTTTGGACCTATCTCATTAGGCATTTCTAAATTCTAAAAGATGTATCTTTTTTCCTTTTTTTCTACTATCTATTTGTTTGCAATAAAAACCCCAAATTAATGGCCTAAGGCAATGTAAAAATGCTAAATCTAAGGAAAAAAAATGTTTTCACTTCCACTTCAAGCATGCTTTGGTTATATAGTCGAATCCCCAATTAGTTATCAACTTCTAAAGCTATAAAAGCTAGGTTAGAAGGCAACCATGAATAATACATGATAAAACGCTTCTAAAATTTCACTCATTTTTCGAAAAACAGTTTTCAAAAAACTGTGAATCAGTACGATCAATCAAACACAAATTTAGTTTAGATTGCAAGTTTCCGGCGTAGAGAAGCATTGCTGCTGCACCAATGACCATCCGTTACAGCAATGTCTCTCCGGCAACCGTGAAGCCAACCGGCGAGCCCTGCATTGCAGACATTTACAAACCACATTAACAATGGAATGCAAAACTAATACACAAAGCCACTAAGTTAAAGACAGTTAATGTTAGAATAGTAAGCTTTTACACAAACCAATAGGTCAGCCTGCTCAGCTAGAAGTAGATTTTACGCGTCTAAAATACAAATCATATTCGACCCGTAGACAACTAAACACTGCCTAATACTATTCTACAACAATATGTCAGTTCTACTTTTCTTGCATACATGAGGTTGACTAACTTTATCATCATGCCTGTGCATTCTAAGTTTTGCAGAATGTTTGCCGGATAAAATTAGTTAAATCCACAATAACTACTCGTTCAGTAGAAACCAGCTTCAGTGCTGTTCAGCGGTCCGTTCACGTTAACTACTCGTCCAGGGAAACCAGCCTCGGCGCTGATTTGCAGTGTCTTTGTTGGGAGTTAAAGTAATTCTTTCTGCATTAGCCACAGCCCAGTTGCTGAAATCGGGAGAAGAAACTAGTTCTTCCAATGCTTTCTTGGTGGAATCCTTGGTGAACTTTTTCCATTCATCCTTTGAGAAGTTTCTCCTTTCGGGTGTGTCGTGAAAAGTAGAATAGTAGGTATCTGAGTCTGACAACTGACTTCGTGGTGTACTGTTTGAACCTAAAGGATTGACAGCGTGTGTAAAAGAATTGCAGATAAACTGATTTGATGTTTCTTTAAATCACAAAAGGAACTAAGGACATCAAACAAACCTCGGACAGGACTTTTGCATGGAACCATGGTAAAGAGTCTGGATTGAGACCCTTGGAATTCAGAATTTTCAGGCCACTGACTACTCTGCAAGTATATGTCATAAGAATTTTTAACAGGAGATGAATCGGGAATTCCGGATCTTTTGTGATTGCTCTTGTCTGTTCTGCACAATTTCCTGCACAAAATTTTACGTAAAGGTTTTTGCATCTCAAAACCAAAAGCAAAATTGAAAGGACAGGTATACATATCACAACAATGACACAACATAAAAGAATATGTGAGAAGATATGATTTAAAGTTTGAAACAGGTCAATCGAAATTCCAATGGCTTACAAGTTTATACAAGGACGCTCCTAAGAGCAGTCACTTTTTGTAAAATAATATCAAAGGTTAGGTCTAGTCTTCCACTTCTAACACCTTATAAGGCTCGGGACACACACTAGAAATAATATTTAAAAAAATCAAACATAGTATATTTGCAATTAATAGAACCAAATTAAAAATAATTAAATAAATAAAATATGACTCTTAATAGTTGCACAAGGTTTTCCATTTCAAGACAGCTTTAAAAATCGAAGTTATGGACCTAAATTTCTTAAGCATGTATTGAGGATGATAGGGTTTAATGAGGGTCTGGAATAGTAATACATACTTGTACAGGTAACGTTTAAATCTTGGTCTACTGATTCTCCTCAATATTGATGAAACCAGTATTCCACATAGCAACGCTTCCACAGCCAATAGAGGGTCCACAGTACTCTGAAAGCAACATAAACCTATCAAAGTTGTCACCATGTTCCAAAAATCAAATCCCATGAAAAAGGGTCATAGAGAGCTGAAAAGTAACTCTGACTAGTGGGACAATATCAAAAGAAATCCTAAAATTAGTCAAATATCAACCTGAAGAATCATAACAGTAGCGAAAATACGGATGGACCATGCAACAAATTGAGATACGCCTATGTCAATCAATCCATCTTCTGTCAGGACAAGTTTCCGCACAACCCAGAAGCCCAACCAAGCTCCAACCAGAACAAGAAAAACTACCAAAAATAGTGCCAGCTGCAACATATAAGCACCGCATCAGCTGCAGTATATAGTAATGGCATTCTTTCAAAATGGACTATGACTAAAATGCCATATTTAAATGAATATCCAGCTTAAGATCCATATACATCAGCAAAGTAACAGGAAAAGTGTTGTCCTGTGGCCTAGCGGTATAAGGCTCCTACTTCCCAAAGGGAGGTCAAGGGTCCGAACCTCAGTGGAGGCAGCGTGTGTGAGTCCCAACTAGGGAAAAAAAAAAAAAAAAAAGTAATAGGAAAAGTGCTGTCCTTTGTTTCGTCAAATAAATAGTAGAATTATCCATTTTATGTAGTCTCATTGCGTTTTTACAACCATGGAGAGAGATTAATAGAATGGTTGTTCATACAACTATAAATGGCTCCCTATGATGAGAAAGATGTACACATCCAGAAGTAGGAATCGTGCAAATTATTAGTATAATGTTTAGAAAAATATGCAACACTCAAAAACTGAAATGGTTAATATGAAGAAAAATATGTAAATCAAAACCAAAAACTAAACTACATTGAAATATAAGGAATGCCTTGTGGATCAAGTGAAACTTCAGCACAATCACAATAACAGTTAGTGCAGGCTGTTAAATAATAAATATAAATAAATATATTTTTTTTTTTTTTTTGGATAAATAAAGTGTATTAGAAAGCATTCAAAAGGGGAACGTGTCACAAGCTGTACAAAAACAAAACGGAACCTATGAACTCAAAGAGCCCAAAAGGTCCACAATATCCTCAAGAGAAGAAAAATCTCTCCCCCAACCCCAACAAAAAAGAGTACAAATAATAGAAAATTTCAGCACCCCAATGGAGGACTCCTTCCCATCAAAAGATCTTCTATTCCGCTCTTTCCAAAGGCTCCACCAAACGCAAAAAGGGGTCACCCTCCAAAAGTCTCTCGCCTGAGCCCCCACCCATTGGCCCCTCCAAAGATCCATCAATTCCCGAGAAGTCTAAGGCATGACCCAATGAATACCAAACAAACCAAAAATGAGACTCCAACAGTCATGGGTCACAGGACAATACAACAAAAGGAGCCTAAATTTGTGCCAGAGCTCAGAATGGACAAATCATATACCTCTGAGCGTAGACACTTATCATAGATGGAGATCTGGGAATATGTATTTCATAGATAGACTTTTTATATTGTTTAGGTTGCTCTGGAGAGCACAAACCTCGTTTTAACAGACATACCATGAGTCCATTCCAAGTGGACCATAATTTGGTAACTCCATATGAAACAAATAACTATGTGTAGAAAGTGGGAGGTTGGTTTTCATGACGTCTAATTTTCTTTCTCAAAACTGATGAAGGAATTTTTTTTATCTACGCCAAAAGACCAAAGAGATTCCAAGATTGATGATAAATAATACCTACTGATAGATCAGATCTGCTCAGCAACAAAATTATTATATTTCGGCAAGTGCATGTTTTACTACTGGGGACCTAGCCACTTGTTCTGAAATTTGATTTTGGATTTGTATCAAAATGGGAAGAGCTAGGTTTGCTTTACAAGCAAATGCATGTTTTATTAAGTGTTCAAAAGGGGAAGGGTTTTTTTTACTTACATTTAAAAAAAAAAAAAAAAAAATCTAGTTCCAAAAAAAGCAGCTTGATGTTTGGGGAGAAAGGAGATCTGTAGTAAAAAATGGTTCATTCCCCTGTTCACCCCCCTCCCAAATTTTTTGGGGTTACAAAATCAATGAGTTAGTGCTCCCTCCAAATATGGACAGAGGGAGTATTTGTTTTCCAATTTTTCCCCATTCTCTTTGATGGTTAAATGTTATTTGTCAGTTTAATTGACCATGGTTATCCACAAAATAATGATAATAATAATAATAATATTAATTAATTAATAAATCATAATTTAACATATTGCCGAGTTCTAGAGAATTCCTATAATTGGTATTTGTTACGACAAACACAGCAAACCTAAGTACAAATCAAGAAACACAACAGAAAAGGTAAACACGCCACACAAAGAATACAAAGATTTAGTGTTGTTCGGCAAAGCCTACATCCACAGTGGAGATCCGGCAAAAGTTTCACTATGCGAAAATAGGAGATTACAAGTTTTAACCCCCAAACCCTAGCTCTCACTCTCACTCTCACCTTCTTTCTATGCGATTTTTAGTGTCTTTATTAATTCCACTCCAAACCCAAAGCGCCCTTATATATTGGGCTACAAGAGAGTACTAAACAGAGTCCACAACCTGTGAGCAAAAAGGGGGATAAAAAATTATCCTCAAGGGTGATGCCCCCCAAAACCCTTCAACGGGTTATCGGGTTGCGTCACCAAATTCGGGCCACAACGTCACAGTATTTAATTTTTTCGGTTCTTTTTTCTTTTTCTTTTATCTTTTTGTTTGGATATATTTAATACTCAAGTTATATTGTATGATATACATGTCACCCAAGAGGAATATAATTCAGCTTGTGATAAACAATTTTTAAACTTTGTAGCACATGACACATAAACAATATGATACGGACACACCAAGGCAAAACATACAAGAATATGACATAGATATAATAAGGACACAAAACAAAACAACAACAAAGCCTTTTTCCAACTACTCAGGTTGGCTACACAAGCAATGACGGACTTAGGAATTTTGTTGAGGGGGGGCACCATTGAAGAAAACAAAATATAAGATAATTTTTTAAAAAATAAAATTATAATCATAAGAACCTAATTACTTAATGAGAGAGAGAGAGAGAGAGAGAGAGAGAGAGAGAGAGCCGATTACTTTAGTATCTTTTGGATCCAAAAAAATCAGTGGGGGCAAGAGTATATGATGGAGTATTTTCAAAAATTGATTGGGGGCATTTTTAAAATTTTTAAAAAATATATAGATAGTAATACAAATAATAAAAAAAATCCAGTGGGGGCTAAAATTTTAACAAAATATATATCAGCCCCCACTGGGCCTATGCTAGTTCCGTGGCTGTACACAAGTTCTATCTTTCCATTCTGCTCTATCTAATGTATCCTTAATCAAACATGTTATTATATCTTTCCTTATTGACTCTGCCCATGTTGGTTTAGGACTCGCCCTTCCCCTAACATTACCCTCAATGTGGACCAGTGTCACTCTTCCTTGGTGGTACAATAAATGATCTTCTTTGCACATGTCCAAACAACCTTAATCGATTTTCTCTCATTTCAATGGTATGCTACTCCAATCATCCCACAAAAGCATTCATTTCTATTTTTTTCATTTCTTGCCTTGTTGCACACACATCTCATTATTCGTACTTTTGCCACGCTTACTTTGTGCATATGTTGTTTCTATCTACTCAAAAACATATAATTTTATTGATCATCGTATGGCCTCTTTGGCACTTTGTGCATATGTTGTTTCTTATCTACTCGAAAACATATAATTTTACTGATATGTTTTTTTTTATTATTATTATTATTATTTTTTAACTAGGCAAAATAAAATAAGAGAAATCAAGACGTAAGCAAGGTCCATAAAGTGGTATTTCCTACATGCTAGTGGAAAAAAAGGGAACCTGTGCTGTACAGTGTTCATTAATTAGACAATAACATCTAAAGTTAGAACCAAGTTTTCCCACCGGCTAACATAACCACATGCAACAAATAGAATTTCATGCTTCCTCACACAGATGCAAGCGAAACTTTCAGTATTTATTATAGAGAACTTACATACAGGATAGTACATGTCTTCACCGATTCCTATCTCCACAAGTATTGTACGCAACAATCTTGGCACGTATTGTAGAAGAAAAGATCCCACGCCAACCTGTGACAAATTCAAGCAAGATTGCATAAGTTTAACATATGATACATAAATAATTATGATAATGCTTAACTGATATAAGATTGATACCCACAACAGATGAGTACGCAAAAATCACAAGTGAATTCTTTCGACCAGTTGGGAGAAGCTTCATTCCCTGTTAATAAATAAAAAAAACCATAGAAACACAGAATTTAATCTTGGAACAAAACTGGTGCATAATAATATAACTTATGAAACTAAACAAACTACTTTGGTTAAGAAAACATCAAAGCTCTAAACAAAACATGTTTAAGTTTAGAACTTAAATTCGAATCAAATTACAAGAAAGATCAAAACACCACTAAATATCCAAAAGTAAAAGTCACTTCAACACCATGTCCAGGCCAAGGTAATCGATTATCAACAGTAGATTAGGAAAGACTTTGCATGCTAAATAAATTCAATGGAAGGAGTTTAAGTAAACAAATATAAATCTGAGGACCAGGGCCAGGGACGGAGCCAGGATTTAGGTTCGGGGGGGGGGGGGGGGGCACAAAGTAATACTTCATAAATTATATATGTATTAAAAAAAAATCATTTTCAAGGCTGTTTTTGAAAGAAAAAAAAAATTCAGGGGGGCACAAAGTAATTATTTTCAAATATTATACCTATACATATAATAAATATAATGGGCCAGCTTGTGAGGCAGGATTTCATTCCGCTGCCCGCCGGGGGGGGGGGGGGGGGGGGGGGGGGTGGTGTTTGATAAAAATAAAACAACTAATATAGATTGTTCAAATCAAAAGGCAAAGAAGTTAAGAAAATAAAATTCATTGTAAAATAATATGTTAATTAAGGAGTAGCATAAGAAAGATAAATACTTGACGAATATAAGAACCAACATATTGATTGGCAATATTTCTACTCAATACAATTACAACTGTCCTCGATGGGTCTTCGTATTTTGAAAGCGATGCATAAAATTACAGTAATAAAAAAATAAAAAATAAAAAAATTTATAATACATGCATCACACATAAGTGCAAAAAAATGAATTTTAAGACGTGGCAAAATAATTATAATAAAACACTCGTCTACCTTTGTCCTAGTGACTTTGAGTCTTATCTCTAAAGCCCTAGGTCTAGGTTTCGAGACTCATAGAGAGAAGAGAAAAGAAAGAAAGAAAAAGAAAAATAAAAAACAACAACAAAAGAAGAAGAAGAAGAAATGAAAAATGGGAGACCTTTGAAAGAAAAAATAAATAGGGTTGGATTGAAGAACAGGAATGTAAACTTTTTTTAAGGAAATCAAAGGAATTTGAAGAATAAAATAGAAAGAAAAAATTAAGAGATAATTTTAGCAATTGAAAATTTGAGGGCGGCATTATGTAAAATTTCTCACATATATATATATGTGTGTGTGTGTGTGTGTGTGTGTGTGTGTGTGTGTGTATACATGTGTGTGTATGTATGTATGTAAATAAAAAGAAAGTATATAAATAGTGGGAGGGGCACACGCACCCCTCCCCCCGGCGGGAGCCAACATTGGCTCCGCCCCTGCTGAGGACAGATAGCGATGCAAAAAAATGAACAAAAATCACTCAGTGATATATCAAAAAGTGGATCTTTCAGGTGCATTTACTAAAAATATGAATCGAGGACGAGCCCTAATTTGAAGCTCATCTAATAAACAAGCCAAGCCCAAGTCGGGATGGTGGGCTCGTGAACACATCCATAAAGCCCAAATAAGGGTCAAGGATGGCATATTTTTCACCTTGGCTGGAAAAGGATGGAATTACATGTATAAATGAGAAAAGATACATTTCTTCTGTTTATCACTATGATTTTTTATGCAAGCATGTTTTTTTTTAAAAAAAAGCCTTTGATTCATTAGACCACTTATTGTATTTTCAAAAGTACAAAAGGGATATTACTTTTGAACAGCCAACGGAAGATGAGCTTAACAGCCCGCTTAAATGAGCCACTGAGAGCTGAGCTTGAGTTGCACGGCAATAATTGAGCAAAGCTTAACAAAATTCTGGGCTTGTGGCTAATATGAGATAAGATTGAACACAATATCTTTAAGTAGGGATGAACCTGAATAACAAACTACTTGGCTCATTTGCAGTCCCACAATCGAAAAGGACATTTACAGTACTAGTGACATGCAGATCTGAAACATCTCCATTTTACCTGAAAAAGAACCATCAATATTACAAGGATGACCCCAACAGCCATTGCACTGCTGTAGTAGAAAACTAAAGACTTGCTCAAAGAAGATGCCAAGGTCATCATAATTATCCCCAGGACCAAAAATAGAATGCGATACAAGAAGAATACTGCAAAATAAAATGAGAAATATAAATGATTGAGTTGAAAATACAAAAGGGATTTTTATTGACACAGTATTACACAAAGAATTTACCTTCTTCAATAGAGACCTCAACTGTTTCTAAGGATGAACCAGCCATCCGTACATCTATGAGCTTGTGGTCAAAAGGTGACATGGATCGAACCCATGAACCTTTAACTAGTTTCTCCCACTGCCCTTGGGGGCACATCCCTAACTCCAATGATGCGTTCCTGCAAGGTACATATATTAACGTAAACACAACACACATGCACTAAAAGGAAACGAAAAGGAAGAGTTCAAATTTTCATTATATGGTCCTATTTTTGCTGATAAGTAATTTTAGTTTCTCAACCTTTTTTCTATCTGCAGTTTTAGTGAGGAAGTGTTGATTTACAAATGGAATTATAAAATGACATTATTGTTGGCAATTATATTAAACTCTAAACACACTTATTAAAAATATACATTTATTAAACTCTAAACATAAATCAGTATTCTGGAATTTCCAGATAATGCCCAATACAATATTTCACAATGTGCAATATCTATAAAACTATCAGTTGAGCTTTGAGAGTGCCAATAAAAAGATACAACACATAAAGCTGTTAATAATGGGTATATGTAATTCATAACAATCTTTACAATTGAGAGTACTACAATGCTTCATTTTTGCATTACATTTAAGTTCTAGAAGTTTGTTTATTTGTAAGTTTCTATGAAACAACAGGGACAACATCCTATTAAGATTATCAAACAATGCAAATCCAAACAACTATTTGTCCCATTTCTTGAATGCAGTATCAAATGACATAATTTAGTGTGACTTACCTATGGAAACAGACCTCAATGTTTGGCAAACGAGCACTTGAATTTACATAAGAAACTTTCACCTTCAATGAATGTGCAAACTTCCTCATATTTCTAAACCTTGACAAGCCATGGATTTGAATTCTTTCACAAAACATTAGAGTGTCAGGCTTAGACCCTGGAGACTTTTCTACTCGCTGGCCTGGAGATAGGTGTAATGTGGTAGACTGAGCAACAACTGCAACAATGAAAAAAGCAAGTATATAATCACTATCAAACAAGGTAAACTTTACCATCTACCCATGAGATACTATTTGCACACATGTATAACATTTCAAGGACATACAGTGTACCTATATATACATTGATAACCTTAAAACTTTAAAATGCCCTCATTATCCGAACAATATATCATTCTCATTTATCATCGTCAAGAAGTGCATAATCAAACAAAACTTTATACCAGATCGAGTTCTGCACCCGTATAATTGCAGTTCTCCTACTAGGAATGGTTTCTATTTTCAGAAAACTTGAGTAAGTTTCACTGGATAATCATTGTTGTCCATTCAGGCATCATTTCCTGCACCTAAGGCACCAAATGATAATAAAACCTCCCCGAAACATTGCATGTGGTCCATTTTATTTAAACTTTAACAATGTTTCATGCAGATATACCGCTCTCTCAAATATAGCTTTCTATATCAAAACAGTGTCGTACATGGAGGCACCATTGAACTTAATAAGATCTCAAAAGCATGAACTTGTATCATTGAATCCACAACTAGGCTCTTTAAGGTTGAGCAATTGGTCTGCAGCACCATAGCAGACCGATCACTTCCCCCACATTTCTTCCATTGCCATAGTCAAGTGTACTGCTAGGCCTTTGTTATGCGTAGTTCAAAATGTGTAAAGTGCCTATTGTGAAACACTAAGAACATGATTACGGGTACGGACATGTGCTCAACTCCTAGATGCATATCCGACAATGTCTAACAAAGGAAAATAGAAACATCTTAGTCCCTAAAAATCCCTTGGGACACCATGTCAGTATCCCATTTTATACAAAGTTTACTATATATAAGTGACCTACAAATGTTTGGCAAGATATATTTCTTTTTATAAAAATAATAAAATAAAATAAATTACAACCTATGGAACAGAGGAGGAAAATTCCACCACCTTGATAATTTGGCCGCATTCTTATGAACAATTACATTCTAATGTATATCAATTGATCTAATGAGTCTTGAAATGGGTCCTTGTAAGTAGACAAAGTCGTATTGTGAGGCAAAGCATATGAAATCTCTCTAGTCTTGTACAGTTTTCTTCACAATTAATCTGTTTTTTTTTTTTTTTTTCTACTTACTTTCCAGTAGCCACCAAACCAACTATAATCAATGCTATAATGGAGTCACACTTATTATGGTTCTAACATGGCAAATTCAAATTCAAAAATCAAACCCTATATCCTCATCAGCTACTATAACTAAAACTTCATGTAAAATAATAAGCGATCATCAAATGCCAAAAAATGATACTAAAAATTAAACAAACAAAGTTCACCATGTCTGGTTGCTAGAAACTGAATTTTTCCCTTTTTTTATTAATGTAAACTTGGAACAACTTGGTTCAGTGAAGGTTTTAGTTCACTATTCTGCTTCCTTTTCCTACGTTTTATAAGAAACCAAACAAAGCACAAATTTATTTATAAAAAAGAAAAAGAAAAAAGAAAACCCTAGATTTCAGAACTGAAGTAGTGAACAGAGTTGAGAAACAGAAACGTACCTAAAGAGAATTCAGTTGCTGAGACAATGTATGAGAAGAAAGCCGAATATGCGGAGAAGAAGAGCCAGAAAACAAATCTAGTTCTCATTCTCATTGATTCTGCGATTCGAGTCCTCCTGAGTCTGAGTGTTGGAGAGGAGCGATTTTAAAATTCGACATGTAAAGTTATTTCTGCTATTTTAACTCAACCTTTTCTTGGGTCTGTACGAAACCCGACTACCCGACCCTTTAACCCACTGGAGCAACGACCCGACCAATTTATTTTATTTTATTTTTCAATTTACTCTTTCTTTTTTGTAGCTGTTTTATCACTTTGTAACATCATATCATATGATTAACTTGTGAATCCAATGGCCCTCACATGAAGGATCATCCTTCTCCTGCCCCTTTTTAAATAAACTCAAATCATATGTTTTTGGTGTGTTTTTTGTTTTTTCAATCAAATTCACACACACACACATACAGACACGCACATATATATATATATATCTATATTTTCTTGGTGTTCAAGTTTTTTTTTAAAATTGCGTCAACGCAATTAAGGCGGGTACAGATCTAATTCTCAATCAAAAATGGGAGAGCGTGCACATATACATGAGAGTTGAGTCAATAAGAACGCTGGATCCCAAGAGAGAGTGATTGTGCACCGAGAGAAAGAGGTGTTGGCTTTTATATATGTAAACATTTTTTACTTATATAGACGTGTTTTAAAAAAATATATATACAAAACAAACAATATTTATACGACGCGAATGGGTAGTGACATCAAGTCATCAATAGTGTCCTTTGGGGGAAAAAAAATTACCCATTAAGCTGTGCATAGCAATTGAACAGAATCACCAACTCATAATGAAATAAAGCAAACAAGAAATATTATATAACATTACAAGTGCAAAAATTATCAAAATATCTTTTAAAAAATTTATGAAGATAGGTAGATCTTGACGTACAGTATTTATTTAGACTTCACACTATCCATTAAAAAATTGTGAGACAAATCTAAATTGCAAATACCTCGCAAAAATCTCAAAGATAAAAGAAATGATTCCTTGAAAAAAGTTTGCCCGCAAAAACAGGATTTCCAATCTTTACACAAACTACCAAGAGAGATGGGAACTTACCTCGGATAACTCATTGCCAGAAACATCCAAGTAAGCAATATTTTTCAAATTTCCAACTTCCATGGAAAGAGAGAGCCAATCAAATGGTTTCCATAAAGGCCTAGAGACCTATTGATAATGATGGGAGACCAAAATTATGTTGTGGTATTGTTCCACTGAGGTTGTTTTGATTAAGATTCAAAAATATCATTTGCTGCCATTGAGATTGTTTTCATTTAACTAAACTTCGGTTAAAAAAACTAAATTTCCAAAAGAGAATGGGATATTTCCCAACAACTTGTTTTGCGTAAAATCTAGTTCCTGTAGCTTTTTTGAAGCCTATCAATGTCACCCAAGAAAACAAAAATACGTGAATGAAATATTCGAGAAGTACCAAATACCAAATACGAGCCATGTATATATACACACATATTAAAATTATAGATAATTTAACAAGTATCACAAGCGTATATTCACGAATATTTAAAGAGTGTTGATATTGATATCATGTTTGATAAACTATGACATATTTGCATTAAGAAAATGTCATCCTAATAGATATTACTTTTATGTGAAGTCACGCAGCCGCAATATAATAATTGAGGGCATGAGCTCTACCATGAATATGTTATCGTGAAAGCATACTCTTCATGAACTCAATTTTATAATACATTTGGCTTTAGAGAGCAACAATATGTTTTCTTTTCTTTGTTTTTTTTTACAGCGATGGTATACTCATGGAAGGAAGTAGTCAAATCGAAGGGTTAAATATGTCACATTCATTAGATGAATTGAAGTGGAACTCAAACTTCCTTCGATTTGAAAATTATTAACATTGTAGCTTTGAAACCTCTGCTCTTAAATTTCAATAATGTGTTCCAATAATGTGGAACTTAATTAGTTTTATTCTCTAATACGTCTCCTCAATCGTGGTTGAATTTTGGTTCTACATGTAGTGAGAGACAAACAGCTCACAATTGATATTGATGGAATTAGATTAAAAATAAATAAAAAATAAAAAAATTAAACTAAAATTTTCTTCAATTTCAAGACTCTAATTTTATTTCATCAAACACAGCCTCACTAATTTTCACCTATTTTGTGTGTTGTGTTGCGTAGTTTTATATTTTATGTCGATTCTCGATTGCATGTATAATTTACGATGAATAATATCACATGACATTGTCTACCAAGAGAGCAATGTCCCTCTCAAATTAAGTAGTACTGAACAGTCCAAATATGAAAACTGTTAACCATGTTTGTCCTGGTGGGACCTTTTAGTATAAACTTTAGTCTCATTTTCAATCATGATATGACGATGGAATTTTCTCAGCTTCAGGGAAGCTACAGTTTAATGATTGAATCCTGTAGGTCCTCGAAAACCAGCATATCTATGGGTTTGTGTTTGTCTTTGTTGCTAAAAGACAGCCTACAAAGTATATCCTCAAAAGCACAATGCATCCAATTGTCTGTTCTTGGTGGCGAAATTTCATCGACACTCCTCTTGGGTCCTCCAACTTTTTAGCCACGCTTGGGGACCCAATTTCAGTGACAGCATTGATATATATATATATATATATATATATATATATATATATATATATATTATAAAAAAAAATTAAATAATTGTTTATGATGATTTTTGTAACGAAAATCATAGTGATTTTTATTTGCATTGTAAAGAAAATGAGAAATGGAAAGACTATGTAGGTCTTAGTCCTCGGGTCCAAGTCCGGGTTCAGTTTGTAAATGGTAAAATTAAATAAGATGATGGCGTGGTTGAATCTGGACCGCAACATTGAGATGTGCTGAGTTCATAAAGAGATTTGGCAGGAAGATCTTAATGAGTTATTCTTTTAATACTTTTATACACTAATCTTCTCCGTTCTGCCTGTTTATATATATTTTTTATACAAATATACATATATTTACACATGTAATTTATTGTTTTACGAGTTTATGAATAGGTGAGTGTTGAGCGACCTAGTCTTTCTGTGGTTGAGTAGAGGAGACAGCCAATATGGTTGAGCACATAGAGGAGACAGCCAATGCGAACTGATTGAGTTGTATATGAGAGCTAGCTAGTGTGTTCCGTATTTGCACGAGATTGAGTTGTATCTAAGGGCTGGTTAGTGTGTTCTGTATTTGCACGAGAACAACGTATGTACACGTGCCCCCCTATATATCAGCTCTGCTCTTCTCAAACTCTATTTTTTTTTTATACATATTTTTGTTGTTTTACATTTTATTGTTAGTACTATTCGTGTTATAGAAGTCGTCCTAAGATGTGGTTCACTCGGTTATCTGAGAGCTGACTAGTGTGTTCTGTAATTATGTTGTAATATTAAGGTAATGTTCTGCTGAGGGAATTGGAGCCTTGGAATTAAAATTGATTAAATCAGAGAAAAGCACATGCAGCCAAACACAGCCTAAATAATAATAGAAAATTCCCCCAATAGGTATGACCCAATGTGCTATTGCACTGAATAGACTTTACTTACAGTAGACATGAACAACTTTAAACCTGTGAATCTGTGTTCTGATAGAGTAGTATATATTCCAGAGCCTTTCCTCATAAGAGAGAGAGAGAGAGAGAGTTTGGATACATATAATATGCAATGATGATAATTATGCACTGATTAATTTTGACTATCATCTACAATGTCTGTATCCTCTGCAGACTACTCTGCTTCTAGCTTTTACTGCAGTGAAGCTGTGAATGACATGATGGTTCCTTCAAATGCCGAGGTCTGTGATCATATTTCGCCAACAGTTTCCAATTCAGAAGACGAGAGCTCCATTGTTAATGTGTTCGACTACTCTGCTTCGAACTTGTCCTGCAATGAGTCTGTCAATGACATGGTGTTTTCTTCAAATTCTGTGGTCTGTGACCACATTTCATCGTCAGTTTCGGATTTAGAGGACGAGAGCTTTATTGTTCATATGTTCGACTCAGAGCTCCACCAAATGCCGGTATATGACAGCATTCGAAGGTTGGATAAATTCCATGAAGTTGTCACTGCTCGACACAATGCCATTAAGTGGATGTTCAAGGTAATGTATATATTCTCATGTCACTGCAATATACAAGTTTAATGTAACCTGTTTAATCACAATGAGTTTGGTTTTCCAGGTGCATGCTTATTACAATTTCAATCCCAAAACCGCCTATCTTTCTACAAACTATTTGGATCGTTTCCTCTTGCTTCATGGTCTCCCGGTAACAAAATTTTCAATATTTATATTCCGTTTGAGAGCACTGAATTTATATCTTGGATTTAGTATTGAAAAAAATTAGTTCGTTCAGTACTCTCAAACATAGCTGTAATTTCATTGCCATAACTTATTTTAAATACCAAATTGGTCACCGCCACAAGAATTCTAAAACTAGAAATACATATTTACACACACAATGGCTAAAATGGTGACACTCATATATAATGAACAAAGCAAGTCATTCTGTTTTGCAAAGAGAAAGAGAGGGGTCATTTTTAGTCAACATGGACCACTAGTAGAAGTTCAATTGAGACTGTGATTCCTCGTTTGTTGAATGAGGTAGATAATTCACGTCGAAAGTATTAGATTTAGTAACTTGGTATGAGCCAACATTGTAGCTAGGCTATGCAAAATTGAGGGTCTTTGTTTTACTTTTGTCCATACAGGAAGGGAAAATGTGGTCCTCGCAGCTGCTATCAGTGGCATGTTTGTCTCTAGCAGCCAAAATGGAGGAAACAAGGGTTCCACTTCTGTTGGACTTGCAAGTATTAGAACCGAAATTCATGTTCAAGCCAAAAACAGTTCAACGGATGGAGCTCTTGGTCATGGCTGCTCTCAAATGGCGATTGTGTGTCATAACGCCATTCGACTTCTTGGATTATTTCTTCGAAAAGCTTCCATGTCTTGATACAAACGTAAATCGCTTCAATTGCTTTCTCTCACGAATCTCAGACCTTATTCTCGCCTCGTGCAGAGGTAAATACTTTCGAATTAAAGTTACGAAATAGACTCCCTTCGGTTCAATTAATTACAGTTTGCAATGTGCTCTTTGTATTTCAGTCACTGATTACATGGATTATACACCATCAACAATAGCAGCAGCTGCAGTGCTTTTGGCGACTGATCACAAAACAATTAGCTTTCACGAGAGAGTAAGCAATGTAAGCATTCGTGTTGTAGTTAGTTTCTTTATGAATTAGGGTTTCTTTCATTATGAATATATGTAATGGAGAGATCAGAATTATTCACTCAATTATTAAAGACTATTAGATCTCCCTGAATTTATCTCTTATTTTGTGGATTCAAGATACCAACTTTATGAATTCAAAACAACTCGTTTTTTATGAACAAATTTATCGCTTTCACTTACGTCAATTTGAATGTAATTTTTTTGGATACAGGAAAGGGTGAAAAGATGTCAGCAACTCTTGAAGGTACATTTGATCCAAATGTGTCAACAAGCTGCAGGCACTGAGCAGCAATTATTGAAACCAGCACCACCTAGTCCTGTTGGAGTGCTCGATGCAGCAAGTAGTGGAAGAAGTAATACTCAGAAGTTTCTCTCAATGACTCCAAGTCAAGAAGAGACTAAAGATTTGAGAGAGAGAAGAAATGGAGAGACTGTGGCTACCTTATGAGTTTTCTAATTATTTTATATTTACTTCATTTATTTTTATTAATTTTGTTTTTTTTTTTTTTTTGGAAAATGGCTTTATTCATTGTGTGAGAATATTGAGTGGAAACATTTTTCATTGTGTATCATGATGTAACTGTAAAGAAGTTTGGTTTGTTTGCACAAAAAAAAAAAAAAAAAAATTCATATTGTACTATACAAGTTTTTGCAAGTCCGTCCTTAGTATTGCAATTGCCTTCCTCAGTCCTTAGTATTGCAATTGCCTTCCTCAACTATCGTTGCATGATAAAGGGAACAAATTGCAACATTTTCACAATACTAGTGGTTAAAAGAAAAGTCCGTGTTTGAGTCTCGATAGAAGCAAAATATATAGAGTGGCGTGTGTTTGTTTAAACTTCGAATATATATATAATAACAACTTTCATATGTGTATATGAAATATGAACGCCTTGATAATATAAATAAACTCTCAATTTTTTACTTTGAAAAGTGTACTACTAAATTACAATCTTTAATAATCAATTCAATTACTTTACAAGTGAGATAGATTACTAGTTTGACCTCTGAGTTAACAGAATTGATCCTGATTTTAAGTTTTAAATAACATTATAAAATAAATTAGTACTTGTTAATGTTTTCGTGCCATATCAAAAACATTGTAGCGGTGTACTGTCACCAAAAAAAAAAACAGAAAAAAGAAAAAGGTATTCTAGGTGGGCAAACAGACCCTAAGTGTAATGGTTTGTACTGTTGCATGCAGGATGAGTGGTACATCTGTTTTTTATGGCACCAATTATCATCAACATATTAAAAGTCATACAGCCCATTTTTCATTGTCTTTTTCGGTAATTACACATTTTTCATTGTTGAGGAGAAATTTCTTTCGAATTCACTCGATCATGCACTCATGTTGTCCATGACCAGAATTTGTCCTTTTTTTTTATTAAGTTAAGTTTGAACTAGAAATCTTCCAATTTTAATTGACCATGGCTATTTATTGTCACACAGGTCACGCAAGGGATGATGGGTGTCCTTTATCGCAACAAATATAATTTCTCATCAACCACATACTCCCAAACACGTCATTACTATATTTTCGTTGGGGCACAATTTTGTTATCAAAAAACATAAATGTAAATATTTCCATGAACTTTTAAGTAGTTTCTCCAACTAATAGAAACTGGGAGAGATACTTGAGAATTGAGACCACTTCAAGAGGGTTTAGATTTGTGTTGGAAACGGGGTATTAAAAATATAAATTTTGGATGAAATTTGGAGTAGATTTTGTTAGAATTTTTTGCGAATCTATAGACGAGCGCGTTCCTCTCCACAAGGAGATAAACGTGGTATATTTACTTTTTCAAATCCGTTTCCTGATGAATGAGAAATTAACTTCAAAATGAGGTGTTTGATAAGTCAAAATGGGTCTGAAAAGTATCGGAAATACTTGTCTCACGTCGGAAAAATAAACCATTTGAAGTATAAATAAGCCAAGTATGAGATTCAAATTTAAGCCCCAATGGCATCCAAGTTTTTAAGAGAGGGAGGACCCAAACTTGGGTCAAAACCAACCCATGTATAAATAAAAATAAATTGAATTGGTGCAACTGCACCTCTATTAAGCCACACATAGGCAGAAAAATGAATATAATGTAATATATATAATTGATATTCCTTACCACCAAAACTATAGTTTGAGTATCTAGCTCCTTGGAGGATCAAATTGAGAAAATTTTTGTTCTCTAATAGCTTATTATATTAAACTGAAATCTTCTTTGATGAAATTATTGAAACATATCATTTAATTTTGGAAATTATGTTAGTAATTGAATGAAATGTCAAGATCATTTACATATGTTTCTCATTTTTTCCATGTCTCAGGTACAATTATAGAGTAATGCATGTTATTATCTTGTGTAAATAGGAAACAATTATTATCTAAAACTCCGTACATTTTGGAAATCTCATGATTAATTAGCATTAACATGAAATAAAGCTAACCACCACCTTAATAACAATATATATATATATATATATATATATATATTACTTAATAAAATTAAAATTACAAATTACTTAATAAATCTATATTATTATAAAAAGAGTTTCTATAAATTCAAATCACAAATTCCATAATAAATCTATACTATTATTTAAAGAGTTTCTATAAAACTGTAACACAAAATCTATACCTATATCTATACTATTATTATAAAAGATAATGGCATTCATCCGTCCCAGTTATAATTATGTCCTTATCAGAAGAGGACATATGTCATCGGCCTATAAATAGAGGTATCGAGGAAGAAGGAAGGGTACAGAAATTGAGAATTCTAAAAATCTAAGGAGACATAAATTTAGAGATTCATAATTTAAGTTCAAGCACATCCAAAGTCGTACCGTAATCGTGTGAGATTAAGATTCGTTAGCACATGGATCCAACCAACAAAGGATCAGGAAATTGTACTCAATTTTTATAAATTAATAAATTAATTATTATTTGCTTGCTAATTAATTATTATTTGCTTGCTTCATATGCAAAGAATATCAATTTTTATAAATTAATAAATTAATTATTATTTGCTTCATATGCAAAGAATACATATTGTACTCAATTTTTATAAATTAATAAACTCAATTTTTATAAATTCATAAATTAATTATTATTTGCTTTTTTAAAAAAGGTGTTAATGCATAATAAAATATTTAATAAATTAATTGGTGCATAAAATATTGAAATAAATCAATTGGTGCATAAATAATTAATTCACCACATATTATCATATACTTTTTTTCTTTTGCTTTTTTTTTTGTTTTTTTAACAACCTCATGATAAGGTTGGGCAGGCGCATCAAATGGTAGGTTTCCATACTTATTTATACCGACATGGTAAAAATGGATGTTCTCTTGAAAAACTGTATCTCATGAAGTTTCTTGTTGGAACTTCTCAAATATTCTTAAGTAATACTACGTGTGCTATTGATAATTCAATTTCAAAAATGTTAAATTTGACACAAATTCATTATCAATTAAAATTAAATAGGTAAAATAAAATAATTTCTCTAAAACTCTTAACACAAATTATCTTTTATTATGAGTTTTTTAATAAAAGGAAAATTTAATTAGACAAGAATATATTTAAAGAAAATAAAATAATTTCTTTAAAACTCAACCACAAATTACTCATTTTATTATTAATATAAAAAATTATTAATTAATTGATATAAAAAGAGTTTTTAAAAGATTTACTCTAACACTTATTACCTATTTATCTATTTATTATGAGTTTTTTTAATTAAAAAAAAATATAATTAAATAATAATATATTTAAAGAAAATAAAATAATTTCTATAAAATCAACCACAAATTAGCGGTTTATTTTCTATAAAACTTTATCACATTATATATTTATTATGAAAGAAAATCTAGTTAGACAATAAATTATTAATATAAAAAATATTTATCAATTTATACAGAAAATAAAATAATTTCTCTAAAACTCTGCCACAAATTATCTTTTATTATGCATTTTTTAATGAAAGCAAATTTAATTAAACAAGGATATATTTAAAGAAAATAAAATAATTTTTTTTAAACTTTACCACAAATTACTCATTTTATTTTCAATAAAACTCTATCACATTGGACAATGATATATTTAGAAAGTTTCAATAAAACTCTAACACAAATTACCTATTTATTTATTTATTATTCTGAGTTAAAATAAAAGAAAATCTAATTAGACAAGAATTTTTAATTAAAAAAATTCATTAAATGATATATAAAATAAAAATAATTTTTCTAAAATTCTATTACCAATTATCATAATTTTTTAATAAAAATAAATCTAATTAGACAAGGATATATTTAAAGAAAATAAAATAAATTTTATAAAATTCTATCACATTAGACAAAGATATATTTAAAGAGTTTCTATAAAATTCCACCATAAATTACCTATTTCTCTATTTATTATGAATTTTTTTAATAAAAGGAAACCTAATTATACGAGTATTATTAATATAAAAAAATATTTATTAATTGATATAAAAAGAGGTTTTAAATGAATTTCTATAAAACTCTAACACAATTTACATGTTTATCTATATATTAAGAGTTTTTTTATTAAAAGAAAACCAAATTAGATGATAATTATTAATATAAGAAAATATTTATTAATTTATTTAAAAAGAGTTTTTAAAAGAGTTTCTATATAAAACTTTTACACAAATTACCTACTTATTTATTTATTATGAGTTTTTAATAAAAGAAAATCTAATTAGAAAAGGATTATTAATATAAAAAATATTTATTAATTAATATAAAAAATAAAATAATTTTTCTAAAACTCTTCCACAAACTATCTTTTATTTTGAGTTTTTTTAACAAAAGGTAATCTAATTAGACAACAATTATTAATATAAAAAAATATTAATTAATTGATGTAAAAAGAATTTTTAAAAGATTTACTCTAACACATATTACATATTTATTTATTTATTATGAGTTTTTTTAATAAAAGAAAATATAATTAAACAATAATATATTTAAAGAAAATAAAACGATTTCTATAAAATCTACCACAAATTAGTGGCACATTATATATTTATTATGAGTTTTTTAATAAAGTATAATATAATTAGACAAAAATATATTTAAAGGAAAAATAATAATTTCTATAAAACTCTACCACAAATTAGCTATTTTATTTTCTATAAAACGCTATCACAAATAACTTGTATTTATCTATTTATTTCGAATATGTTTACAAAAAATAAAATAATTTCTATAAAACTTTACCACAAATTACGTATTTTATTTTGTTTAAAACTCTACCACATATAACCTGTATTTATATATTTATTATGAGTTTTTTAATTAAAGGAAATTTAATTAGACAAAGATATATTTAAATAAAGTAAAATAAATTTTTTAAAAAGTTTATATAAAACTCTAACCCAAATTACCGATTTATCTATTTATTATGAGTTTTTTAATTAAATAAAATCTAATTAGACAAGAATTATTAATATTTAAAATATTTATTAATTGATATAAAAAATAAAATATTTTTTCTAAACTCTAACACTTTTTAATAAAAGAAAATCTAATTATACAAGGATATATATATTTAGAGAAAATAAATAATTTGTATAAAATTCTGCCATAAATTACCTATTTTATTTTTAATAAAACTTTATCACATTAAATAGGGATATATTAAAAGAGTTTCTATAAAACAGTAACACAAATTACCTAAACTCTATCATAAATTAATTTATTTTCTTTAAAACTCTATAACATATCACCTGTATTTATCTATTTATTTTGAGTATTTTAATAAAAGGAAATCTAATTAGCAAGGATATATTTAAAGAAAATAAAATAATTTCAGTATTTATTTTTTAATATAAAAAAATATTTATTAATTAATTTTAAAATAGAACTTTATCACATATAATCTCTGTATTTACCTATTTATTATGAGTTTTTTAATAAAAGAAAATCTAATTAAACAAAGATATATATAAATAAAATAAAATAATTTCTATAAAATAATTATAAAATATATAAAAAAAAAAATTTGATAAATTACAAAACATTCATTACCTGCATTACACGTGCCTTTTACTGATATATATATATATATATATATATGACACACATTGTACTTGGAAGAGACAGATGAACCTTGAATAATATTTGAGATTGCATATTTTCAATAATAGTGAGGACTGAATCACTTATCTACTTAAATTTAAGCTAACCACCATGATGTCTATAATACTTTTTTATCACATTGTACGTTAATATAACTTACTATACATTAATACATTTTTTTTAATTATTTTTTATTTTTTATTATTTTTTATCGAATTAGATGTAACACGAATCAAATGATCATACAAGACATCTGAAGTTGGGCCTATACCAACAAAACTTCTATTTTTCTTTTTTCTTTTTCCTTTTCTTTTTTTTCTTTCTTTTTTTTGGTAAAAAGTACTTAGCCCAAATATATATATAACCTGCGTCACCTATATAGCTAGCATTAAAAAAGGGTGAAATTTTGTTTTTTTGTTTTTACTTTTTGAGGATGAAATATGAATTGGCTATATAGCGTCCAAATAACATATATTTAGTTGATAGAAAAATATCACTAAACTATAACTTACAAGTTATGATTCCAAATTTCAATATAAAAGGCAATCATTCCATGCAAAAATGATAGCAAAAGCTTCGGTCCGTTTGGTAATCGTTTTTATTTTCTGTTTGTTTTTGTTGCTAGTGTACGGTAGAGCAACGATTTGAATGGTATCGTGTTTGTTACCCGAAAGAGGTCCAAATTAATCCAAAACACCAAATTAGTATTTTATAATATTTTGGCCCTCATGTCAAAAATATTGTAGCGTTGAACTGTCCAAAACAAAAAACAAGAAAAACAAAAAGTCTAGGTGGCCAAACAGACCCCAAGTACTGTTGCAAGCAGGACGAGTGGTACATCTTTTTTATGGCAGCAATTATCCTCAACATGTTAAAGTCATACAACCCATTTTTCATTGTCTTTTTCGGTAATTACACATTTTTCATTGTTGAAGAGAAACTTCTTTCGAATTCACTCGATCATGCACTCATGTTGTCCATGACCAGAATTTGTCCATGACCATGGCTGTTTATTGTCACACGCGATCCGGCAACACTCACAAGAGACTACGTCAAATTATCATTCATGACGGGTCACACAAGAGACAAGGGCAGTCATCTATCGCAACAAATATAATTTCTCGTCAACCAGATAGTCCCGAAAACATCATTATTATATTTTCTTTGGGGCACAGTTCTGTTATCAAAAAAATATAAATGTAGATATTTCCATCAACTTTAAAGTAGTTTCTCAAACTAATAGAAACTGGGAGAGATACTTGAGAATTGAGACAGTTTCAAGAGGGTTTTGGTGCGGAGAAATACCTTGAGATTTGAGACCCTCTGAATGGCTCGTCGAATGAATAGACAGGTAAAAATTCGGATATGAATTGAAAATTCAATCCAATAACTCATTAACGATCTGAATCTAATAATTAGTAAGCTAAACAAATCGGATATAGATTATATAGTCAATATATATAATCTAATTTTAGGTATATATTATCAAAAAATTATTATCATTATTTTCTTGTCTTCTTCTTTCCTCTCTCTTTTTCCTTACTCCCAAATGTTTATTCTTTGATTAAATAGTAAAAAATCTAATTTTCTTTTCTCAATACTTCCATATTTTTGTTAATTTTCAATTTCTATCATTTTTATTCTAATCATTATTTGCCATTCTTTTTTGCCAAACTTTTACACACACACAAAAACTCACACACTTTTATAGGATAGAATATTCATTTAATTAATAGATAGAATTTTTTAAAATTTCCATCGAAACACATCAAATAATAAACTTATTGAATTCGTATCGGTTGATCTGATCCGAATAGGTTCACTCAAAAGACTTTTAATCACTAGCGACCCATGCAGGGTTATATTCTTTGTACTCTCCCAAGGGGTTTGAAAGCCTTTTTGAATCTTTTGAAATTATCACGAAAGAAATCTCAAAAAATGACAAAGAATTGAAAGTCTTTTGGTGTTTAATGATCTTTTTCTTTACAATATAATATTTTCTTTAAGTACTTCTTGTTCTCTCAGCTGTCATTTTATTAGATACTGACAGAGTTGGTGTCATTCACTAATCTCATGATGAGAGGTTTTGGTCCATTGAATTTTGCAATAATAATTAAGTATAATCATCTAATATATATCTATATATAGAAGCATTCACCTCATGTTTTGTTTTCCCTTTTTGGGTCCATTGAATTTTGCTGTAATAATTAAAAGGTAGTGCAATGCGCGCATGTAGTTTAAAATCTTTATAAAAAGTACATATATATGAAGATGCAAGAAATTCCTTCTCCTCTTTCTCTCTCTAGAATTCTTACACCTCAACCCTCCAAAAAGATCCCCCTCCATTTCATTCCATCTCCTATTTATAGATATTTACAAGATATTTACAAGATATTTACTGATTGCTGGATCTGGGCCTATTCCTCCGTAAGCCCTGGTCACCTTTGATGGGCTTACTCTCGTTCGGCCCATATGGCAGTGTCCTTCTATGGGCTGACCCAGCTGTACGGACTGAATGTTGTGTTTGCGAGTCGGATCTGGCCCATGTCATCCGGGGCCTCCTCAACTGCCCCCATAATTGCCCCTTATTTAATAAGGGGTAATTATTGATGGCGTCTCATCATGATGTTGACGGCTCGAGATAACCACGTGGGGGAGCGGACGGTCAGATCCAGAATCAATGTTCCGGGGCTCGAGGGATTTCTCGCCTTCCCGACGCTTCGGCCCTCGGGCCCCCTCGCCTTTATAATGCTCTAGAATTCCACTTCACTTCCCTTTACCGTCTCCATCATCAGCCAAGTCTCTCTCTTTTCTAGAACAGTGCTAAGCTTTCTCTGGTGAAATCCTTCAAGAGTCATTCTTCCAGCGATCTTGCAGTCCTCCGAGGTTAGTTTCGTTCTTTTTACTTTCGGCAGGCTTCTATTTACCCTCTTGTAGATTCTTCTAGCACTTCCACCATGGTTGTAGATCTGGATGTTCTTCGTATGAGACTTAGACTTCCTGACAACATCGAAGTTAGGGTTTGCCCCCAAGACGTTAACATTACGACCGGCGCCGGCCTCCTGCCCGGCGAAGTCTTATTCACGAACCTTCAATTGAATGTTGTTAGGTTCCCTCTGCACCCTTTCTTTAGTTATGTCTTCAATAGATTGGGGATATCCCCTCTGCAGGTCAACCCCAACTTCTTTAGAATCATATCTGTTATGCTCTTGTTGATGCGTGACAGAAATCTGGACCTCGACCTCATAGACCTCCTTCTGTGCTATAAGGTCAGTAAGATCCGTACTAACGAGCCCTTCTACCACCTCTACCCGTTCGAGAAGATGTCCATATGTACTGACACAATAAAATCTGAAAAGGGTTGGAGGGATAGCATAGTGGGCATTAGTGGGGCTTGGTCTTCGCCGGCTGCAGAGGATTACCCAATCCCGAGCGCCTTTGGTGTCTGCTCTGTTTCCTCCTATAAAAAATTCAAATCCCATAAACATGACTGCCCCTGCGAAACCTGCGTTCCTCGTTTTTGCACTTTCTTATGCCGTTCCTTGGGAATACCTTGTGATGACTTGAGCTATAGTGTTTGCAGGGATAGGAGTAACTACTTGAAGAAATACGTTCTGAACGATATTCCTTCCTGCTCAGATCTCCTCACTTCAGACAACCTCTTAGCGCTCTCATCACTTGGCTACAACATGAGCAGACTTCAGATTCCTTCTTTTGGCATGAGGAAGAATACTCCCCCAGCCACCCCTGCTGCTGGGGCGACCTCCTCTCCGACGTCAGCTTCCTCCTCAGCCACCATATCGGACACTGTCCCGAGCGCAGTGGCTATTAACCCTGTTGTCAGCGCCCCTGCTGCCAACCAGAACGCGTCCCCCCCAGCTACCATAGCTCCTGCTGCTGCGGGGGGCGGTCGGGACAAAGAGCGAGGCAAAAAGCCTCATCCTGATAGTGAAGTCGATCCTGAGGAGGAGCCTCTCATTAGAAGGACCCGGATCTCCGGGCCGGGTGCTCTCTTGCACCGAGCGGTCAGAGCTCCTGCTCCCTCTGGGCCTGCTGCAGCTGGCGGCTCTGCTTCTGCTTCTGCTTCAGGCCCCTCTTCTATCCCCACCTTACCGCCATGGTTTCCAACGTATATGCCCCCTTGCCAATGACTTCTGCAATTCTGTATGGGCCTTCCCAGGGTGGCATCATTTTTTTGACCATCCCCACCTTTCTTTTCAGAACCAGATCGCCAGGGGCAAAATCCCTGTGCTTTACTCTCTTGTTGTGACTATTCGCCAGCACTTGCTGATACGATGCTAGCCTTATAGCCGCTGCGTCCCTCCTTTCGTCTATCATGTCGAGGTTCAATCTTAACATCTTGTCGTTCTGATCTCGACTCCATGCTAAGCTTCTGATAGTGGGGACTAAATGCTCAACCGGTATAACTGCTTCGGTACCATACGCCATTGCGAACGGGCTCTCCCCAGTCGGCCGCCTTGGGGTGGTTCTGTAAGCCCATAGAACGTTCGGGAGTTCATCCAACCACTTCCCCTTATGATCTTCCAGCTTCTTCTTAATGCAGGCGAAAATGGTTCTGTTTGTGATTTCTGCTTGTCCGTTGGCCTGAGGATGACTTACTGCAGCCAACTTCTGGTTGATTCCATACTCCTCCAGCAGCTTTCTTACTTGCCTGCTGTCGAGGTTTGTGCCATTGTCCATGACTATCGATCTGGGAACACCGAAACGGCAGATAATGTTGTTCCAAATAAATCGTCTCACCTGAGTCTGAGTCACGCTAGGATACGGTTCTGCCTCCACCCATTTAGTGAAGTAATCCGTGGCCAGTAACACATACTTGTTCTGAGCTCTTGCAGTTGGCAGAGGACCGACCACATCCATCCCCCATTGCGCGAAAGGCCACGGCGAGGCCATTACGTGCAATTCCTCAGGTGGTTGGTGGATCAATGGTCCATATCGTTGGCATTTATCGCACCTTCGAGAGAACTCCTCCGCATCTCTTGACATGTTTGGCCAAAAATACCCTTGTGTCATTGCTTTATGCGCTAACGATCGCCCGCCAGAGTGATTGCCACACACACCCTCATGAATAGCTCGCAATACCTGCTGCGACTCCGCGGGGGTGACACATTTCAAGTATGGGCCAGAATAGGACCTTCTGTACAGCTGGTTCCGCACGATGGCGTACTTGGCAGCATTCTTTTTGAGTCTCCTAGCTTCATCCCTTTGCATAGGCAAAACGCCATCTCGAATATAGGCAATGATTGGGTCAATCCAACTCGGTTCATACGGTATGACGTTGACTTGCCAAGGGTCAGAGTCCAACGGTTCTTCGAAAATAGATGGCTGGGTCACTATCCCTACTGGAATCACCCTCGCCAATGTTTCACCGCAACTCGAAGCACTGCATGCTAAACGGTCTGCATCTGCATTCTGTTCCCTCGGCAGCTGTATGAATTCAATCTTTGCAAAGTCCTTGGCTCTATGCAGAACGGCAGAACGATATGCCCCCATCGTGTCATCCTTGGTCGCGTACTCACCATTTACCTGCCGAACAATCAGCTGCGAGTCACTATACACTGTCAAACTTTTAATCTGTAGCTCTCTGGCCAACTTTAATCCATTTAGCAACGCCTCGTATTCCGCTTCATTATTGGTGGCTCGGAACTCAAGTCTGAGTGCTTGGCTCAAGGAAGTACCCTCTGGGGTTTGCAGTTTGATCCCAATCCCAGCCCCCATCTGGTTAGAAGAGCCATCCACAAAAAGTTTCCAAGAGCCGCTTCTAAGGTCCTCTTCCGTATCTTCGGCGTCACATTCTAGTAGGAAATCGGCTACCGCTTGCCCTTTAACAACTGTTCTCGGCTCATACGTTATGTCAAATGAACTCAACTCTATGGCCCACTTTGTCATTCTGCCCGAGAGCTCTGGCTTGTGCATAAGCGTTCTGATTGGGAAAGTTGTTAGAACAGCTATGGGGTGGGATTCGAAATAATGCCTCAACTTTCTTTTTGCATTTACAAGTGCAAGTACCACCCGTTCGGCCTTTGAGTATCTTTTTTCTGCCTCCATCAGTGTTTTGCTTACATAAAATACCGGGTATTGCACCCCTTCCTTGCAACGAATCAGAACGGCACTCGTCACGACACCAGATACTCCAAGATATAGAAATAACTTTTCTTCCGGTTCTGGGGCTGACAGGACTGGTGGATTCTGCATATATTGCTTCAAATGAGTCAATGCTTGTCGTTGCTCATCTCCCCAGACCTGCCTTCCATGGCTCCGAATCGTGTCAAAGAATGGTTTGCAGTGATCTGACAATTTTGAAATAAATCGACTTAATGCAGCTATTCGTCCTGTTAGGGCTTGCACCTCTCTGATCGTCTTTGGCTCGGCATTCTTAATCAAAGCCTCTGCTTGAGCGGGGCTAACTTCGATGCCCCTGCGGTTGACCACGTGTCCCAGAAACTGTCCGGAACTTACACCGAACGAGCACTTGGTCGGATTGAGCCTCATCCCATATCGCTTTAGTACATCAAATATATCTTGCAGATGCTTCAGATGATCATCCTTTTTCCTACTCTTTACCACCATATCATCAATATAGGCTTCGACAATCTTACCCATTTGATTCTTAAAAACTTTGCTAACAAGTCGTTGATAAGTTGCTCCCGCATTCTTTAGCCCGAAAGGCATAACTTTGTAGCAGTATGTTCCTCGCTCGGTGACAAAAGAAGTTTTTTCTTCATCTGCGGGGTCCATAGGAATCTGATTATAACATGAATATGCGTCCAGAAAGGTTAAACGCTCATACCCAGTGGTGGCATCCACCATTTGATCAATCTTAGGCAACGGGAAGCTGTCCTTCGGACAGGCTTTGTTCAAATTGGTGAAATCAATGCATACTCGCCATTTCCCATTTTTCTTCTGCACAACAACGACGTTAGACAACCACTCAGGGTAGTGCACTTCTCTGATAAATCCCGCATCAAGCAGCCTATCGACTTCTTCCGCTATGATCTGATTACGTTCTGGAGCAAATCTTCGCTGCTTCTGTTTCACTGGTTTGAAATTGGGATTGACATTCAGGGAATGACAGGATACGGAAGGACTAATTCCAGGCATGTCTAGGTGACTCCATGCAAATACGTCGACATTGTGGGACAAGAAATCCACTAGCTCTTGCTGCTCTTCTCTGGTCAGTCTTATACCTACTCTGGTAGTTCGTTCTGGCCTGGACTGATCGATCTGCACATCCAGAAGGGGCTCCTCGGTCAAGTCGACTGACTCCTCCACCCTATTCTGCTCGAGCGGAGGTTCCTGTAATTGCTATCTGGGGCTTGCCGAACGGACGGGCGCCTTTCCTTTCCCAGCATGCTTTAGTGTGACGGAATAACACTCTTTGGCTGCGACCTGATCCCCCCGAATGTCTATTACTTTATCTCCATCGGGCCCGAGGCACCTCATGACCTGATGCAGAGTTGAGGGTACACCTCGGACTCTGTGAATCCATCCTCTTCCCATCAGGAGATTATACGAGGGGTGAATCTCCACAACCACAAAAGTTTCCATAAGAGCTCGTTCTGCAGCTTGAACTTCCACTTCCACCATCCCGACGGGTTCCACCCTCTTCCCATCGAACCCTAATAAGGGATTTCCGGTGGGTTTGAGCCTCTTTGGTTTAATGTCGAGCCTGTCAAATGTGTCCCTCGGCATGACATTCGCACTGCTCCCAGGATCGATCAGAACTCTGCGCACCAAGCAATCTGCCACTGTCAAACTGACTACCAACGGGTCGTCATGAGGCAGTTGAACACGCTGCAGGTCTGTCCAGTCGAACTTTATCTGCATTGACGGGCTCTGCTGGTGTAGAGTAGTCACATTGCCGACCCTTTTCTTCATCTGCGCCTGCCGCAGGCGCACCCGGAGCAGCTCATCTGACTCTTCACTAGGCTCGGGTCGACCATGGATAGCATTGATTATACGAACTGGTTGCGAATTGTGGGAGCTTTGTTTATGACTCCTTTTGATTTGTTTCACCGGTCGATTCTGCTCCATCGCCGAACCTTGAACATAACTCGCAAACTCCCCTCTAGCTATCAACATCTCCACTTGCCTCCTCAGGTTCCTGCATTCGTTAGTCTGATGACCGAAATCAGAATGAAAAGCACAGTGTTTAGTTTGATCCCTCTGTTCGAGGGGTTGCCTAATTGGCAGTGGTGGATGAAACTTGTCTTTGTTCTCCTGATACAGCCTCGCCAGAGTGACCTTCAGCGGAGTAATCAACTCTTCCTCCCTGGACCTTTTTTCGGCCTTCCAAGTGGTCTGACGTTGCGGCTGAGCCTGCTTCTGCCTGATCTTTGCCTTGGACTTTTCCTCGGTCGACACAAGCGACGTTGTCCGAGCATTAGCTGCCTCCTCTTCTTCTAAGCGCACAAAGCCATCGGCTCTCTCATTGAGTTCATCCATAGTAATCGGCGTGTTCACTACCAGACTGGTGTGAAATGGAGTTCCGCGTGTCATGGCTAACTTGAAGGCTTGAACTGCCGTAGAAGGGTGGCATTCGATCACCATACTCTTAGTGAGATTAAACCTGGTAAGAAAGGCCTGGAGACGTTCATCCTTGTGCTGCCGCATCGTGAATAGGCTCGAGATGTCCTTCGGCGGGCGTTTGTTCCCATAGTACTGGCTTATGAACCGATCGCACAGGTCTCTGAAACTACCAATGGAGCTCCTAGGCAAGTTTTTGAACCAGCTGAGCGCCGGTCCGGCCAGGCTTGTAGGGAAACATTTGCACATTAAAGAGTCGTTTTCCGTATTCAGGGCCATTTTCAACTGGATATGATACACATGATCGATCGGATCGGTCGTTCCGTCAAACAGAATAAAGACTGGCATAGCAAACTTCCTTGGATGCGGCGCATTCAAGATCTCGTCGGTGAATGGTGAATCCACCGTCCGAGCTGCGGATCGGAGAGCTTCATTCTCTCTCTGGAGTCCAGCGGTAGCTCTGTGAGTTACGGTTCTGCCCTCCGAACCGTGACGAGTGACAGTAACCATGGAGGGCCGGTAAGACGGATCGAACAACCGTTCCTCTATGAACTCTCTTTGCCAAGGCGACGCTACTCGACGGCGATCAACCTCCATCACTTCCTCTCGGTCAAACCTTTCCCGCTGCGGATCAACGTGAGTCGATCCTTCGTGATCTTCAACTCGACGAACATTTGGCGGCAAATTGTCCATCATCCTTTCATCACGGTGGTGAGCTGACTGATTGTTCTCGTCCTGATTGCCTTGATGCGCGATATTAGATTGAACACCTCCTTCTTCGACCGGAAGTGGATGCGAAACCGCAGGTATTTGCCGATGCTGCAGTCCAGCTTTCAATTCTGCATTTTCTTTTTTGAGAGCTTCAATCAAGTTCATCAACTCTTCAAGCTTTGTTTGCTGGACAGCCTCCATCGGATTGGAGCTTTCACCTATCATTATTCACGAACGGAGTAAAGGCATTAATCTCAAGTTCGCGAGTAGATCTGAGCTTCGTGAGTAGGAATTTTTAGATCTGGCTTCTAATTCTCCGAATTATGCTCACTGTTTACGAGATCTGAATTGTCTGAACTCTAAATCCGTCAGATCCTGCCACAATCGAACAACTCGTAGATCTGAAGTCACTCCAAAGCTTCAAGAATTGTAATTCCTCCAGAGTAGGTCACAATCGCTCAGCTCTGGATTCAAATCCCAAAGATCGAGTCTCGATCAACCGAATTGGTTTGAATCCATTCGATATTCCTCATTGATCAACCAAACTTCCATGCGTTTCCCACAGACGGCGCCAATTGAAGATGCAAGAAATTCCTTCTCCTCTTTCTCTCTCTAGAATTCTTACACCTCAACCCCCCAAAAAGATCCCCCTCCATTTCATTCCATCTCCTATTTATAGATATTTACCAGATATTTACAAGATATTTATAAGATATTTACTGATTGCTGGATCTGGGCCTATTCCTCCGTAAGCCCTGGTCACCTTTGATGGGCTTACTCTCGTTCGGCCCATATGGCAGTGTCCTTCTATGGGCTGGCCCAGCTGTACGGACTGAATGTTGTGTTTGCGAGTCGGATCTGGCCCATGTCATCCGGGGCCTCCTCAATATATTTTTGTGATTACAAATAATAAATAATAAATCATAACAAAAAGCAAAATATAATAAATTCAAATGAAATGAGTAAGGTTATTACTAAATATTTTAGTATAGAATGAAAAGCAATTAATTAAGAATAATCATGTAATATAAATATTTGATAAGACGTAAAGAATTTAGTTTATAAATGACTTAATTAAATTAGTAACATTGCAAAACAAAAAAAAAATTATCTGCCGGATGAATTTTACCGGATGATGACGCGATTTTTTAAAACCGACTCTTCCATTGATATTCTTGTCAACACCTCTCATGTTATAAACCGACTCTTCCATTGATATTTTTAAAACCGACTCTTCCATTGATATTCTTGTCAACTCCTTGTTTTGTAATTTTTTTTTTTTTTTTTTTTATACAAGATAATAAATATTATAAGTTAGATTAATAGATATTAAAAGTCAAAACCTGACATTTCAAAATTTACCAAAGACACTGGCCCACTTGATTAGCGGGGCATCTGTCAATTGTTAATCCTCATTCCTCACTGGCTTCCCTTCGAATAAATTATAATTTTTTTTTAAAAAAGAAGAAGTCTTCTTGGTGTTTAATGGATTGTCTGGCCATAAGCTTCCCATATTGCTTGGGGTCCATTCGAGACTTGGACTCATCCCAGTTTTTATTAGTAATCAGACACTCCACGCTTATGACGCCAAAACACAACCCGTATCCAATTGAGCAACCCAGAACAGATCACCAAGAGAGAGAGAGAGAGAGAGAGAGAGAGAGAGAGTGTTCTACAGAGAGAGAGAGAGTCAAATTTGCAAATCTTTTCGTATATTGTTTTTCTTTTTTCTTTTTTCTTTTTTTTTTTTCTTTTTTTTTTTCCAGTTTGAAACATTTGCAATGTGATTTTAAGATACCATATGGTTATTTATTATTATATTTGTACTTTGTAGTTTGCAGAATGCTAAGTCCGTTTGGTTAGACGAAAATTTATGATGAAAAGTGAAGTGAAAAAATAATAATAATAAGTTAGAGCTACTTGTTTTGTAATTTTGAAAATAGTTTTCTATTTTCAAATTTATGATGAAAAGTGAAGTGAAAAAATAATAATAATAAGTTAGAGCTACTTGTTTTGTAATTTTGAAAATAGTTTTCTGTTTTCAGATGTCTAAAAAAATTCTCCTTGGTTCAATTTTCTAAAATCTCTATTATAAAAAGGCATAGGTTTGTTTGGTTTATAACTATGGAAAAAACCATGTTTGATTCAATTTTCTGAAAATTTAGTTTTCTAAAAACAGTTTTCTGTTCTTTGAATTTTTCACAACGATTTTCAGATGTTTTCAGAAAATGTTTTTTATAATTTTTTGTTCTCTGATAACTGTTTTTAGAATTACAAACTAATCAAATCTCAAGTTTTCAACCACGTATTTGGTTAAATGGAAAAGAAAATCTAGGGCTACAAAAAATATGTTAGAAAATATTATTTTATTAGTTTGGAAAGTATGAAAAAAAAAAAAAAAAAAAAATTGACTTTACTTAACCAGATTACCCTTGTGATTTTAAATACTAAAAATAAAATAAATTTGTGTTACTGTTACCCAATTATTTATATCCATTTTTAAAAACAGAATAAATAAATAATGATAATAATGACAAAATATTAAATTGATATAAAAAATAAAATAATTTTTCTTAAACTCTACCACAAATTACCTTTTATTACGATGTTTTTTAATAAAAGGTAATCTAATTAGACAAAAATTATTAATATACAAAAATATTTATTAATTCATATAAAAAGTGTTTTTAAAATATTTTCTATAAAACTCTAACATATATTACCTATTTATCTATTTATTATGAGTTTTTTAATAAAAGAAAATATAATTAGACAAGGATAGATATATTTAAAGAAAATAAATAATTTATATAAAATTTTACCACAAATTACCTATTTTATTTTTCAATGAAACTCTATCAAATTAGACGAGGACATATTTAAAGAATTTCTATAAAACTCTAACACAAACTAATTAAACTCTACCACAAATTAACTATTTTATTTTATTTTAAATTCTATCACATATAACCTGCATTTATTTATTTATTATGAGTTTATTAATAAAAGGAAATCTAATTAGATAATGATATATTTGAATAAAATAAAATAATTTCTATAAAACTCTACCACAAATTACCTATTTTATTTTCTTTAAAACTCTATCACATTATACAAGGATATATTTAAAGAAAATATATAATAATACATATAAATAAAATATAAAAGTGTAAAGAATTTTAGCATTTCAATATTTATTTTTTAATATAAAAATATTTATTAATTAATATAAAAAAAGAACTCCATCACTTATAACCCTGTATTTATCTATTTATTATGAGTTTTTTAATAAAAGAAAATATAATTTTATAAGGATATATTTAAATAAAATAAAATAATTTCTATAAAACTCTACCACAAATTACCTATTTTATTTTATTTAAAACTCTATCACATTATAAAAGGATAGATTTAAAGAAAATAAAATATAACCTAGGGTCTTCCAAAAAATCACAAACTCCATATAATAAATTTTTATATCAATTTAAATCTAATGTATGATTAGTATAATTGAATTTCTATTTCAAAATTTAATTAAAAATTAATATAATTGAATTTCTAATGTAAATTTAAAATTATACTAAATTTCAAATTTTCTAACAAAATTCAAATTACAAATTACCTAATAAAATTCAAATCTATCTATCAATATATATATATATATATATATATATATATATATATATTACCTAATAAAATTCAAATTACAAATTACCTGAAATACTTATTACTTTGCAAAACTCAAATATTTCAGTATTAAAATAAAAAAATAAAATATAAATATTTCAGTATTAATATAAAAATCTAAAAGAATTTATTACTTTACAAAAAACTCAAACTCTACCACCAATTTCAAAATATTTAGCATTTATTTATTAATATAAAAAATTATTTATTAATTAATATAAAAAGAGTTACAAAAATTACTATTTTTTGTAAAGTTGCTTCAAATCAATAATTAGAAAGAAAAAAAAAAACATGAAAACAAAAATTATAAAAGTTACAAAACATTCACCACGTGCATTGCACGTGCCTTTTCCTAATATATATATATATATATAACTAATTGATAAGGGTCTTGTGGTCAATGATATCTCCTGTACTTGATGAGAATTCAAATTTTTAAATGAGTAAATTAAGTGCGTAAGTGGTGTGTGTGAATTTTTTAAAATTGAGACAAACCACCACTAGGAGCAAAAGGAGGAATTATTCATTGCTTGGGGTCCATTTCAGACGTTGACTCGGTCCAGTTTTTTTATTAGCTAGCACTAGCAGACCTGATCAAGCCCAAAATCAAGTTGTGACACGCATCAAAGGAAGGAGCACCTTGCCACCCCAAGCCCAGCACATTCTGACCTTTCAGATGGACCTTTCACCTTTCGGCCGCTGAATCAATAACTGGCTAAAAAGTTTTCCCTAATATTGTACACATCCAAATTATACACACTTCAATCCACATCCAAATTCGATGTGAAACAAGTCCCACTGTAACATTCTCTCCCATCCGAACCCAGGCAACGCCCTCGTCCTCCGGGCCGGGCGCTTAGCGTGATGTCAGATTAAGGATTACGGTCTGACTCTGATACCAATTGTAACAGGTGGACGTTTGCCCATTTACTCAAAAAGTCAAGTTGTTGGATAGTACTATATACCTTTCTATTTATATACTCTTTAACCCCATCCAAATCTAATGTAAAATAAGTCCCATTTGTTACAACTATTGTTAGAGGCAGGTTCGATTCAGATTGAAAGTGAAATAAATATTTTCACCATGAAAAGAGACCTTTCTTTGATGAGTGAGGAAGTTTGGGTGTGTTTGGAAATGGCCTTTTCAGGATAATTTATTATTAGTTGTTAACACATCATCTTTTTATTTTTAATATTTTTAAAAGTTACTATTTATTTATATATTATTAATTTTCTTAAGAAGAAAACTCCATCTATTTATGCTTTAAGTTGGACCTCAACACGTTTCTTTATTTTTGCCTCTCTTTACTCTCTTTAAAATCTCTCTATATTACATATGTAAAATAAAATAAAAATAAAAACAAAAAAGCTTCTTCATACATCTTTGAGATCTTTATTGATATATTATTTCATTGACAACGAACTCTCTCATGTGACGTGCCGCAGCAAAAATCTTGATGCTACCAACGACTAATCATATTGACTAAATTGCCCTCATTTGAAATGTAATTTACCTAGAATTTTTAAGCACCCTTTCTTTTTAAAATAGTTCTTCTTCTTTTTATTTATTTATTTTTTATCCAGCTGTTTCAAGTTCGTCTAGTCCCCTTCATACATGTGACAAGTTACAAGTACCATGTTTAAAGTTTAAATTGTTTATTTGGAAAATAATTGTGAGAGATTTCAGCCTCTTGAAATGAAGGATAGAGTGCAAAATATATAAAAAAGTGTAAGAAATACCCTCGCATCGTTTGGACTCATTTGGGAATGATTTTATGAGCACTTTTTAAAAATTATCAACAAGGAAATATGAAGGTCCATAAGAAATCATTACCAACGAGTACATAAGAAGTGATTCTATTTTTTTCATTGGTCCAGATAAAAAGACTAAAGATCTTAAGCGACTGATTTGATATAATAACTCAAAAGATAAAGACTATTGTCAATTTTTTCGTACTCATTCCAAACAAGTAATACAATATGAAAGCAATATTTTTAAAGGAGGGCAAAAAGTAAAATCCAAGAGAACCTAGAGTAAAAAAAAAGGAAAAACTACGTATATGTAGACTTAAACAAAATAATCTATTTTTAAAGTTAATACTTTAATTTGATTGAGTTAAAAAAAATAATTACAAAAGCATAAGGGCCAAAATACCCTCAAGCTCTTATTTCAAATTACCTAAATATCCTTCTTAAGATAATATAATTTGAAAATAATACCTTTTTAGTTGTTATTTTCTTCTGTAATAAAATTGTTTAATTATCAACAATATATATATATATATAAACTTGCCAAAAGAAACCTAAACTATTTTGCTAAGAACACAAGAGGAAGGTAATGCTGAAATTATTCCCCTGCAGCTCTTCTCATGTTAGAGAAAAATATTCCAGTTATTAGGAAAGAAGAGAGCAATGGTTATTTTTTACAAGTCGTTTGATCCTAAAAATCTAATTTTATAAGAGACTCATTAATCACTTGTTTGGTCATTATGAATTGACCAAAATAATTGTTGCAATGGATTCGATTGTATATATATATATATATATATATATTTTTTTTTTCCTCTTATGCTCAACCCTTTTTTCGAGCAATACTTCAAATGGCAATCCATTAAAAAAACACCAATACTGAGATTGGCTAGAACAAAGCAGGGTTTTTAATTTTTTTGGTGTTTTGAAATTATGTGATGCTATTAAGGATATTTAGGTATTTTGGAATGAAGGTATTTTGGATCTTAAAAATAATTCTTGATGCATTTGTAATTATTTTTTTAAATTCAATCAAATTGAAAAGTAAACTTTTAAAATAGACTATTTTATTATTTAAGGGTCCTAACTCTATCTATATGTAGTTTTCCCTAAAAAAAAAATATTAAAAATGAAGCTAAGATTATGGTGAAAAAGATATTTACAAATTATATATATATAAAATACAAGTAGAGATAGACTCGCTACAAATATAGATTAAATTAGATGCCATTAAGAATTTAACTAAAAAATATTGGTTAGAAAGACTGATATATTAAATAGATGGAAGAATTACTTTTAACAACTATTAAATGGAGAATATTCTAATGAAGAATTTTGAGTAATGAACACAACCTAGAAATGACAAATACAAGTAATGATGGAGTAATAGATAATACACTTTAAAAAAAAAATTCAATAATAAAAAACGGACATGATAATAAACTAATCGAGGCACTTCATATTCAAAAGTTATGTTCGATTGGAATTGGAATTTTAAAATTGAAATTGATAAAATTATTGAAAAATAATTCATAAAATTGAACTAAATTTTCTTCAATTCTATGTAACCCAGCGCAATCTAAGAGAATTTGAAATTGAATGGCTAACAAATTTATTCAATAAAATTCTAAAAAACTTAACTAAGACTGTAATCTAATAATATCTTCTTTATATGAAGGTGAGTTCAACTATTTAGTATGAATTTGTTGCCATGATAAAATATTCTAAAAGAATTAATGATGCATAATGGATAGGAAAAGTACTATTTATCCATAAACAAATATAGAAATAATATACTTAAAAAAACCTAATTTAAATTTATGTCGTCGGTGGTAAGAAACAAAAAGTATTATTACCCTTGGGAAAATCGTAAGATAAAAGTGTATCGAATTGATAAGGGTGTCAAGACCATTTTGGACGATGTGATAAAATAGGATAAGATTGCCACATGCTGCCTAACAAATACGGACTAGAGCCTATTTTATCTTACTTTTATAAAAGCTATACAAAAACTAAAATTTTATATTAAAAAATTTAAATATTAAAGGATCACATTCTCTATTTTATAGCCGAAAAATTATGACATAATCTCGGCCATTGTTTGGGCATTCAGAGGTGATTAGTCGGGATTAATGACCCCGAGACCATTTAAAAATATCTCATAAGTGTCACTATCATAATTAAAATTGAAATGAATATTGAATTGGAAGAATGTTACACATGAGAGGGAATATGTTGAAGAACTTAAATATTAAAATTACATTTTCTTTTTAAACTTTTAGAACAAAAAGCAATTAACACTTTATAATATTGTATATTTTATATTCCCAAATAGTGGCATTATCATAAAAAATGGTCTTATCCTCGTGTCATTCGTGGAGAAACAATTTACACAAGTCATACTTGTAAAAGCTCACAAAAGAACTATTTCGATTGAGAAATAATTATCATTGTTACACACATTGCAAGAGAACTTGAATTATCCAAAATGACACGATCTCTCCTTCGTAAAAGAGAAATTTAAGTGGATACACAACTCTTTTTTTAAGTCACGCAATTCGCATAAACTAATTTATATTAATTTTATCTTAAGTGTGCGTTCATTATCTAGGACTTACATTCTCCAAGTTAAATCTTATCTAAATTATCTAAGTGGAGTTCACTCCAGATTCACATGTGACATTTAAAGTTTATCTACGCTTGTGTTAAACCAGGTCAATTAATTTAAATAAAATTTAATTAAGAAAAATTCATCATGCTAATTAACGTCGTTTTCTTTCCCTCGTAAAAAGATCGCTCCCTCTCACTCCTCTTGGTCATTTCAACCATTAGGGAAATATTTATAATTTTTTTTTTTTTTTTTTCTCAATAGATTCAATTCCTTGAAAGGTAATGAGCTATATTCAACAAGAGAAAGAATAACAATTGTAGGCAATAATAATTTCATGCCCTTCGAAATTAAATTTAAATATCAGGGATTTAGTATAAAAGGGAATGAATCAGAGCTTTTGGGCGCCCAAAAATTGTGGGATTGAGTGAACGACTTTAAAGTCGTTAAAATATGGTGAATTTTTTTTATCTAAAAACTTTTCAATTTTTAGTAAATTTTTTTTATTTCAAAGTGGTGTAATTTTCAAACATTCCTTAAATTAGTTGACGGTATTTAACACAAGCAGTAGATCGATTTTAAATGTCACTTGTGAATCTACAGCGAATTTAATTTAAAATAACTTAGAAAAGATTTAACTTAAAGAATTCAAGCCCAGCTATTAAATGTATATGTAAAATGCAAATATTAATTGATGCGGAAAGATATCACTTCGGACTATATAAAAGATATTATGTTATATTTGAGGGTATCAAATCAGTGTCACGAATTTAAAATTTAAATAAATTTAATTCAAAATTTGTACTAAAAATGTTTTAAACTCAATTTCAAGGCACCGTCTGCAAACATAACATTAGAGAAATTATAAATAAGGGTTGGTTACAAAATATATACTCCATAAATATTTTTTTCCCTTTCCTTGAAGTAAGCTTATGCTAGTCGTTTATTAGGTAGGGCCCATCATATTCAAGTCGGTTGTACCAAAAATCGACAAATATCTTAGACCATCTCTCTAATAGTAGTAGTAGCATCGTGCCAAAGCCGTAACCACAATAATCAAAGAAAATGGCTCTAGGCATCTCCGCATCTCTCTAAGGCATCTCCCCTCTCTCCTCATATACACGTGTTGTTTATATATATATATACACACACACACTTTTCCATCGTTGGCGTCGGAGTTTCTGGTGCCAAACCTTGGTTTTGTTACCGTCTATATCTTCCCTTATCGCTGGGTTAGTCATTTGATAGGCTCTCTTTCTCTCTCCTCATTTTCTCCGTCTGAAAGGTCCTTTCAACAACTCGATACATACATATACATATATATATGTATGTAATAGTATAAATTTGTCTCAAAATTCCTCTTCCCGGAGTCCATCACAGGTCGTGATTCCTCAATTTCAGGTATAATATATAGTTGTATGTATATATATATATATATATATTTGTGTTTGTATGTATTAATTCACTGTTCAATTGGTTGCAAATTTAAATTTATATATAGGTGTGTGTGTTTAGTTATGTATTTTTGCTTGATTGATTGGACAGGGATGGGTAAGAAGAAGCAAGTTTGCGAGGATTCAGAGGTGTCGTTGGATGCAATTGACGAGCAATGTCTGAGTTCTCCGAAGGAAGGGAAGAGGAAGAGATTGTGGAAGCAGGTTAGGTATCAGCTGGTGGAATACCACTCATTGCCTGGGTATTTGAGGGACAATGAGTTCATTGTTGGTCATTATAGGTCTGAGTGGCCGTTAAAGCAGATTTTACTCAGCATCTTCACCATTCACAACGAAACCCTCAACGTCTGGACGTAAGATTTTTTTTCCTTTGCCCTAAACCCTATTTAATATTTAATTTTCATAAGAATTAAAGCTTTTGTTTATGTTTGTCATTCGATTTGGGAGCTTTTTTTTTTTTTTTAAGTAATTTGGGACCTTTTTGGGGTCTATCCCTAATATTCTATAGGGTTCTTTGCAGTTAAATGATGATTTCCTTTTTATAAATTGGCAGTTTGTTACATATAATTCCTTTGATTTCGTAGTGACTGATACATATATATGTTTATTTGTACACGCATATATTGAATATATACTAGATAGTGTTAGGGGAAAAAATTGAAGTTATGCTTTAATAATGTAAAGGGAAGTTTTGGATTCAATCTTTAACCTTTTATTTTTAACAATCTTATTGATCGTCAGAAAACCTCTTAATGTTATGTGGGTTGCCTGTTGCGTCTTCAAAAAATCCAGTTTTAAATGTCTACCCAGTGGTTAATCCCTGCAATTGGGAGACTAGCATACTGCTAACCGCTGAAGTGAGCCCTATCTTGGGTTTGGCGGAGCAGCTGTGGATGTTGAGGGTTGGATAAAATTCTCTTCAAGTCTGGTTTTACCCTCCTCAATGAGGTCTCAAATGGGGGATTTGAACTGATATTGAGTCAACTATAAACTACTCATCTTGCTTGGAACCATTGTTTTGTACGTGAAAGAGGGGTTCTACCCATGCTTGGTTGGAACCTAAGGGCTAGGCCAGCTAAGAAAGGTAGTGGGGCACACCTCGCAGAACCCACCATGAGAAATGTTGAAGGAGGCTGGTTGTTCCATTATATGCATGCTAACGGGGATCATGGTTGGCTTGTAACCTTGGAGCCTTCCCCTGACAACCGAGCTTGCCCAAGGACAGAAATGGACATGCAAGATAATAGATTCTATGAGACTCTTCCTGAATGGTAACTTTTTCAGTTTTGGGGTCGGAAACAAAATATTCAGCTAATTAATAACAGTAACAATTCATTGATGTCTTCAATCCACTTCGGAAAAGTACTCCCCGATACATATAGTTGCATATTGATCGCTGTAACATTAACTCATTCATTGAAAATTGATAAATGCTAGAAGCAGAGTACATCAATCAAGTGTGTTTTTTGTGCAAACGATATTTTGTCCACTATGTTGTAATGCTGCATAGTTTGGACTTTGGAATCGTCTTTGTGAATAGTCATAGCCATTCATTTAGTGTGCAATTAATGGAGATTACTCTAAGAAAATCTCATCTGCGAAAGGAAAGGTCTACTTCGTTCTTATATCAAGTGCTATTATGAGTATGAGGATTCTCTCGTCTTTTAAGTAGGTAGCATTAGCAGTGGATGTCTTTAGTGCTTGATGGTATGTGATATGGTAAAGAAAACATGGTATTCCGAAATCTTGGGTGGTCTACCACCAAAATTGTGGATAGTGTGTGGTCATATAAATTAAATGGTTGTGTGGTGGAATAGATTTGATTTGTAAGAATCTATAGGTCTTTTAGGTTAAGTTTTCTATTTCAGAGAAAGAAAAATTGAAAACAGTTAGGAAATTAATTTAGTTGACAGTTTTCAGAACAGTTAAAATAGAGTTATTAAAAGAGCAAGTGTCAGAGATTAGTCTTTTTTTAGTTTGTTAAAAACCCTTTTTTTTTTCTTTTTTTTTTTCCGGCTTTTATTTTGGATCTTTTGAAAATTGTTTTCAGATAACTAAACCAAAAAGGCCCTATGCGGCTATGCCTTGTGTTAGTTTTCATATCATGCAAAATTTCTTTAATAATATGTTCGATATATCTGGGATTCTTGTCAAGAGGTTGAATACTGTCTGAGTGGTCTAGCAACCAGTGATGATAGGCAGACCTTTATGCATTCATAAAGACCAAAGACTTCAAAAGTAAGGAGTGATATTATTCGTGTTGTCAAGGACTAGGATAAAGGGATGGTGAGAAGAATGTGATTGATGTGAGGACAAAAACATGCTGACTCATGATTAAATAGTTTATGACTCTAAATAAGGTGATACGTAAAGCTTGGATTTGTGTAGATATTCTAGTTGGATAAAACCAAGTTGATTTGCGTTGGTGTTTGATAAATGAGAAAAGTATTGGAAGTTGGGGCTTTTAATGGTGAATAGCTTATTTCAGTGCCATTTAATGTAATATGTGCTTCTGTCTTTTGATGGATCAGTCTAGGATCAAGTGGTTGTCTTGGTCAGGTACATTTATACGTCAAGTGAGTCATCTATTGGTGAAAAACCTTTTGTGCAGTAAATTTTGAGACGATTCTTAGGTGTTTTTCTATGTCTTCCGTTGCTGTAGTTCATAAGCAACACTTCTCTCATTGTGCCACAAAATTGTTTCCAGCTTGTCTACTGGCTAAGCTGTTATAAAATAATAATAATAAGAATAAGAAATGGAACTATATTAATAAGAAGAGAAGCCAAAAAGGATACATCAAGAAGAGAATTAAACGATAATCAAAACAATGAAAGAAACACAAGCTTAGGTGGCAAATAATGTAGGAATAACTGAAGAACTTTAAACGTTGACATTTCTCTTTTTTCCGATCGTAATGGCCTAGATCTCCCTGTGCAAATGCCCTTATCCCCAAGGGCTCTCTTTATTACATTTAGCCCAAGATACATTAGAACATTATTTTCACTCTCAATATTTCAAAAGAAAAAAGGAGAGTCTAAATTTAAAGTCATCAAGGGCCCAAGGCAAAAAAGAAAAGGGACCAACTTATAATTAGATGAATTACTTGAACTTCTTTAGTAATACCCTTTACATGCAACATGATCGCTTTCAATAGTGCAAGTTCCAGGCCTGAGGCCTGGCAAGTTGATGATTGATTTGATTTGCCCTTGGTCTTCTCTTGATTCAAGTAACTAGAGCATGGAGCTAGAGAACGAGGCCTGGCAAGTTGTTGATTGATTTGATTTGCCATTGGTCTTGTCTCGATTCAAGTAACTAGAGCATGGAGCTAGAGAACAAAGTCACAAAGTGTTGCTTTCAAAATGTTCTTAATAAGTTAAGAGCCAGAGTATCATGTTCTCATCAATCGCTGGGACCGAATAGAACCATATGATCCCACAATTCCACAAATGATCCCAGCGATTCTACCGTGATTCTACAAAAGCCACGAGTTAGATGCGACTCAGATTGATTCGGGCCTATGGGATCATAGAATCGTGCGATTCTAAGAAGCTATATAATCATGCATATGGAACTTGACATGGGTTTGGTTTTTGCTTTTTTTGATTACTTGCCTGTAACATAGGTTGTTGAAACTTTTTCTGTGATTCTCTCAGTTCAGAGATACCCAGATGATTTTTTTGGTCAACAATTTGTGACTTTCCTTGACTGAAACAGAAATTATGATTTTTTTCAGGCATTTGATTGGTTTCTTTATTTTCCTTTCCCTGACAATATACACTGCAATGAAGATTCCAAAAGTTGTTGATCTTTCTGATGTACTGAAAAAAGCCGATCTGCACAAACTGCATGCAGAACTTATGGCTTGCCTGCCTTCCTTACCCAACATGCCGGATTTGCACAGATTTCGGGAGGAATTGAAAACTTCATTACCTACAATTGATTTGATACCATCACCGTCAAATTGGCATATTATAGAACTCCTCACCAATTGTTTGCCTGAGCGATTCTCCCATGGCAACCATACTGATATTTGTGTTCTGGTAATGCTTCTTCCTTAGTGCTTTATAGTTGATGGTAATCTTTATGAACGAAGTCTTATGGGAAAAATGCATATACGTTACTCAATAGGTTGTCAAAGCAACATTCTAGTCTTTTTTTGGTGCTGAATGTCACACGTGCTTGATTATTATTATTATTAACTTCATTTTGAATTGGGTAGTTAATTGTAACTGCTCATTACTTCCTGTTCTAGCAGCTGAAGCCAGGCAGTAAGTTTAGACTTTAGGAATGGTTCTTTAATGTGCACCCTTTCCGCAAACCTTTTGCGCTTCAACATCTTCCGACTTCTTGTTATAATGCTTGTTATCTGCTTCAGAACTCTATGGGTTTCTTGTTCTACTACTTCTATGTCTAACAGTATGCTTATCCCACACACGATATTAATATAACTAGAGGTTGTTATTGTTTTATGTGTGATAGAATCCTTTCTGGATGATTTATATGTTCCTGGATTGTCTTTGATGAGCCAAATGAGGAAACTTTTTTTGACCTGATGGGCAATAACTCAATGTGTCAGCATTTCTGTACTACTACTAAGACTAATACTCTGCTTGGTTGGAGGGACGGAAAATTGGATGGAAGGGAGAGGAAGAAGCATCCCCTGGGAAAAGGAGGGGTCCATCCCTTCTTTTGTCTACCTTTGGTAGGGGAAGAGAGGAAATATGAAGTAAGCTTCCATTGGCTGGGAAGAAGGGAGGAGAGGATCAAATCTCACCTTATATTTTGTTTTTGATGCTTAGATGAACTTCTCATTACACATGGACACAAACGTCCATAGACTACAATTTTCATTTAGTTTGCATCTGACGCCATATCACTTTCTTTTCCAACATTTCTAATATGATTTTGCAGATAATGTATGACATTAAGAAGATTATATGATACCAACTAATAAATGAACATTTCATCATAAATACCCTAGTCAGCCTTAGAAAACTAATTTCTGTGCGTCTTGGAGAATGTATATACATATATTTATATTTATATATCTGTTTTATTTATACCTGAAATTTAGATGTTGCTAAAGGTTTTTTCCATGATTTTGATGAAATGCAGCATAATGTCAAGGAAGATTTGGCAAACATAATAGCACCCTTGATGATGAGGCCAATCACACGGTGGCCATTTTTTGCCTTCTTGGGTGGGGCCATGTTTTGCTTGCTATCTAGCAGTACATGTCACTTACTTTCATGCTACTCTCAGCGTTTATCATACATTATGCTTAGGCTTGATTATGCTGGGATTGCAGCCCTCATCTCGACCTCCTTCTATCCTCCTGTTTACTACTCCTTCATGTGCGACCCCTTCTTCTGCAATCTCTACATGGGATTTATAACTCTCTTGGGAATTGCCACAATCTTGGTTTCTCTCCTTCCGGTTTTTGAGAAACCCGAATATCGCAGCATTCGTGCATCCCTCTTCTTTGGGATGGGCGTATCTGGCGTGGCTCCCATTCTGCACAAGCTTATCTTGTTCTGGGACCAGCCTGAGGCGCATCACACAACTGGTTATGAAATTTTAATGGGGATTTTCTATGGGGTTGGAGCGTTGGTTTATGCCATGAGGATTCCAGAACGATGGATGCCTGGGAAATTTGACATTGCTGGGCACAGCCACCAACTTTTCCATGTACTGGTAGTTGCCGGTGCTTACACCCATTATCAAGCAGGGCTTGTTTACCTCAAGTGGCGGGACCTTGAAGGTTGCTGAATGATTAATTCGATAATAATGGCCTAGAAGGGGGCGGCCGTCTTTGTTGGTGTACTGATAGTTGATATAGGTGTGTATAAATGCGAGTAAGCATCTGTCCTGTTGCAACAGTATGAACTTCCTTATTAATGAAACGTGGAGTTTCTGTGATCCTATAGTTATGTGTGTGGATATGCATCTCTCTCTCTTTCATGTACTATTCGCAAAAGGTCATTGAATGACATGCAAGTAGGTAGTTATAAGCTGGGACGGGATTGGAACCCATTTCGTACTCGGCTTTCTGGGTTAATTGTAAGCAAATGTTGTTAGTAGTAAATGAAATTCCTATTTGTTTTGTACAAAATTTTAACCGAAGTATCGATGAAAATGTGCATAACCGTCAACTGCAGATTCTTCAGTTTAAAGGGAGAACTTTATGCTGTGAAAGTTGTTTGTTATTAGCGTGAGCAAGAATGGCAATTTAAGCAATGTTCGATGACAGGCATTTCGAGAAATTTGTACTTTTCTGGTATGTTACTGGTCGCAGTTGGCTGGCATAATCCTTGGTAAATGAACCAAACTCGAACTAATTTTTTAGGCTCGTTCGATCAACATTAACATCATCTCTCTCTCTATATATATTCTATGAGTGTTGACAAAATCCGAGATTGAGATTCAAGCCGGTGAAAGAGAGGATAAAGATAAGAATCATAATGCTACGCTTAGTTGAGTAATGGTGAAGATTGGAGATAAATAGGTGAAGATCGCCAGGGGAGGAGATGATGGCAATTTCTTCGCTTAAAATGGTCAGATTTTAGATGATTCATTGGATATATAATATATATACTAGCTAGAGCTGGAGCTTATCAAAAAAATGCCAAGGCAAATCCAAACACGACTTGGAGCTTGGCAGGGTTAAACCAAACAATGCACTGCTTGGTCAACTAGGTTCATTTGCAGCCCTACTCAAACTTAACAAAGCAAAAGATTGTTGCCCAAGCTCACACACACACACACACACACACACACCCCTCTCCTGTCGGTGTCTCTGTCGATGTGCAAACAAGTACTGTGATGATCTCTTCACATCCCAAACCAGCTCATAAACTTTGACTATATCCTCCACCTCCACAAGCTTACCCATGTGCGTGATAAGCCGTATGTATTGAGGCCAATTTTTGTCAACAAAATCGTTGCATCTACAGACATTTTCACAAAAAAATTGGCGAATTTGCTCAAACTGCTGTTTAGCTGATTCACATCAACAATTGATTCATAGGGATCACTTTCTCCAACACTTTCAAACCAAAACTTCCAATCACAATCACACAATGCTCATTTCTGTTCTTGTCACAAACATTACTGTTGTTCAGGTTGAATCATCATCACTAATGATCCAACAAAAGGAACCAAATAATTTACAAGAATAAGAAGTATGAGTATTAGCAGCAAGCTCATCCCAATTTGTGTGGAATTGAATTGGTGCCCATAAGATTCTCACCATAGGTCCATAAGCCATTAACAAACCTTTGCACAAACACAGCTCATCTGAATTGAATCCAAAGAAATTCTGCTCATTTTAGCAGCTGCATCGGACTGGACGTGCTTTGACCGTCACCATCTATAGAAATTTCCAAACACAATCTCACTTTGGATCAACACATTCAGAATTTCGAATAGAGTCTTCATTTCCACTGGAAGGTTGATGATCTTGATCATAATTCTTCGTATTAGAGGACTTCTTTGATCTTTCTCTGGCCAACCTTTTCGCCATCCTTCTCTGCTTCAGCTTGTTCTGGTTGGTGCAAGCAGTTGTCTTTCCTAAACTACCACAAAACACACGCAACAATTACAATCCAATAACATATGTGAGGATTTAAAAGCTTAAGGTTTAAATCTAAATGCAACTTAAAAGAGGTTCAAGTCAAAGCCTTTTGTAATTCTTTTCGGTGCTAAAACGTTGCCGATTCTCACCTATGTTTTCATCCACTCTATCTACGACTGTGGCCTCAGTCAAACTGTCTGTTACCATACCTTCCCACCTATGTTTTCATTCCACTCTATCTACGACCGTGGCCTCAGTCAAACTGTGTGTTACCAAACCCTTCCCACCTATGTTTTCATTCCGCTCTATCTACAACCATGGCTTCAGTCAAACCGTCTGTTACCAAACCCTTCCTTACCAACCTACCCACATTAACTTTGGCCCTCCTATTCCCTTAGTATTACCCTTAATGTGGACTATCTTCATAACTGGTGCACTTAAAACGTTTTCTTTGAACATGTCAAAACGATAAAAAAATCTATCTTCTTTTAGGAGGTGGTAATGTAATTGCCATTTTTGTTGCCCTGTAACTGTCCAATGAGCAGCTCATTTAGAAATGAGTTTATCAAACAGCTCTAGCAAATTCTGATGTCCACTCTTTCGCATTTCAAACACTCAAATGCTTTCATGATTGTTTTTCAACTTATAAAAACAGAAGACATGTTCAATGGCATGACATCGTCAAAAGCCTAACCTCCATTGTCACTCACAGTCTCTGATTCCTCAGCGGCATTTCGTCGAACATCTGGAGGTTCATTTTTGACATGATTATTTTCACCACCACAATTGATATAATCACTTGCAGTAGGTAACAATGGCCCAATAATTTCCTGCCGTCGCGAAGCGGCTCTCTTGAGTTTCTTCCTACGAAGCCGCTTCCTCTGAGCCCTTGTGAGTTTCTGAGCATCACTTTCATCCTCATCACTGCTTGGTGACGAAGAGCTAGTCTCTTCCAATTCATCATCTGAAATTAAAAATCCACAAAATGCTAATTGATTCCAATAGATATACACACATACATAAATTCAGATTTCAAAATCAATTATTGAGGCATATTTATGTGTTCTATAGTAATGAGTGGAAACCTGATAAATGATCCGCATTCAAACTCTCCCGTAATTTGTTCAGTGCTTCCTCCTCATCTTCTTGCTGCGTTATTCAAGCAATGAGAATGTCAGTATGTGTGTGTACAGGTGTGTGTAGGTGTGTGTATATATAGAGAGATACTTGGCTAGGTGGTGAAGGAGGGGGAGGATGAAGCATGTTGATGAGGGACTCATGGAACTTTCTTCTTCTCTCTTCCCTCTGCATTTTGGTGAAAAGCACAAACAATTCAAATCGATGCTCTAAGTATTTGGTCTATAAGAACCCTAATTCAATTTTACAGATGATCAACAAACCAATTATACAACGTCTTGTTTAAAATTAGGACAAAATACACGTGAAATTTTAAATTAACAAATATTATAATATAATATATAATATTCCAAAGTCCACCAGACTAGAGATACTAACCCAATCATAAGATATACTAACCCAATTAATTTTGGGAATGGGTATTCGCACTCGTCTCTCTACCCTTATTTTACGTTTTTAAAGGAAATGACACTTTTGATCCTTATTTTATAAATAAATAATTTTTTTTTAGAATATTGCAATTACCCTTTCAGTTATGGAAAGATATCTTCGTCTGCCCCTCTTTCTCTCCCTAATTAACGTTTCTATCTTCTTCATTCAATTTAGGCATTGTAAAATTATGTAGTCACATAGTTACGGATTAAATATCAATTTCAGAAAGGGAAAAAAAGGGGGAAAAAAAATAAAAACTTATAATAGCAACCTAAATGATAGAGAAAAAAATAAGTTGCAATATGATATGTGGAAGAAATAGATATTCCACTCATTGTCATTGAATTGGAGTGGTGTGTCAACGTCTCTTCTTTTTTCATTTTCCTCTCTTATAAGTCCCTTCCATACACTCGCAATGTCTTACTATTTTTTTTGGTCAATAATTTTCACCATTTTGTCACTAAATTTAGCACTAATCCATCATTCTAATAATTTTAGTTGTGTAAATTATCTTCTCTTGGAATTAAGGAGGTTGCTCAGAGTGTTTTAATTAAGTACTCATCAAGCCTTAGGGATCTCAACAAGGCCTTACTTCACCTGGCCCTCACCGAAATCAAGAGGAAGCAGCGTAGGTGGAGAACGAGGTTGAAAGGCATTAGATGTCCATCTTCAAAGTAAGCTTGGAGACTCCGTTCTTATATTTGGTTGCTAAAAACTGGGTACTAAAGTTCAAGAATGTCCTTTGGAGATACATATATTTTTTTTCAATTTCCACTTCATATTCTCCTCTTTCCACATAGGTCGTCTTATTTAAAGAGTAAGTAATATGCTGTGGAAATTGGAAAAAAAAAAAAAAAAAATGGAAGTGAGGAAATATTTGAAAACAAGACCCTAATCGTAATGTGGATTTGTTTTTGAGAGCCAAAAAAAAAAAAGCTTTAGACCATATCCAAGTAAATCATATCATCTCCTTCAAAAATTTAATTAAAAATAAGAATCGAGGAAAAGAGAGCTTGTGTTGTCTGTAAATTGGGTAGAGAGTGGTGAGAGAGAGGCTTGTAATGGATTACGTTGGTTTTAGGCTCCTGAAAAAAAAAAAAAAAAAAAAAAAAAAAGTCAATTAAATATATTTTTCTTGAAAAAAAAAAAACATTAAAGTAAGTAAAGAAGGCAAAAAAGAAAAATTTATAGTATAAAGGGTAGTTAGGGTATAACGAAATAAGAGATAATGCATTAATCAGTTTAGGGGTTTTTTTTTGTCATTTACTTTAAAAAAGGAAAATAAAAATATAGTGTAAGTGTAGAAAAGTAGAATGCTAATATTGTCTCTTAACTTTTTATATTCAAAATCATCCTTTGCGTCGAAGAATGAGTTAAGAAAGGTTAAGATAATAAATGCTTAACGATTTTGGGTTATGCGTGAGTGAGTTGCTAGTGAGTTTAGAATGAGTTATTTGAATTGGATTTAAAATAGAATTTCACGTGTTTAAAATGTGTGGAATTTTAAAAGAATTAGAATTTGATGGGATTTTAAGAGAAACATAATAAGGTAAATAAATCCATAAAAAATTGAAGGAATTTGATGATAACTAACTATTTTTTATTTTTTTATTTATTTTTATTTTTTCAAGGCAAGAAAGAAGATGTCATTGATTCAAAGAAAAAACACATTACAACTGATGGCAGTCCACAAAGGCAGCTTCTTGAATCACTTTTGGAATAACAAGATCAAACATTATATCACTTTTCTCTTTCAAACGCAGATGACTCAATACATGAGCTGAATTAGATTTTCTACCAACCCACTTCAAAGAAATGCTTTGAAACTTGGAAAGCAAAAAACTAATATTGTCCCAAATAGCAGCTATGCAACTCTGAGGACTCTTGGAATCAAGAAGAACTTTGCAATCCCCTTCAACAATTAAATTATTAAAGCCCCCCCTCCAAACTCCATTTGAGAGCCTTTTGAGCCGTTGCAGCTTCGGCCATTAGAGCAGAAGTCATGTGTGGCAAGGAACAGATGGCAGCTTTGACAATGCACCCGTCAGAATCGCGAACAACAAATCCACCTGCAGCTTCACTGGAATGAGCCAAAAAAAAGCATCAAAATTCAACTTATGAACACCATTGGGTGGAGGTTGCCATGCCTCTGTTCGAATAATTCCCGGACTGCTACAATGTATGAATTGATCATCCATAACTTGTTTAAATTCATTCCATTGCTTCAAAGCTAGAGAAAGAACTTCTTGCTCTGTTATGACAGAGTCTGCATAAATAAAAGCATTTCTAGCCTTTCTGTGACGGCCCAAGTTTTGTAAACCCGGTGCGTCAGTGATAACCAAAAGATGACCCGATAATGGATCCGAAATACGGAAGTGAAAGGTGAAACAATGGTCTCTAGAGGTACAATGCGTCTCTAAGATACCAATGAGACCCTTAATGAGGTCACGGAACCCAAAGGAAACAAATGCAGAAGTGTCGTTTCAAAAACGAACAAAAAGAACCTAGGGGCAAAATGGTCATTTTGCAAAAAGTGGATTCAAGTGCTATCGAGCACACCGCTGGGAAGACAATAAAAAATTAATCATAATGGACTCAAGAATTTCATTATTCAGAGTCCGGACGAAGGAGAAAGATCAAAAACAAAAATGATGTCGTGGCGGCCCGACGAGGACAACCCACCACTGCTGCAACTGAGAGTAAAAACGGGCATCTAAACGGACTTTTTTGGAAAAACTCAAAGAAGAAACCCCCCCTAAAATCAAGTTTTCTATCCCACAAGTGGACAGAAACAAAAAAAAAAAAAAATGCATTGTAGAATGCCCTCAAGAAAATCAGGTCAAGAGGAAAAAAAAAAAATCCGAGCTACTGCTCAAGTTTTGGAAATAGGGCTTCGGGAGGTTTTTAAATTGCCTAAATTGAAAAAACAATCTTAAAATACACCCACAAGACCTCCGGAAGTTTCGGATCGGTCGTGATGATTTTTAAAAAAAAGTCGATGAATAGTACCAACTATATTTGTACTAAAAATTTGCAAAACCTGGCAGCAAGGATTTTTTGGAAAAATATGGATTTTTGAGGGCTAAGATGATGTTTTCTGGAAAAACACAAAAAAGAAACCCTCCTCAAAATCAAGTTTTCTACGTGACTCTTGAGAAAAAATGAAAAAAACTCATTGTGAAATACCCGAAATGCCCCTGTAACAGAATAGGGTCAAACTAAAAAATATGTAACTTTAGGTCTTTGTTTCATCAATGAAGGTATTGTTTGCCAAAGTAAGCATGCAAGTGTATGTAATATGATAAAATAGATGTGCTACAATGGGCTATGGCCTCATTACAATACATTTACAACTTTTGACATGTCAAACCTCCAAGTTAGAAAAATTACATTTCAGAGACAAATCATGAACATGCTAACACTTGCATGTGAACAAGAATGCTTCTAAAGAAGCTCAACTCAGCAAATTACCCAAGCAATTGCAATCTCCAATCTTGTATCCTGTATCTGAAATATGCTCCAGTATCGTAGGGGTGAGTAACATAAAGCTACTCGTAGGAAATGAGCATGCATCAACCTAAAGTTTTACAAATTGCATAATTTAATTATTGTGGTTCATTTCACCTAACGTCTATGTTAAGGTGAGACTCAGGGAGCATCCTAGCTACCTAAGATCATTTCTAGCATCAATCATCTCATTCATGCAATTTTAACAACATAGGGTCATGCTTACACAAAGCAACAACATAATGGTTCTCAAGGTTATCAACTTGAAGTCTAAAATGCAACATCAACTAAATATAACAATTTGGCATAATTAGAATATCTAATACCACACGTCAAGACATAAATTCTCTAGGTTATCAACTAGCAATCTAAAAGTGTGAAATCAACTAAATATATCAATTTAGTATGGATGTACTTAACAACATCAAATCGCTAATTACCAAAACCACAAGTCACAATTAAACATTGGTTGTCAACTTGGAATTGAATGCGAAATCAAATAGTGGAAGACTTGGATATCACAGCTCGGATTTCCGCCTAGACAAGGCAAATTTGGAGCTACTAACCCCCAGGCAGCTTACCCAACGCGCGAACTTTATAGGGCTAATTTGGAGCTACTAACCCCCAGGCAGCCTACCCAACCCGCGAACTTTTGACTTAAAGGACTCTTGTCCCCGTATTAGAGCCAAACCCTAGCCATCACAGCTTAACAATGTCTCAAGCAACTCCAAAATAAATAAGTTAACAATTTATATACGTATTAAACAGTACACGAAACTACCTTCATGCATAAGTAAGTTGTAACCACATTACACATGCTCTAAATCCACAACAACTATAGGATGGCAATGTCGAATCTTCAGAGCGTGATTCGTTACGTACTATAATAATATCACATGTCGAATCTTCAGAGCGCGATTCGCGCTATAACAATATAATCCAATATTGAAACATAACTCATAAATTCATTATAAGTCAAAATTCATGCTTTAAACATACTATCAATGTCAAATACATGAGTTAATCAGTAATACAATAAAAACAGAATTTAATCAATAAACTAATCAAATTCCCTAGGTTTCAAATCTCAATCAAATGGCCTCCAATTAATACATGATAAACAATATAGCATGGTCATTACATACACCACATCAAAACTCGATTACGTCATAAGAACAATAAAGTGGAATTTAATTAAATCATGATAATCAAATCCCTAACTTCTAAAACAACATCAAATGGTTCCAAATTAACATATGCTAGAACATAAGTCATAGTTATCACAAATATCAAGTTAAACACTTAATTAGGCCAATGGAACCCTTAATTAGATTTTAATTAATCATTTTAATTAAAATCTCTAGATTTTCATACTTGTCCAAATGCTCTCAAATTAAAGTATGTTAAACAACATGCCAAGACATAATTTAAAAGTATATCACAAGTCAATTTTATGCTAGGTACGGCCATGGGATTTAATCTTTTACCAAATATAAATATTAAATAAAAAGTGCAATTCTTATTCAATTAATCCCAATTTAATATATGTTAACAAATATATTAAAACATGATTTTCTAGTATGCCACAATTCCATTCCAAGTTATACACATCATTGTGAATTAAATTTCATACAAATAAATAATTAATACTAATTTTCTAGAATTGATACAAGGCATGCAATTAAGTTGTATAATCATGCTAAATACTCAATAAAACACACACAAAAGCCGAGAACATCCCCTACCTCAATTTGAGATGAAAATCTCAAAAGCCACCAAATGAAAACCGCTCCGAATCTGACGAAACTTCTAGGTTTTGTTGGGGACTACACCGTGCACATAACCCCTGAGGAAGCCCCATCAAAATCACAACTTGACTTCAAACCCAAACTCAAAGAATGGTCAGAAATGGGTTCTAATAAGGGTGAAAGAAGCGCGTAGTCAACACTAACACTAAACGCAAAGGTCCTTCTATGTTCTGACGAAGGAATGAAGCTCAAAAGAGGAGAGAGAATGTGGCAGCCTCCCTTGGGCTGCCATGGAAGCTTCAGGTCGTGCAAGAGAGTGGGGAAGATGAAAAAATAAAATATCTCAACCCCCTTTTATAGAAATCTCAAAAAGTGCCCCGAACGGGCCCCGCCGGGTCCGAAAAAGTGAAATTTGAACAGACGCGCTCAAATGACAAAACTCTGTGAACGAAAAAGATTTAAAATGAGAAAATATGAATAACGAAAGAAACGATGTCAAAAACTGAGTCCCGAGCAGAAAGTTATGCCCCAAACAAGTTTGGCACTAACTAAGGCCAGAAACCCTGAAACTGAAAAACATCGACCAGAAGAAAATTTCAAGAGTACACAACTCGATGAAATGTGAAAATGAATCCCGTACGAGGATCCAGGTTCAAAACAAGACATTTTGCAATAACTTTCATTAATTGCACAATGGCCCCTCTAAAAAGTGAAAACTGCACTTATGGCCCAGAATGAAAATATCTTCCAAAAATATTTTCTTAAAAACCCTTGAAATAAAATATCTTCAAAAGATATTTACGAAAAACATTCCAAGAAAAGAAAATAATTTCAAAGAACTTTGCATCCATGTCCTTATGGACACCTGGAGCAACCAGAGTACTTTCTTGTAAAAGTAAAGATACGTATTTCGTGGAAACCACTCAAGATGGAGATACATGAAGTCAAAAACCAACTCCGAACACAAGAAGTGTGGTTACGCCAACAAAGTGTCAAACGGGGAAAAGACAAAATAGGAAAAATGACGAAATAGGGAAAATGACGAAAAGTAAATAGTGTCGAAAAACGAAAAATGTGGAAACGACTCGGTCCTCAAAAGAAGTTGTCAATTCACAGAAAAGAGTCTCGGAAATCACTCTAGAGCACTCGAGACGACACTAAGCGAAGATGAACTGAACTTAGAAAGGAAAGACAACGGAAAAAAAATATCCGTGAAAATCCGGGTCATTACACTTCTACAAATACTAAACAGTGTATGCAATTAAACTTAACGTATCCATCTACAAGGAAGAATGTTGAAGCCCTACAATGATATTTGAAAACCATAAAGACCATGTATGTGATGACCCTGTGGGCGGGTATGCCGTGGGCGGGTGCGAGAGACACTGTCAGGTTACCACACTGACGAGCTACCGGTGCAAAGTCCCACATCGCCTGGGTAGAGGAAAGGTGAAGTGCTTATATGTAAGTGTGTCACTTCCAATTGGTATGAGACCTCTTGGGCTTCACCCCAAAAAGCCTCATACCAATTGGAAGTGACACACTTACATATAAGCACTTCACATTTCCTCTACCCAGGCGATGTGGGACTGTGCACCGGTAGCTCGCCAGTGTGGTAGCCTGTCAGTGTCTCTCGCACCCGCCCACGACACACCCGCCCACAAGGTCATCACAATCCACCCCCCTTGGAGGCCCGACGTCCCCGTTGGCACACTTCCGGCTGGGTCAGGCTCTGATACCATTTGTAACGACCCACTCCACCACATGGTATAATATTGTCCGCTTTGGGCCTGAGCCCGCACGGTTTTGCTATTGGGCTTCACCTCAAAAGGCCTCATACCAGTTAGAGATGATGCACTTACATATAAGCACTTCACATTTCCTCTACCCAGGCGATGTTGGACTTGTGCACCCGTAGCTCGCCAGTGTGGTAGTCTGACAGTGTCTCTTGCACCCGCCCACGGCACACCCGCCCACAAGGTCATCACAATCCACCCCCCTTGGAGGCCCGACGTCCCCGTCGGCACACTTCCGGCTGGGTCAGGCTCTGATACCATTTGTAACGACCTACTCCACCACATGGTATGATATTGTCCACTTTGGGCTTGAGCCCGCACGGTTTTGTTCTTGAGTATTACCCCAAAAGGCCTTTTGGGGTGAAACCCAAGAGCAAAACCGTGCGGGCTTAGTCCCAAAGCGGACAATATCATACCATGTGGTGGAGTGGGTCGTTACAAATGGTATCAGAGCCTGACCCAGCCGGAAGTGTGCCGACGAGGACGTCGGGCCTCTAAGGGGGGTGGATTGTGATGACCCTGTGGGCGGGTATGCCGTGGGCGGGTGCGAGAGACACTGTCAGGCTACCACACTGGCGAGCTACGGGTGCACAGTCCCACATTGCCTGGGTAGAGGAAAGGTGAAGTGCTTATATGTAAGTGTGTCACTTCCAATTGGTTTGAGGCCTTTTGGGGTGAAATCCAATAGCAAAACCGTGCGGGCTCAGGCCCAAAGCGGACAATATTATACCATGTGGTGGAGTGGGTCGTTATAATGTAGGACTAGATACCTGTTCAACCAACATCCTCAAAGGACTTAAGCGCCACTTCCCTTTTACAAATCGTTTTTATATCTCTCACTCTACAAATTGTTTACACCTATTTCATCCTAAAATTGTACAAAATTTATTTCTTTTTGATGGATGTATAATTTAAATATCCATAATTAAGGGAAGATTACTAAATTAACGCACTATTGAGATAGGCTCTGCAGATTACGATAAGGATTAAAGATTGTGATAAGGATTAAAGATTACGATGAGGATTAAGTCTACAGATTACAATAAGATAATTCTACGTGACATCTTAACCTAAGCCCTATAAAAAAGGCGGGGGAATCAACGTTTTGAGGTACGCAATAAACCCTAACTCAATATCTCGATTTTTTCAGGGAGATTATCATTCACACTGACTTGTTCGTCGGAGCCTACTCCACCGGTAACACACCGGTGTTCGTAGGATCACTTTTTCTTCTCTTTATTCAGGAAGTCAGATCAGATCCAGGTTGCGCAGAATCCATCATCAACAGTTGGCGCCGTCTGTGGGAACGATTTTAGTTCTCTAAATAAAGTATGGTTCGATTGCGATCTGGTCTGGTTGCTGGCGAATACGAAACGTTGCAAACTTCTGCTCAAAGGGACTTGACAAGGCAACCCCCCGCCGTCCCAAACGATCAGGAACGCGTCACAACGTTGGAACAATAGGTTTAAACCTTAAATAAGGGAATGAACCAATTAGTCCAGAAAAATTCAATGATTCTACAACGCTTAGCCGACCTTAATGAGGTGGAGAATAATGAAGTACCCAATAATGACTCCCGTAGGATTGACAACGACGCTGAGCTTAGTCAAATAGGGGGTCAACAGAGAAGCCATCACCATCGGTCTCTTGAACGGAATAATACCAGGCTCCGTGCAGGTACCTCTGGTTGTGTTGGTGACAAGACTGAAGACGTCACTTATTTCAATATGTAGATGCAAGATCTGAGAACTAGGGTCAAAGACGTCATGCAAACAATGAAAGGGAAGGGCCAGGCCACAGTGAACGATCTGGTACAGAAGACCAACCTAGCATTTAGCTTCGCTGTTATGTTATGAGTTGTCCTCTACCTAGCAAATTTAAGATGCCAACTCTTGAGAGCTTCGATAGGACGCGGGACCCTCTCGATCATTTAGAGACCTACAAAGCTCTTATGTATTTGCAAGTCGTACCGGATGAGATTATGTGCAGGGCTTTCCCTACCACACTAAAGGGTTGGGCTCATCTTTGGTTCAATAAATTAAAGCCAGGCTCCATTGAAATCTTTAATGAGTTGAGCAAACAATTCATTGGACACTTCATCGCTGGGCAGAGGCATAGGAGACAGCAACACACTTATTGAATGTGAAACAACGGAAGGGAAAGCCTCTCCGTGGTTACATAAGTCGTTTTAACGCTGATATGCTGCAGGTAGAAGAGGTGGACGACAAGGTTGCCCTCACAGCCTTTATGGGAGGACTACAGACTTCTAAGTTCCTATTTTCTTTATCAAAAGAAGCCCCTACAAGCATGACAGAGTTGATGGTTAGAGCGTGGAAGCACATGAACGCTGAGGATGCTATGAATGCACGAAAAAACAAAGATGGTGAAGATAAGAGGTCGGAGAAGAAGAGGCCAGCACCTAACACTAGGGAGGAAAGGGAATTGAAGTACAAGAAATTCTCAAACAACCAGGCTGACAGATCGTCTCGCCGCCTAGTGAGCCCAGGCAGGTATAATAACTATACCCCCCTAAATACATCTGTAGAGCCAGTCTTTCTGCAGATTCAAGATGACGCATCATTGAAATGGCCGCCAAAGCTAAAAGCTGATCCAACAAGGAGGTCTCTAGGTAAATACTGTAGGTTTCACCGGGACCATGGATATAACACAGAAGATTGTTTGGACCTTAAAAACCAGATCGAGAACCTTGTTCGTAAAGGTCATTTACACAAATTCACAACTAGAAATGGAAAAGGAGGCTCCAACCCAGCTCGGGAGGGCCGAGATGATCGCCCTCCTCAACACCAACCAATGGGTGAGATCAAAGTTATATCGGGTGGCTTCGCTGGTGGTGGTGAGACGAGTTCGGCTCGGAGGGCTCATGCTAGGAGTATTCGGAGTTTTTCAAAGGTGAATGAAGTTGGAATGACAAGTCCTCCAACAAAATTACCTCGAGTTGAGGAGCCGGTCATAACCTTTTCTGAAGAAGATGACAAGGGAATTCACCAGCCCCATGATGACCCCCTGGGCATACGAGAAATTGAAAATTGGCCGAGAGAAGCTCCTACCCATGAAATCACCACTGGTGGGATTTTCAGGCGATAAAGTACATCCACTGGGGGCAGTTACCCTTCCAGTTACTGCAGGAGCCAATCCAAAGCAGGTCACTGTAATAGTGAACTTTGTAGTGGTAGACTGCCCATCATCATACAATATTATCCTGGGGAGGACAACATTGAATGCCATAAAAGCAATCACGTCCACTTACCATCTCCTGATGCGCTTCCCAACTGAATATGGTATGGGAGAGCTAAGAGGGGACCAAACAATGGCTCGCGAATGTTATGTCGCCTCTCTTAGAAAAACAAAATCGTAAGAGGCATTTACGATTGAAGGGCTGGAAGGGAAAGATAGACCAGACTTTCATAGAGCGGAACCTACAGAGGAGCTAGAAGAGGTCATCCTTGGTGACGGTGAGCCCGAGAAAAAAGTGAGTATAGGGTCTTTACTCCCCCCAGGTATCAAAGATAAACTTACTCAATTCCTCAAGAAGAATCGAGACGTATTTACATGGGTCCATGAAGACATGTCGGGTGTAGACCCCACTATCATGGAGCACCGCTTAAATGTAAATCCTGACTTTAAACCTGTCAGACAAAGAGGAGGACTTTCGTTCCAGAAAGGAATCAGGCTATATCAGAAGAGGTGGAAAAGCTCTTAAAAGTCGATTTTATTCAAGAGGTGTACTACCCCGACTGGCTGGAAAGTGTGGTCTTAATGAAGAAGGCAAATGGAAAGTGGAGACTATGTGTGGATTTCACCGACCTTAACAAAGCTTGCCCGAATGACAGCTTTCCTCTCCCAAGAATCGATATGCTTGTTGAGGGAACGGCTGGACACGAACTATTAAGTTTCATGGATGCATATTCTGGATACAACCAGATATCTATGTACACCTCAGATAGAGAAAAAATGGCCTTCATCACTGATAGAGGTTTGTACTGTTACAAAGTAATGCCGTTTGGGCTCAAGAACGCTGGTGCAACATACCAAAAGCTAGTGAATGCAATGTTTAAGCATCAAATTGGTAGAAACATGGAGGTATATGTTGATGACATGTTGGTGAAAAGTTTAAAAGCTGAAGACCATTTGACTGACCTGTAAAAGACCTTCGAGGTACTTAGGAGGCATAAGATGAAACTCAACCCCAGCAAGTGTGCCTTTGGGGTTTCCTCAGGAAAATTCTTGGGATATATGGTAAGCAGAAGAGGAATTGAGGCCAATACAGAGAAGATCCGAGCAGTCATTGACATGAGATTGACAAGATCAACCAAGGATCTACAATGACTAACAGGGAAGATTGCTGCCTTGAGTAGGCTAATCTCTCGGTCAACTGACAGGTGTCTACCTTTCTTTCGTGTGCTAAGGAATACGTTTGAATGGACCCCGGAGTGTGAGCAGGCGTTCAAAAAACTAAAGCAATACCTTAGTTCTCCCCCACTACTGTCTCGAACCATACCAAGAGAGGAACTATACATATACCTTGCAGTCTCCACGACAGCTGTCAGTTCAGCTCTGATACGAGAAGAAGAAGGGGTCCAAAGGCCAGTATACTTCGTGAGCAGAGCACTTAGGGGTGCGGAGGAAAGATATCCAAGGATGGAACAGTTGGCCTTTGCTTTAATTGTGTCCGCCAGGAAACTGAGACCATACTTTCAAGCGTATACGATAGTGGTCCTAACAGATCAACCTCTTCGATAGGTCCTACACAAGCCAGAAAGCTCTGGTCGACTGATGAAGTGGTCAGTAGAGTTAGAAGAGTTCGACATTCAGTATAAGCCAAGAACAGCAGTAAAGGCTCAGGTGTTGGCTGATTTCTTAGCTGAGTTTACCCCTCCAGAAGAGGAGAAACAACCCCAATTTTCGACAGAACCAAGTTTAAGTGAGCAGATGGGCCCAGAAGTAGTCTGGGACTTGTTCGTGGATGGGTCATCTAATGTTCAGGTTAGCGGAGCCGGGCTTGTTCTTGTCTCCCCAGAGGGAGAAAGTATACAGTACGCACTTCGGTTTGGTTTCAACGCAACCAACAACAAAGCAGAGTACGAAGCCTTGATAGCAGGATTAAAAGTGGCAAATGCCCTAGGGGTTGAGCAATTACACCGACTCCGAGCTGGTCGCTGGACAAGTTCAAGCGGAATATGAGGCACGAGACGAGAAGATGAAGAGTTACCTACAAAAGGTGAAGGAATTAAAGAATCACTTTTAAAGATTCTCAATTCATCAAATACCACGAGAAGAGAATGGGAAAGCAGATGCTTTAGCCCAGCTAGCTACTGCATTGAACCTGATATCAATAAGAATATACCACTGGAATATTTGGACGAACCATCTATATCTCAGGAGAGACAAATTGAAGTGCAACAAGCGATATTGAGTGTGGAATAGGCAGATCCTATAATCAGATATATCAAGGATGGGGTGCTACCAACAGACCGAGTAGAAGCTCGAAAGGTCAAGATGCGGGCAGCTAGGTATATGCTTATCAAAGGGGTGCTCAACAAGAGAAGCTTCTCCATGCCGTATTTACGATGCGTTTCTAGCGAGGAAGCTGACTACATTTTAAGGGAGATCCACCTAGGAGTTTTTGGAAACCATGCTGGGGGTAGGTCACTTGCTAACAAGGCCATCCGACTAGGATACTATTGGCCCACCATGCAGAAATATGCACTTGACTTCGTTCAAAAGTGCGACAAGTGTCAACGATTTGCCAACATCCCGAGACAACCGTCAGAGGAGATGACTCCCATGTCAAGACCATACCTCTTTCCCCCTTAAAAGAATGAAGGGTCAGCTTCATCTTCTTCCTTCGATAAAAAGATGAGGGGTTAACTACTTCCCTTGTTAAAGGGTGAGCCGAGTGAAGCTCATATTAATCTACTTTCCCTGTTAAAGGGTGACCTGGGTGAAGCTCATATTAATCTACTTCCCCTGTTAAAGGGTGACCTGGGTGAAGCTCGTATTAATCTACTTCCCTTGTTAAAGGGTGAGATAAGTGAAACTCATAGTAATCTACTTCCCTCGTAAAAAGATGAGGGGTTAACTACTTCCCTTGTTAAAGGGTGAGCTGAGTGAAGCTCATAGTAATCTACTTCCCTCGTAAAAAGATGAGGGGTTAACTACTTTCCTTGTTAAAGGGTGAGCTGAGTGAAGCTCATAGTAATCTACTTCCCCTGTTAAAGGGTGACCTGGGTGAAGCTCGTATTAATCTACTTCCCCTGTTAAAGGGTGACCTGGGTGAAGCTCGTATTAATCTACTTCCCTTGTTAAAGTGTAAGATAAGTGAAGCTTATAGTAATCTACTTCCCTCGTTAAAAGGTGAGCTGGGTGAAGCTCATAATAATCTACTTCTCCTGTTAAAGGGTGAGCTGAGTGAAGCTCGTATTCATCTACTTACCTTATTACGAGTTACGTGAAACTCGTCTTAATTTACTTTCTTTATTAAAGGGACGAGCCGACTAAAGATGTCAATAAAATCAAGTATAAAATAACGGTAGCATGCCAGCAGGGCAGCTTGCCAAATAATGGAAGCATGCCAGCAGGGCAGCTTACCAAATAAAGGCAGCATGCCAGCAGAGCAGCTTGCCAAATAACGGCAGCATGCCAGTAGGACAGCTTACCAAATAAAAACAGTATGCCAGCAGGGCAGCTTGCCAAATAAAGGCAGCATGCCAGCAGCGCAGCTTGCCAAATAAAGGCAGCACGCCAGCAGGGCAGCTTACCAAATAATGGGAGCATGCCAGCAGGGCAGCTTACCAAATAAAGGCAGCATGCCAGCAGGGCAGCTTGCCAAATAAAGGCAGTATGCCAGCACGACAGCTTACCAAATAAAGGCAGCATGCCAGCATGACAGCTTGCCAAATAAAGGCAGCATGTCAGCAGGGCAGCTTGCCAAATAACGGCAGCATGCTGGCAGGGCAGCTTGCCAAATAACGGCAGCATGCTAGCATAACAGCTTGCCAAATAAAGGCAGTATGCCAGCAGGGCAGCTTACCAAATAAAAACAGCATGCCTGCTAAATAAAGGCAGCATGCCAGCAGGGCAGCTTGTCAAATAACGACAGCATGCCAGCATGACAGCTTGCCAAATAAAGGCAGCATGTTAGCAGGGTAGCATGCCAAATAACGGTAGCATGCTGGCAGGGCAGCTTGCCAAATAATGGCAGCATGCTAGCATAACAGCTTGCCAAATAAAGGCAGTATGCTAGCAGGGCAACCTGCCAAATAACGGCAGCATGCCAGCAGGACAGCTTGCCACGGCAGCATGGCATGGCAGCTTGCCACATAACGGTAGACTACCAGCATGGCAGCTTGCCACATATACGAGCTGCCAATGTGGCACTACGACAAATATACAAGCTTGCCAATATACGACAAATATACGAACTTGCCACATATACGAGCTGCCAATGTGATATTATGACTCCCGACTGTATTCGCGAAATGACAATATAAGTCAGGCTAATGGACAAGGCTCTGCAATTCTAACTATATATCATTGTGTGATATTTTGGAATTAACGTTCCGGTGGTTTGACAAGCAATCCTTCGAAACGGGGGGCAACTGATGGATGTATAATTTAAATATCCATAATTAAGGGAAGATTACTAAATTAATGCACTATTGAGATAGGCTCTGCAGATTACGATAAGGATTAAAGATTGTGATAAGGATTAAAGATTACAATGAGGATTAAGTCTACAGATTACAATAAGGTAATTCTACGTGACATCTTAACCTAAGCCCAATAAAAAAGGCGGGGGAATCAACGTTTTGAGGTACGCAATAAATTCTAACTCAATATCTCGATTTTTTCAGGGAGATTATCATTCACACTGACTTGTTCGTCGGAGCCTACTCCACCGGTAACACACCGGTGTTCGTAGGATCACTTTTTCTTCTCTTTATTCAGGAAGTCAGATCAGATCCAGGTTGCGCAGAATCCATCATTAACACTTTTCAAATTCTCTTTTACAAATCCCATTTTATTCCAAACGTAAAATAAAATTTCATATTAATTACTGTACAATTTAATTCCTTTTCAATTCTAATCTAATTTTAAATTTCAGAAGTATTTGATTCCAAACAAAGGGAGGGGAGGCCAGAAAAATTTCAGCTTTAGTTTTAATTTTTTGTTTTAACAGGACGTACGAGCATATGGTACTCCGTAGTCCGTATTAGATAGAGACAATAATAATAATAATGAGAAATTAGGTTGCTAGTCAGTACCAACTACCAAGTAAAAAGATTGATTTTGATACTTTCACCAGAGCAAATGGACGGATATACCCTTCTTTGGTTTTGTTTTTGTGTTTTAATCTGAAAATCTGATTGGCCCAAAATGTTTTTGACACATTTGTTGAGTTGACAAATAGTGGACTGGTGCCGCCACCATAACCACTAACAACATCCTGATGCATCATACACCTTGTCTATCTATTTTTTAAAAAATAGAATACCACATAAGTATTATTTAATCAAAAATGCTTACATGGCACTCTATATATTTTTTTTAATGAAAATTATTCTACTATATGCAAATCAATATCTTATTATCTATTTATTTTTAAATTAATTTAATTCAAAAATTAAATTTCAAAGGTGGGCCATCCACGGCTATAGCTAAAGATGTTGAGATGCAGTACTCCATACAATACTCTATTTGAAGAGAAAGTAATAAACAATCTCATGTGGGGACCACAAAAAACGTATTGATTGTAAGCTGCACACCGCCCCCTCTTTCTCTACATTTTGCAAATATTATCTACTTTGTGTGTGAAAAAAAACAAAGAAAAAAAAATCTACTTTGTCTATCGCCCAGATGCTCTAAGAAAATAGAGTTATGGACAGCCATTGCCAAGAATCAGATTATTATTTGAGAGATTTCTTTTCTTTTGGAAGGATTGTATAAAACTAAAATTTGAAATTATTCAATTCATTTTTTCTTTTCAACTTGTTCAATTCATCGGAAAGATAAAAATCTATCAATTAAAATTCACGGTTATAGTATCAAGTCTGAATAGCATTGTGTTAAATATTACTTCTTCTAATTTAAAATTAAACCGATAAGCTGATTGAATACCATCTCCCTTAGTCACTAATTAACATTACTCCTAATTCACCAAAGGGCTACATGACAATAGATATAATATATATTTAAACAATTATACAATGCACCTCTAGTGACATTTGAGAGTAATACAATCTGTTAATCAAATATTGTTTAGAGACACATCAACATTAACAACCCTACAGGCTACAATACAGCACATGTCACTTCCCAGCTCTAACAACAGCAACTGTAGAAGGAGATAAGAGTGTTGCCCATCATCATACTAATTTTCTTCCTAATTCAATTTCAAAGTATCGATTCAGTACTCCTAAACTCAAAACACTCCGGTTCTCTTCGAAACAGCATAGCTTTTGCTTCTTGGATAAACAACAGTCTTGACCTTGACATCTTCACCAAATTCACAAGGCCTGTCTTCATCAATCCTTCCAATCCCAACACTCTGACACCGCGTCACCACATTCACTCCGGTCACTGGCAACTGTCTCCGTCGAAGATCCAATTCAATCTTGCCCCCAAGACTACTCTTAGTAGACGCAGCCTTAATAAGGTCACTGATTTCCTCATTGTTGCTTGATAATGAAGAGTTGACGCTGAAACTCTTAGGCAAAATGGAGACTTGGGCAGTAGGGCACCCCATGGCACTGCCGTGTCCGAACCCTCCGGCGCACTCCGACATGTTTTGGATGTAGAAGTCCCTCATCTTGATCAAGACTCTAATGGGTGCCTTCAAAAACCGGCTGAGTTTGGTTTTTATGGTAGAGTTTTTGGTCTGCATGTTGCAGTACTGGTTAGTACTAGCTTGCACTTTTTTTGTACTAATATAGGCTTGTGACTGCACAATTAATCTGAGAATAAAGGCAAGAAGGTGACGATCAAAGAGAGAGAGAGAGAAAGGACTTGAAAAACCATCTAATTAAGTTGCTTAAAAAGGGAGGAGTTGGCTTAATTGAATATGATATAAAGATAAATGTACACATTAGTTGCTGTGATATAAAAGAGAAAGGTATTTGCATTAATGGGTATTAAATGAAGTAAGTTGAAACGTTGGAGACAGAGACCCTTTTGGGAGTAGTAGATCTAAGGGAGGATATTCTGTTGTATTGCAGCGGAGTTATTCTTATTCCATGAAATGACTGATTGTTACGACGGTCATTTATTTACGATTTGAATGAAAAAGTAATTGAGTATAAATGGGTGAATATATAAGTGTTAATGCTAGAGTCAGACTTAGTCCTTGATTGGATGTCATGCCAAACGCCCGACTCGAAAGACGTCCGGGTGAGTCACATCGGGTAAGCAAAATGGTCCGACCGTAATGAAAGCGTTGCGAGTTCGACAACACTATCCAGAGCTTGAACTGTTAGGTAAGTTTGCCCGCCCGTTACAATGTTTAACATGTAAGCCCCGCCAAAGCAAAGCGCAATTTTATTTATTTATTCTAGTATTATTTTATTAAGAAAGATGATAAAACATTTTTTTTTTTTTTTTTTTTTAACTGTGAAATGACACTATTATCTTTGTTTTAATTCATGATAATCAATTATATAGGGGGTGTTTATGTAAAAAAAAAATACAAAAAGGATTCAAGTACAAGTATAAGGGGCGTTTAGCATAAAATCGAAAGTTATAATCTATTGATACTTCATTACCATTCAAAATAAAAAGTGCAACATATTCATAAAAGTGCATCGCCTTCCTTCCAAGTAACATTTTTTCTTTTAGGTATAAAATTAATAAAGAATGATTCTTTCTTGGCTTAAAAAAAAAAAAAAAAATCTTCGATTAATTCTACGTATTAATGAGGGTAGAATGAGATTTTTGAGAGAACTCAGAAATGAAAATATGAATTCATATTATCGAGGGCTAAGATTTTTGGATAACGTCGTACCAATATTTACTGACCCACCCATTTATTGTACATGTTTTGTATCGCTGCCGTGGCATTAATTATATTGCTGCAACTAGAAGTGTAAGCATCAAATATACTGTATAGTGCTAGCTCATTTATTTTTCCAATGGCCCAACATGTTTTGTATTCCTGTCGTGTCATTAATTATTATTATTTTTTTATTCTTAAAATGATAATTTTTTTTTAGACATGATTGAAATATTATGACACAACAATAAAAATACAAAATGATATAGTGAAGTGATGAACACCCAATTAAGAATAAGTAATAATAAAAAAAATTGTTATGTATTGTGTTTCAAATTGTAGTTTAATTAAAGATTTTTATTTTATACTTGTATTTCATTAGGTAATTTTTTTGTTCCACAGCTTTTGAGTTTCAAAAGCATTGTAATTCAAATAAGCAATTGAGTTTTGAACTTTATAAATAGACGTAGAGTTGAGCGGGAAAAGTATGAAAGTAAAGAGAATAGAAGAGTGAGTGAAAAGATAAGAAAGTAGGTGCAACGGTAAAACAATGTAACATTACGTTAATTTACCAATAAAATAAATAAGTAAAACCCTTAAAAAAGTGGATCCATTACTTACTTAATTTGACACAAATATAATGTCACAATTAACTTTACTGTCTCACATAATTGTGGTCCCACCATAACAAATGGAGGAGGAGTCCACAACTATCAATTTTAAAATTTTCCTTGTTAATATATATCCTAAGTCCAACTAATTAAAATTGATTATTGCAGTGTGGAATGTGGATATGATTTATATAAACATGGGCCTTAATGTAAGCAGTGACCTTTACACCAATGATATGAGCCCAGTTCAAAGGCCCAAAGCTTTTGTTGCTGATATGTTGACTATTGGTTGACTCCTTAAAAGGGGTTTAGGGTTTAGGCTCAATCTGAGCTCACTCACTTCATCGGACAGCTTTTATGAATCACTCTCCCTAGGGCTAGGGTGAGGGTTTTTTCCCTGAAACTTGTGGAGGATCGAGCACAGCACAACACAGAGGCAACATTCAAATCTTTCAACACTATGGCTTTCAGATCCTGTAAGTCTATTTCACCCGTCTTTCATTTCATATACGACACTCTCATACATCAGAGAATCAATCATAATACGCCCACAATTGTTCCTTTTTTTGAAACCCAATCAATAGCAAAAACCTCATATTTCACAGAGAAACAACCTCTCACCATCTCTCTCTGTGCTCTTAATGTTGATCTTCTCTAGAATCTGCTATCTCAGCTTCTGAGAAGATCAACATTAAGAGCACAGAGAGAGCAGACTCGGTTCTTGAGCTCCTAAGGTTGATTGGGTTCACTGAAAAATACATTTCAGTCATAATTTCTAGAACCCCAAATTTAATTTTGGCTGATCCAGAGAGAACACAGAGACCCAAAATTGAGTATTTTGAATCTTTGGGTCTTGTCAGACCTGACTTACCTCTGTTCATGTAACTAGTTGGGTAGCAGTTTAGAAAACCGTTAACCGAATCAAACCAACATTTGATTTCCTTAAACAATACATAAGGACCAATGAGAATTTAATTTATGCTCTTAAGCAATCTATCCATCTGGGGCTGTGCAATGTTCAGAAAGTTATGGTGCCAAATGTCGAAACCTTGCTGGCTCATGGTGGTCCTGAATCCCATATTGGAAAACTAATCATGTTGCGGCCTAGAGCACTAGCGTTGAGTGTTGATGTGTTTAAAGAGATTACTAATGCAGTTAATGAAATGGGATTTGATCCCAAAAGGCTAACATACTTGTTGGCTATCAGCATCCTTTTTCTTTTCCCAATTGAGTTTGCCATTCGACATCAAATTATCAAAAAAAAAAAAAAAAAACCATGTTGGCTATCCATGGAATGATGTTGAATGGCAAACTCAATTGGGAAAATAAAAAGATGCTTATATGAGCGTTGGTTGGTCTGAAAGCGAATTTAATTCGGCATTCAAATTGCAACCGGGATGTATGCTTTGCTCAGAGAAGAAGATCAGTGAACGGGTTTCTTAAAGAACAAGGCGACCTTAAGAGCATCAGAGATTGCTAAATGCCCAAATCTTTTTCTATCTAGTTTGGAAAGGAAAATCATTCCAAGATGTTCAGTTCTGCAAATTCTGATGTCAAAAGGGTTTTGATTCAGAAGGATGTAGATGTGGTTTGGGTGTTAAATGATAGCAAAAAGAATTTTGAGACCAGGATTCTGACTAAGTATAAGGAGGTAGCTCCCGAGGTAATCAAATCATACAATGGTGATATAGGATTTCAAGAACTCAATGCTAGATTGTAGGACAATTTGGAATCAGAGAAGCGAGTAGCTGCTTGATATGCTGGCAACAACAGAGGAAATATGGTGTATTTGAATTTCTATCAAAATGATTTGGCTGCATATAAGGTCTGCCATCTAAGAAGTAATCCTCTAATCACTTCAATGAGGTTTTTTGGTGACTGATACAGTATGAGAAGAGGTAAGATTGTCTTGTATATTTTGAAGATCACATCAGTTTTCTCTGTCGACTTTGTCACATCCTAGAAAATTTCATAATTATGTTTCTCATCTGTAATGTTATGAAATATGCTCTAATTTTTAAAATTTTGAAAATGGGCAGATTTGCTTCATAGTTCCATTTGACTGTCTATATCTTTTAATTATTAGTTATTTTCTAGGTCTGCATAATACTCATGTGGTGATTGAGATGGTTGGTGTGTGTGTCTATATAGTATTTACACTGATTTGGTGAATTCCCTTGTTTTACCTGTAAGAGTACTTAGTACCTGTGAAAGGCTAGTGGTCATTTCCATGTGTGTTTGATTTCATTATGGCTAATTAGTCCTATGTGTCCTAAGCTGTCTATACATTCATATACTACGTAAATAATTTATCTCTAGATTTAACTTTCCATGATTTCATTATATTCTTTCATGTATTATGTAAAACCTTTTTCTCTGGATTTAACTCCACTACAACTAAATATCCCCGTAGTGACAAAATTTTAGCAGCATTTATTAAAAAAAACGCTGCTTTAAAATATTTCTGACTGTAATTTCTAGTAAGTGCTGGACGTGACTGCCATGCACATTCTTTTTCTATATATATTTTCATTTAGTTCCTCACTTTTTTTTTTTTTTTTTTTTCATTCCTCACTTTTTCACTCCCGCGTTTCATCAATTTACTCCTCAGTCTCCGTCCCAAAATCAAACTGAACCGTAGGAGTGACGATTCTCTCACTCTATCTGAGCTGCTCTCTGTTACAAACATTTTCGATCAAGAGCTTCATTTACATTTCAGAGAGAAATTGAAACCAGACCAAGCTGTTGAGTTCGTTAATTCGTCTGTTCTAATTTATTGGAACTAAATCGACTTCTGTTTCGTCCAAAATGGCAAACGATCATTATATTCATTTTCATCCACTCACAGGTAAATTCTATCAGATTTGCTTCATTTTTATTGGAATTCAGCTTTAATTGGAGATTGATGTTATTATTGTATGAAACCGTTTCTAAGAGTTTGGATCTGGTTTTAGAACCCTGTTTCAATTTTTAATCGATCTGGATGTATAAATTCATTCAAAGTGGTTGACAACATGATTATTCTTGTAATATGATTTCTCGTTCTGTATTTTTTTCATGATTTTTTGCCACAAAACCATAATGTTAATATTTGATTGTTTTTTTTTATATAGTTCTCATAGTTTCTGACTATTCATGATTCTGACGAATTTGAGAATTTTTTTAAGATCGAGGTATTTCAATGAGTAGTATCTCCAAACTATTCATAATCTGATCTTTGGTACCTTACCAATTGAATTATTTTGATTTTCAATTAATTTTTTGTTTTTGTTTATTGTAGTTGTTGTTAAATTTAGGGCTTCATGATATATGTGAAGTGAACAAGAATCTCACCTTATTTTTACTTTTATGTAAGATGACTGAACCAGAACTTGCATTTGCTCATAAAATTGCTGATTCAATTTTTTGCACTTTTATGAACTACAAATTTTGATATAGCAGTATGTATATTTCTGGCTCACAAATGTAATTGCTTAAATAATCACAAAATGAAATTTTCATAATGAAGGATTGCATTTGCTCATAAAATTGCTGGCAGATTTCTAAAACTACCGTGTTTTAGTTAAAAAATGACTTTGGAGAGGGGGTAATTTACCTTTCTTCTCTCTGTCTTTTTCTTTTATTTATTTATTTATTTTCATTGATGATTACTTAAGTGGACTAGTAGACGAAAGAAAACCTGTATTTTGAGTGACGAAAGAAAAGTTTATAATTCCAGACTATGCTAAATCATGGGTACTAAAATCGAATGGTAAGAAGTGGAGGAACTTTAAGTCTAACTTGAAGAAGAAGCATTACATGACACATGTGACTAATGAGGAGCGACTGGCAGGTCGTGATGATCGAGTCTTGCCAGAGCAGTGGTATTACCTAGTTCAATTTTGGAACTTAGACAAAGGACATGTATGTAAGGTGAACTGAAGTTTTTTAAATTAATGCCTTAAAATTTTAAATATTTTTTAGTGTACTTGGCTTGTTTACACCAAATTGTATGTCCTTTTTATGGCTGATGGAATGATAGCAAAGTAAGCACTTTTTATCATTCCCTTTCCCTCTTTTAATCTTTATTTCTGTTTCAAAATGAGAAATCTAGGCACAAACCTTACTCTAAAATTTTCAGTGTACATCCATACATTGGATAAGTTAATCTCTCTCTAAGTAATGCTTTAATATGTTTTTCTTATTTTTAGGAGCGTAGCATTACTAATACTACCAGTCGTCCAAAGCAAAAAAATACTCACACAGTAAGATAAAAAAGCTTTGCACAAATACACGAGGAGGTAAGCTATATTGTTCATTAGGCTTATGTGATAATATGTTGGTTGTCTAATTTCCAAATAATTATTCCGAACTTTAATGTTATTTTTTATTTGAGGACAGCGTAAGAAGAGGCCTAATGGAGAGGAACCAACCCGGGCAGATTTGTTTATACTAACGCGCACATGAAAAAATGGACGACCAATGTATGAAGCATCTGCACAAATTATTGTAAGCTATTGTTAAATCGTGTCTGGCTCTTGCATCAATTGAATGGGCTGTTATATTGATCAAATTGATGCTGCTGTGATGTTTATGCTTTTGATGTTTCTGGAATTTGGTTTGGCTGCTTTGCTCCAGATGTTCTTTTTCACCTCTATTTCGTAGTTGCTGCTATACTCCCCTCTGATTTTGTTTTGTTCAATTGTATAGCTGGACTCTGTTCTAGCCGTTGAGCTGCTTGGCAGAATCATCTAGGCCTTAAATTACATGTTAATGGCTGCTTAATTCCATGACTTGACTCAATATTCATATATAAAGCTCATTAGACCATGTTTGGGATATTATGATGCAAGTGACCTGACATTGTTTGGGAATGTTCTATGATGTTGTTTGTGTGAACACTGGGTGCACATACTTATTCAAGTTCACAATATTGTAATGCTCCCGTATATTTACTGCCATTGCCTAATTGAGTTTTAACTTTATAATTAATTAATTCCAAAAAGTGTTGCTCAATAGATATTTTCAGTACTAAAATTTTGTGTTAAGGATAATGGTAGTGCACTCCTTTTTCCAGAATATAATATATATAAGATTATATTGTCGCATCCTTTATATTGTGGTTTATAATTCTAACGTTTGGTGTATTTTTTACTCAACAACCAGAAACTTCACAACGCGGTGCTGCTAGAGATGACATCTTTTCCCAAGTAGTTGGTGAAGATAGACATGGCTTGGTTCGCACTTATGGTTTGGGTCCCTCCCCATCAGATCTTTGGGGCACGACACCTGGTCGTGTGAAGTCAATGAGGATGGCTTCAGAGGCTAGAAGGGCTTGTGTAGAGTGCGCGATTTGACGGAAGAAATGCAAAAAATGAAGCAACTGAGATAATTGGATTGCATGGCTGGTGGATGGTAGAGATAACCGAAACCAACCCGGTTCTCTTCGAAATAGCATACCTTATGCTTCTTGGATAAACATCAGTCTTGACCTTGACATCTTCACCAAATTCTCAAGGCCTGTCTTCATCAATCCTTCCAATCCCAACACCGACGACTGTGGCACCACGTTCACCGGCAACTGTATTCTTGACTCTTGTCTCCGTCGAAGATTCAGCTCAATCTTGGCCCCAAGACTACTATTAGTAGACGCAGCCTGATTAAGTTCACTGATTTCCTCATTTTCGCTTTTGATGGTGTCTGAACTTCTGCTGGCATGCATGGTTCTTTGTATTCAAAGAATGACTGTATTGTGTGAGCTTTGTCAAACCAAGCCTGGTTTCATTTATTAATTTTAATCGCATGATTTTATTAAGAAAGATGATAAAAACACTACACTCTTACTGTAAAAAGACATTATTGACCTTGATTTAATTCAAGAGAATCAAATATAGGGGGTATTTATGTTAAAAAAAAAAAAAAAATACAAGAAAATAGTGCATTTATAAAAAGAGAGGAGTGTATTGGATAATGCTTCACCAATTTTTGACTCGCTCATTTATTGTACATGTTTTGTATTCGTGTCATCAATTATATTGCTACAACTAGAAATGTAAGCATCAAATAAACAGTAGAGAGATGTAATATTAAGGGAGTAGGCATTCTGTACTGTGATATATTCTCTTCTTAATTCATTATATATATAAATATAAATTTATAGTGAAGTTTTAGGTCGATCGGGTTGGGCTAAATCGAATCGATATAATTCCCAACAAAAACTACATAAGGATGAGAGTTTGTACATCAACTTGCTAACCAAATATTTTCATTTTTATCCTTATTTTATGGTTTTCTAAATATGCCATGATCAATTTAGATATTTGAACCAGTGTCATCTTATTTCATAACCAAAAGAAGTATAAGAGTTAAAAACAAATAAAGTGAGAGAGACTATTTTGAACTTATTACGTCATAAAATTAAAATGTAAATTCTTTGAAACATCACATATCATTCATCACAAGTGTAATGCTATATATAATTGACTATATTTTCAGGGCATTTACAGTTGAATATTTTAAGTCCAACTAATTAAGATGGGCTAGCAGTGCCCTTTCGACCATTGATATGAGCCCATTTCAATGGCCCAAATCATTTATTGCTAGTATAGGATCAGGGTTTAGGATTTAGGCTCAATCTACTCACAAGATAGGACAGCTTTTCTAAATATCTCTCGCTAGGGTTAGGGTCCTGTGGAAGATCGAGCACAGCTCAGAGGCAACATTCAAATCGCTCGAGCACAGCTCAGAGGCAACATTCAAATCGCTCCAACACTATGGCTTTCAGATTCTGTAGGTCTATGTCACCCAAGTGTCATTTCATACACGATAAACTCATACATCACAGAATTAATCATAATACACCCACAAGTGTTCGTTTTTTGGAAACCCAATCAATAGCAAAAAACTCAGATTTCACAGAGAATCAAGCTCTCACCATCTCTTACCTCACGAAGTCATGTGGGTTGTCTCTCAAAACTGCTCTCAGCTTCTAAGAAGGTCAACATTAAGAGCACAGAGAAACCAGACTTGGTTCTTGAGCTGTTGAGGTCGATTGGGTTCACTGAAAAACACATTTCAATCCTAATTTCTAGATGCCCACAATTCATTTCTGCTGATCCGGAGAGAACTTTGAGCCCCAAATTTGAGTATTTTGAGTCTTTGGGTATTGAAGGACCTGACTTGCCTATGTCTCTGTTCATCTGACATTTTAGATAGCAGTTTAGTAAACCAAGTCAAACCCACATTTGATTTCTTTAAACGGACCAATGAGAAATTAATTTATGCTCTTAAGCAAACTATCCATATGGGGTCGTGCAATGTTCAGAAAGTTATGGTGCCAAACATCGACACCTTGCTTGCTCATGGTGTTCCTGAATCCCATATTGGAACACTAATCATGTTACAGCCTAGAGCACTAACTTTGAGTGTTGATGTGTTTAAAGAGGCTACTGATGCAGTCAAGGAAATGGGATTTGATCCAAAAGGCCATCCTACATCTTGGCTCTCCGTTCGTTTTATCGAATAGCAAACTCAGTTGGGAAAAGGAAAAGGATGCTTATATGAGCTTTGGTTGGTCTGAAAGGGAATTTAATTCGGCTTTCAAATTGGAACCGGGATGTATGATTTGCTCAGAGAAGAAGATGAGGAAATTTATGGATTTCTTCATGAACAAGGCAGGGTTAAGAGTATCAGAGATTGCCAAACGCCCAAATCTTTTTCTAGTTAGTTTGGAAAGGAGAATCATTCCAAGATGTTCAGTTCTGCAAGTTGATGTAGATGTGGTTCGTGCGTTAAATGTTAGCACAAAGAAATTTGATACCAGGTTTGTGACCAAGTATAAGGAGTAGCTCCTGAGGTAATCAAAGCGTTCAGAGGTGAGATAAGGTTTCAAGGATTCAATGCTAGATTGTAAGAGGTTAATGGGCCAGTGAACCAGCGATACTAAACCCCTACTTCTTAAAAAGAGGTCAAGAGTTTAACTCCGTGTATTTTAAAGTTATATGCAGCATGTTACGGGCTGGAAATAGCTTAGCAGTTGTGTATGGGATATTTAAATTTGAGGAGAAGTGGAAGTACCTTTATCATCTATGGTGTTTGCAGATGGTGTACACAGTAAATTATATGTTTATAGTACCTTTATTGGGGGAAATCGAATCCGAGAACTTGTGTCTTGCATTATCCATTTTGCTTTCTTTTTCATTCCTTCATTTTGCACTCACTTTAACTTTATCAGTATGTACTTTCCGTAATAATTTTTGCATTCTCACGTTAGTGGCGGTCGAGGGATGGTTGAAGCGGCTGAATTTTGTATTGATAAATTTCTATGCATTTTTTAAATAAAAATAAAGAAGACATAAAGTGATTTTAATTTCCAATTTAATATTTCAGTTTTCTTAGGTGACCTTAATAAATAAATAGATATATTTATATATACATTTAGTTATTTTTTTAATAAATAAATATTACTTCATTTGAATTTCTTTTAATTTTATTGAAAGTTATTGTTGCTGACTAATGGATTTCATGGTACAACAGGGAAAAAAAATAATAATAATAAAAAAAACCCTTTCCCTCTTAAGATGCAAAGATTTTTCTTTCTTTTCTTTTTACAAAATCTTATCACATTTTCAATACTCAAAAATCAATCCCCCTTTCATTCTCTTCATAACCCTTTTATAGGCAACTACTAGTGCTGCTGGTCTATCTCTTTTGGGCCTTCTTTCCAATGGGCTCAGTCCTTTTCAGTGGATCCAAGATCGGCCCATTCCGTAGTGCTTTTATATGAGCTATACTTCAATTGTTTGCCCAGATCCAATGCCAGCGAACTACAACCGACCCATACCACTTAGTGTATCCTCAACTGCCCCTATAATTACTCCCTATTAATTAGGGGGTAATTATTAGAGGCTGCTGATCATGACCTGACGGCTTGAGAAGATCGCATGGGAGAATGGACGGTTAGATTTGGGGGTCGGCGCTTCGAGATTCAAAAAAACTCCTCGCTTTCCTGACTCTTGGCTCTCAGGTCCACCTTGTCTTTATAAGCATCATAGATGTTCCATCGATTCTCTTTACCGTCTCCATCTTACTTTTTTGTTGCTCGAATCTTCTCCAGCGATTGCTCACAAAAGCTCATTTTTCCAGCGACCTTGCAGTACCCTTTGACGTTGTCACTTTCTGAGGTTAGTTTTATTTGCCTTTTTCTTTCGAAAAATCTCTTTTTCTTCCTTAAAATCTTCATTCATTCTCGCCATGACTGTAGATCTAGATGTTCTTCGCATGAGACTCCACCTTTCTGACGATATACAAATTAGAAATTGCCCTAAAGAGGTGAATATTAGAACCGGTGCTGGCCTTCTTCCCGGCGAGGTTCTGTTTTCACACCTTCATCTTAACCTCCTTAGGTTCCCTTTGCATCCCTTCTTTTGCTACGCTTTTAAAAAACTGAAACTTTCCCCTTTGCAAGTAAACCAAATTTCCTTAGGATTTTATCTGTTATGTTGCTTCTGATCCGTGACAGAGGTCTAGATCTGGACCTTGTAGATCTTCTCCTCTGTTACAAGGTTAGCAAAATCAGAACTGATGAACCGTTTTACCACTTTTACCCCATTGAGAAGAGGTTCATTTGCAAAGATAAGATCAAATCCGAGAAGGGTTGGAGGAAAAATATAATTGGGGTTAGGGGAGCCTGGTTTTCTCCAGCTGCAGAGGATTTTCCTATCCCGAGCGCTTTTGGAGAGTGCTCTGTCTCTTCTTATAAGAAATACAAAACCCATAAGAGTGACTGTCCTTGTAAGATTTGCATTCCTCGTTTTTGTACTTTCTTGTGCCGTTCTTTAGGCATTCCTTGTGATGATTTGAGCTACGGTGTGTGCAGGGATAGGGATAACTACCTGAAGCAGTACGTTTTGACCGACATTCCCTCCTGCTCGGATCTCCTCACTTTAGACAACCTCCTTGCTCTCTCAGCTCTCGGCAAGGCAATGAGCCAACTCCAGATCCCTTTCTTTGGCAGGAGGAAAACTGCCCCCAGACCCGTTGTTGCCCCTGTAGCAACTTCTTCTCCAGCTTCAGTATCTTCCTCCGCCACCATTTCTGATACCACTCCTTCCACCGATCCGATCGTGACGGCTATTGACCCGATCTCCAACACAACGACCGCTAGTCCGAACGTGACCCCCTCTGTTATGGCATACTACAGGAGCATGTGGACTCCTAAGGATATTGAGGTAGCCAAGGGTCTGTCTCAGAGAGAAGTGTTCAACTGGTTTCCCCTATCTGCCATGGAGGTAACTTCTGCCTCTTAGTCAATGAATCTCTATACAGTTTTACACTTGATTTATTCTAACTTTGCTCGGCTTAACCAGTTGTCATGTATATCTCTACAGACCCTGTACTGGATGATGGCTATGAAAAAGCAGGTTGAGCTGGTGAATGCCAATGTTCGCACGCTCTCTGACAGCCTTGGTGCAGCTAACAAGGAGAACGGTGCTTTGGCTGCTTAGAAGACCGGGTTAATGGTTCAGCTCGGGAAAGTTGAAAAGGAGAGGGACTCCCTGAGGAAGGAGATGGACTCTCTTCAGGATGAGAGGAATGCTTTGCAGCTCGAGAATAGCGTCTGGCACACCGAACGAGAATCCCTTAAGATTGAAAAGGAAGAACTGCTACGCCTTCTGAGCGATGAGTAATCCGCTCGGATGGCCTTTGAGAAAAGGGCTTTGGATGAGTGCAATGCTTTACTCGACACCATTAGTAGGGTAAATGGTGGTATGCTAGCTTTGCACGCTCGGTTTTCCAGAATTGGGGCCCTTAGATATGCTCAGGGGTTCCGAGAGGGTTATGTCGATCGTGTTCCGAGTGAGGGTTAGACTGGTTCTACCCTTGATGAGGTTGACAGGGAGCTGGAGATTGATCCTCCGGGTATTTATGCCGATCCAGACTCCACCCCTGCTGAGGGCATATTTGATGAGTGCCAAGAGATTGCTTCTTCCCAGATCACTCATACTCCTTCTACCGCTCTGACTTTGGACGTTCTTCCTCTATCCACCGTGACTCCATCTGTTGCTGCTGCTGAAGATAACCCTTGGCGGAATGATTCTTCCAATGCTATTGAGGATAGGACTCAACAGAACGATTCTGTCATTCAGCTCGATTCTCCTCCCCGTGAGGATGGTAACGCCAACAATGATGAGGAGGCCGTTCAGCACCATCAAGAAGATGACGGGGCAACTGCTTCGAGTTAGAACCTTTTTTGGTGTATTGACCTTTCTTTTTTTTTTTTTACATTTTCGCCATCTGTATACCTCATCATTTTTTGTAACTTTTAAACTTCATCATTAATGAGATGGCCGACTTTTGATCGAACTCTTACCATAAATCCCTTGATTTAATGATTCAACGCTATCTGATCTGGTTCTTTTCTGTATGTCAATGGTTGGTTTTTAGCTAATGCGTCACAGCAGAAGTTGTTTTTTTTTTTTTTTTTTTTTTTTTTTTGTACAAGTTTCTGGCGTTGACCGGCTAGAATGCCACTTTTTACTTTCATTCTTATATATATATATATATATATATATATATATATATTTTCGGCAAGTTTTTAGCGTTCGGCTCATAATGCCGGCTGCCACTTACTTTGCTGAGTGGTTGGCGCGCGGCTAGAATGCCACTTGCCACTTTCACACTTTTATATTTTGGGCAAGTTTTTGGCGTTTGGCTCATAGTGTCAGCTGCCACTTACTTTGCTGAGTGGTTGGCGCTCGGCTAGAATGCCACTTGCCACTTTCACTCTTTTATATTTTGGGCAAGTTTTAGGCGTTTGGCTCATAGTGCCAGCTGCCACTTACTTTACTGAGTGGTTGGCGCTCGGCTAGAATGCCACTTGCCACTTTCACTCTTTTGTATTTTGGGCAAGTTTTTGGTGTTCGGCTCATAGTGCCAGCCGCTACTTACTTTGCTGAGTGGTTGGCGCTCGGCTTGAATGCCACTTGCCACTTTCACACTTTTATATTTTGGGCAAGTTTTTGGCATTCGGCTCATAGTGCCAGCTGCCACTTACTTTGCTGAGTGGTTGGCGCTCGGCTAGAATACCACTTGCCACTTTCACTTTTTTGTATTTTGGGCAAGTTTTTGGCGTTCGGCTCATAGTGCCAGCTGCTACTTACTTTGTTGATTTTTAAACATTCAATTTTTTTATAAGAAGATAGTTCTTTATAGATTTCAAAATTTCATTCATCCGTGCGTACACAATTTAAGAATGATTAATGATAAAATTGGAACTCGATTTTCTATTGATAATACCTTTTCAAAGACGTAGCATTCCATGGCTTGTTGACCAGCCTTTCGGCCATGGTTTCTAAAGTGTAAGCTCCCTTCCCTAAGACTTCTACAACCCTATATAGGCCTTCCCAAGTTGCCACCATCTTTTTAACTATTCCTACCTTCTTCTTCAGAACCAGATCACCCTGTGCAAAGTCTCTGTGTTTTACCTTTTTGTTATGACTATTCATAAGTGTCTGTTGGTAGGATGCAAGCCTTACTGTCGTTGCATCTCTCTTTTCCTCCAACATATCGAGGTTGAACCTCAACATACCGTCGTTATGCTCTTGGTTTCATGCCAAGCTTCGGACAGTTAGAAGTAGGTGTTCGACCGGTATAACTGCCTCGATACCATATGCTATGGCGAATGGGCTTTCTTCGGTTGGTCGCCTTGGGGTCGTTCTATAAGCCCACAAGACGTTCAGCAATTCGTCTAACCATTTTCCTTTCTTATCTTCAAGCTTCTTCTTAATGCAGGCAAAGATTGTTCTATTCGTGATTTCTGCTTGTCCATTAGCCTGGGGATGACTTACTGCCGCTAGCTTTTGATTAACTCCATATTCCTCCAACAACTCTCTTATTTGTTTGCTGTCAAGGTTGGTGCCATTATCTATGACGATTGACCTCGGAACACCAAAGCGGCAAATAATATTACTCTAAATGAATCGTCTTACATGAGTCTGAGTCACGCTCGGGTACTATTCTGTTTCCAACCATTTAGTAAAGTAATCTGTAGCCAGCAGCACATACTTGTTCTAAGCTCTGGCAGTTGGCAGAGGACGAATCACATCCATCCCCCATTGTGCGAAAGGCCATGGTGTGGCCATTACGTGCAAGTCCTCAGGTGGTTGGTGGATCAGTGGTCCGAACCTTTGGCACCTATCGCACCTTCTGGATAATTCTTCCGCATCTTGCGACATGTTCGGCCAGAAGTACCCTTGTGTTATTGCTTTGTGCGTTAAAGACCTTCCTCCTGAATGGTTTCCAATACATCCTCATGAATAGCTCGCAGTATCTGCCAAGCCTCTGTGGGGGTGACGCACTTTAAGTATAGCCCGGAAAAAGATCTTCTGTACAACTGGATATGCACTATGGCGTACTTTGCAGCATTCGATTTGATTTTCCTAGCCTCATCTTTTTGCTCAGGCAGAGTACTATCCCGGATGTAAGTTATGATCAGATCAATCCAGCTTGGCTCATATGGAATAACAATGAATTCAATTTTTTCAAAATTTTTGGCTTCCCGCATAACAGCAGAACGATATGCTTCCATTGTTTTATCTTTGGTTTTATATTTGCCATTCACCTGCCGGACAATTAATTACGAGTCACTAAAAACTGTCAAATTCCTGACCTTCAGCTCCTTGGCAAGCTTAAGTCCTGCCAGTAGTGCTTCATACTTCGCTTCATTGTTGGTAGCTCTGAATTCAAGCTGGAGCGCTTGATTCAAGGACGTACCTTTTGGCGTTTGCAGTTTGACCCCAATGCCTACACCCATCTGATTTGAGGATCCATCGCCAAAGAGTTTCCACAAGCAACCACGAAGGTCTTCCTCCATGTCCTCTGAGTCACATTCTAGTAAAAAATCTGCCACCGCCTACCTCTTGATTGCCGTTCTGGGTTCGAATGTGATATCGAATGAGCTTAACTCTATGGCCCACTTCGTCATCCTTCCTGAGAGGTCCGGTTTGTGCAGGATTACTCTGATAGGGAAAGTGGTTAGAACGATGATAGGATGGGATTCAAAATAATGCCTGAGCTTTCTTTTCGCATGCACTAGCGAGAGTATCACCCGCTCCGCTTTTGAATAACGTCGTTCGGCTTCAATCATCGTTTTACTAACATAGAACACTGGATATTGCTTCCCCTCTGCACAACGGATCAAAACACCACTTATCGCGATGCTGGATACCCTGAGGTATAAAAATAGCTTTCACCTGGTTCTGGAGCTAACAGGACCAGAAGGTTTTGCATATATTATTTCAGAGCAGTTAATGCTAGGCGCTGTTCATCCCCCTAAACTTGTCTGCCATGGCTTCATATTGTGTCAAAAAATGGTTTGCAGCGATCTGACAATTTAGAAATGAACCGGCTCAACGTTGCGATCCGTCCCGTAAGTGTTTGCACTTCTTTGACTATTGTCGGCTCGGCATTCTTAATCAGAGCTCCTGCTTGGGCAGGGCTTGCTTCTATCCCTCTATGATTAACCACGTGTCCCAGGAATTGGCCAGAACTCACGCCAAATGAGCACTTGGTTGGATTGAGCTTCATTCCATATTGTCTCAACACATCAAATACGTCTCGTAGATGTTTTAGATGGTCAACTTTCTTCTTACTTTTACCACCATGTCATCAATGTAAGCTTCCACCGTCTTCCCTATTTGGCCCTTGAAAATTTTGCTAATGAGTCTTTGGTAAGTTGCTTCGGCGTTCTTCAGTCCGAATGGCATGACTTTGTAACAATAGGTCCCGCATTCGGTAACGAAAGAAGTTTTCTCTTCATCAGCAGGATCCATGGGGATCTGATTGTAACTTGAATAAGCATCTAAAAAGGTTAAACGCTCATACCCAGTAGTAGCATCCACCATTTGATCAATTTTCGGCAGCGGAAAGCTATCTTTTGGGCAGGCTTTGTTCAGATTGGTGAAATCAATACACACTCGCCATTTCCCATTCTTCTTCTACACCATAAAAATGTTTGACAACCAGTCAGGATAATACACTTCTCTTATAAATCTCGTATCAAGCAGTCTGTCAACCTCCTTGGCTATGATCTGGTTGCGCTCGGGAGCAAACAGGCGCTGCTTCTGCTTTACAGGTCTTGCATTGGGATTAACGTTCAAGGAGTGACAGGATACAGAAGGATCGATTCCAGGCATGTCTAGGTGGCTCCATGCAAATACATCGGCATTTTGAGACAAGAACTTAACTAACTCCTGCTTCTCCTCCACGGCGAGTCGTTCCCCCACTCTGGTTTTTCGTTCCGGTCGAAACCGATCGATCTACACATCAACCAGGGGTTCTTCGGTCAAGTCCACTGGCTCCTCCTCCCCACTCTGCTTGGGGGGAGGCTCCTGTAATTGCTATCTCGGGCTTGCCGAACAAATGGGAGCTTTCCCTTTTCCAGCATACTTCAGTGTACTGAATAACATTCCTTAGCTGCAACCTGGTCCCCATGAATGTCAATCACCTTGGTTCCGTCTGGCCCCAGGCATCTCATTACTAGATGCAGAGTGGAAGGAACACCTTGAACTCTGTGGATCCACCCTCTGCCCATCAGAAGGTTGTAAGAGGGATGAATCTCGACAACTACAAAGGTCTCCATCAAAACCCTCTCTGCAGCGTGTACTACTACCTCCACTGTACCGATGGGCTCTACTCGTTTTCCATCAAACCCTAGCAAGGGATTTCCAGTGGGTTTGAGCCGATCCGGCTTGATCTCGAGTCGATCAAATGTGTCCCTCAGCATGACGTTCGCACTACTTCCAGGATCAATCAGAACTCTGCGTACCAAACATTCGGTTACTGTCAAACTGATGACAAACGGGTCCTCATGAGGGATCTGAACACGTAATAGATCTGTTCTGTCAAAATTTATCTGTGTTGATGCGCTCTGTTGGTACAGATTGTTGACACTACCTATCCTCCTCTTCATCCGTGCCTGGCGAAGGCGTGTTCGAATCAGTTCATCTGACTCCTCAGTAGGCTCAGGCCGACCGTGAATTACATTGATTATTCGAACTGGTTGCGTATTGTGAGAGTTCGACTTCTGATTCCTCTTCACGTGCTCCATTGGTTGGTTCTATTCCACCACCGGGCCTTGAATATAATTTGCGAATTCCCCTCTGGCTATCAGCATCTCTACATGTCTCCTTAAGTTCCTGCATTCATTAGTCTGATGGCCAAAGTCAGAATGAAATGCACAATGCTTAGACTGATCCCTCTGTTCGAGGGGTTGTTTGATCGGTAAAGGAGATCAGAAATTATTTTTATTTTCTTAGTACAGCCTTGCTAAGGTGACTTTTAACGGAGTAACTAGCTCTTCCTCCCTGGGCCTCTTCTCAGATTTCCACAAGGTCTGACGCTGTGGCTGAATCTGCTTTTGTCTGATCTTTGCTTTGGTTTTCTTCTCTGTGGATATGACGGATGTCTTCCGAGCGTTAGCTGCCTCTTCTTCTTCCAAGCGCACAAATCTATCAGCTTTTTCGTTAAGTTCATCCATAGTCTTCGGCGTATTCACGATCAAGCTTGTATGGAATGGAGTGCCACGAGTCATGGCCAGTATAAACGCTTGAACCACGGTAGAAGGATGACATTCAATCATCATACTCTTAGTAAGGTTAAACCTGGTTAGGAAAGCCTGGAGACGCTCATCCTCATGCTGCCGAAATGTCCTTTGTTGGACGCTTATTTCCATAATATTGGTTTACGAACCGATCACACAAGCTTCGGAAACTGTCCACTGAGCCTCTCGGCAGGTTCTTGAACCAATTGAGTGCTGGTCCAGCTAGACTTGTAGGGCAGCACTTGCACATCAAGGAATCATTTTCAGTGTTCAGAGCCATTTTCAACTGGATGTGATACACATGATCAATCGGATCGGTCGTTCCGTCGAACATAATGAAAACGGGCATGGAAAATTTCCTCGGACTTGAGGCATTCAGAATTTCATCGGTGAACGGTGAATCAACCGTTCGAGCTGCTGAACGGAGGGCTTCATTTTCCCTCTGGAACCCCGCGATCACTCTCTGATCTACAGATCTCCTCTCTGAGTTGTGATAGTCGAACGTCGCCATGGAAGGCCGATAAGTCGGATCGAATGATCTATCCTCGATAAATTCTTTGTGCCACGTCGGTATAGCTTTGTGACGATCAAACTCCATTGCTTCTCCTTGGCTGGACGTTTCTTGACGTGGATCGAAAGTCATGGCTTCGTTTTGCCTGATCTGCTCACGCCGTGGATCCACGTGAGTTGATCCTTCGCGATCACCAACACGACGAGGATTTGGCGGCAAATCGTTTGGCCTGACCTCCTCGCGGTGAAGATCTGTCTGATTGTTCCCTACCTCCTCGCAGTGTTGTGCCGCATCGGTACGTGCAACTTCTTCTCTTGCCGGGAGCAATCGTGGAATCACCGGAACTTCTTGACGCTGCATTTCAGTCCTTAGATCTGCATTCTCTCTCCTGAGAGCTTCGATTATGCTCATCAACTCATCAAGTTTCATCTGTTGGACATTCTCTACCGTATTGGAGTTCTCAACCCCTATCATGATTCCGGAGCGAAGCAAAGGCATGAATCACGAATTCCTAATCAGATATGAGTGTCACCGATGCGAATTCTGTCAGATCTGGACTCAACTTCACTGAATCGTGATCACCGTTTGCTAGATCTGAGCTTTTCTAGCTTTGAACTCACCGGATCTAACTGCAATTGAACAAATCACAGTTGCGTAATTCTGAAGCAAATGCCTCAAAATCAACAATACTCAAGAATCTTCTCTGAACAAACTACAATCTCACTGATCTGGATTCAACTTCCAGAAATCAAACTTTTTGTTCACGAATTTGCTTGAATCAACATGATATTGATCAAGCTCGAATCGATTGTCTTCGTCGTTCCCACAGACGGCGCCAATTGAAGATGTAAAGATTTTTCTCTCTTTTCTTTTTACAGAATCTTATCACAATTTAAATAATAAAAAATCGATCCCCCTTTCATTCTCTTCACAACCCTTTTATAGGCAACTACCAGTGCTACTGGTCTATCTCTTTTGGGCCTTCTTTCCAATGGGCTCAGTCCTCTTCAGTGGATCCAAGATCGGCCTATTCCGTGGTGCTTTTGTATTGGCTATACTTCAATTGTTTGTCCCTATCCAATGCCAGTGAACTACAACCGACCCATACCGCTTAGTGTATCCTCACCCTCCCTTTTCATAAAACCTTTTACATTCTCAAAATTATTATTGTTAACTAATAAATCTATAAAGATTAAAGTTGATAAACATTTTTGCTTCGTTACAATCATTTTCCCTCCCTTTTTATAAAACCGTTGCACATCATTACTCAAAAACAAAAATGGACTCTAAAATTTCAAAAATAAAGAAATCTTAATAAAAATAATATTCATACCAATTTATTAAAATGAATCCAAAAGAGAACTAAACAATATATAATAATAATAGTAAAGTAATAAATACATTCATCAACAAAATAGGTTTGCTGGCCAGTCTCTTGAAAAGAGCTTACAACAATAAGATTTCATTTATGCCATATAACAATCATATATAATTTAATCAATTGGTATATTTATTTTTGGTACAATGACAAACAAAAAATATATACCATAGTTCTTTCTTAAATTAAGCATTTTTGTTTCTTTGTTTCTCAAATCATCTTAGAAACAACAAAGTCAACATTCAAAAATATCATTATATATTATTGTTTTAGATCACCCAAAAAATCACAAAATGTTTCAAACTTCAGCTCATCAGGTCTCAATTGATCTACCACCAATAAGAGTTTTATTTTTATAGATTGTGAGCCTGAAAATGATAAAGATCTTCCAATTTGGCCTTCAACAACATTAGAAGCATCTCATTCAACCCAGTCAGCCGTTTTTGTTTTTTAATTGGAATGATTTTAGGATTTTTATCACTGTACAACGGACACATTCAATTGTACATTACCATGTAGACGCGTGTATTACAAGGACGGTGGTCCGGATACGCCCGTTGCACAGTGTAACAAACGCAATATAATTTTTCTCCAATAGAAGAGTACTCATCTAATTTAACCAGTGATAAAAGCTTGACATGCCCAACATGATGTAGTCTATCCCTCCCAACAGTGCCAACACTCTCAATTAACAAGGTCACATTGGAGAATAACATTTAAACTTAAGCCTGTAATATATACTCGTATTAGGATGCATTATGCGTGAAGAATACAATATGTAGTTGGCAGAGCCTGGATTTCATATCAGGTGCAATATATTTGATTTAAAAATAAATAAAAAAAATCAAATAACATGCATAAAAATTTGATTGATTTTGAAAGTGATGTTTGAAATTAAACATATTGAGTTTGTAAAATTAGAATAATAAATGTAAATAAGAAGAAAATAAAAAAATTACATACATCATATACAAGTGCAAAAAGAAGATTCTTAAGAAGTGGAAACAAAAAAGAGAAAAGTGAGAGAACTTTGAATGGGAAAAATAAATAAATTAAGATTTGATTGACGAAAGGGAAGTAAGAATGTAACTTTTTTTTTTTTTTTTTTTTTAAAGAAAAGAAAATTAAAAAATTTGAAGATTAAAGCAGGGAAAAAAAAAGAAAAGAAAAAGAAACAAGAGATAATTTTAGTAATTGAAAATTTTAAGAGGACATACTATAAAATTTATCATACATATAGGAAAAAAATAAATAAAAAGAATAAATATATAAGGTCAGGGGCAGGGTCAGGCAATTTTAATCTAGGCCAATGTTCATGTGATATAATGAAAAAGAATTTTGAGTTTTTAGTTTTTAGAGAATTAAAGACCCTGAACCAACTATTTTCATAACCATCCAAGGTTTTAATAGAGATACATGTAATGCACAAGTTGCACTATATGGAAACTAGGATTATGTAATATCTCATTGCAGTTTTTTTTTTTTTTTTTTTTTTTTTTTCATTTAATTGTATGACAGGGATCATTTGTATATTTAAAAAGATCTAAGAATTAGAACTAAAGAAAGTGATAGAAACTATTGTGAAATTATTATATCAATTATAAATAAAATAAAAATATAAACCCATAAAAACATCAAATATTGATCCATCACTTGCTTTAGTGTTATTGTTACCATTGATTAGTTGGGTGTTTCACGTAGTTGTGGCCCGATTTAATAAATATTATCCACATAATCCATGGCATGTACAGTTGAATTTCTTAAGTCCCGCTAATTATATATATTTTTATTTTTTACGAAATTAAAATGGATTATTGTAGGGGTAATAAAGTTTGATACGACCCGTCAATACGACATGAGTTAAACGGGTTTAGGTTGACCTTAAACAGGTTTTGGTCGTAAACGGGCCGGCACGATTAACCCGTTTAGTTAATCGTGTTATGTTTGAATTGAGAGATTCAACCCTATAATCCATTTATACCCGTTTAACTATACATGTCATAAGCAAATTTCTATTTAAGTTCCAAAATAAGTATCTAAACTTGCATTTTATAATTTATTCTTTAGTAGATTAGAGATTATTTAATAATTTGGTTGGATTGAAACTTGTATATATTTTTAGTATTTAATATTTGATCGAGTATTATTAATAATTTAAATAATAAAATATTTGATTTTATGATCTATTAATAAACCGATCGGATTAGTTTTGAGGGTTCTTGACACGATTATTAAACGGGTCATTATCGAGTGAGCTATTTAATAGAAATATCTTTAAATTAACCCGACACGATTCCGGCATACGAATACGAATTGTCACCCCCTATATTATTATAGTATGGAATGTGGAGATGATTTAGGATTATATATTTGGACCATTGATATGAGCCCATTTCAAAGGCCCAAAACTTTTATTGCTGATATGTTGGCTATTGGTTGACTCAGTGTGTTTGGGTTTAGGCTCAATCTGAGCTCAGTCACAAACATTTGAACGGCCTTTCTGAATCACTCTCCCTAGGGTTAGGGTTTTTCTCTGAAACTCGTGGAAGATCAAGCAAAGCACAAAGGTAACAATCAAATCGCTCTAACACTTTCCGAATCACTTTCCCTAGGGTTAGGGTTTTCCTCTGAAACTCGTGGAAGATCAAGCAGAGCACGAAGGCAACAATCAAATCGCTCTAACACTATGGCTTTCAGAACCTGTAAGTCTATTTCAGTCATGTTTCATTTCAAATACGACACTCTCGTACATCACAGAGTCAATCATAATACATCCACAATTGTTCGTTTTTTTGAAACCCAATCAATAGAAAAAAATTCAGATTTCACAGAGAAACAAGCTCTCACGATCTCTTACCTCACAAAGTCGTGTGGGTTGTCTCTGAAAACTGCTATCTCAGCTTCTAAGAAGGTCAATATTAAGAGCACAGAGAGACCAGACTCTGTTCTTCACCTCCTAAGGTCGATTGGGTGCACTGAAAAACACATTTCAATGCTAATTTCTACATACCCAAGGTTAATTTTTGCTGACCCGGAGAGAACTTTGAGACCCAAAATTGACTATTTTGAATCTTTTGGTATGGTAGGTCCTGACTTGCCTAGGATTCTCTGTTCATGTAACATGTTAGATAACAGTTTAGAAAACCGAATCAAACCCACATTTGATTTCTTCAAACGATATGTAAGGACCAATGAGAATTTAATTTATGCTCTTAAGCGAACTAACCGTATGCGGCTGTGCAATGTTCAGAAAGTTATGGTGCCAAACATCGACACCTTGCTTGCTCATGGTGTCCCTGAATCGCATATTGGAAGACTAATCATGTTGCTGCCTAGAGCACTAACGTTGAGAGTTGATATGTTTAAAGAGGTTATTGATGCAGTGAATGAAATGGGATTTGATCCCAAAAGGCTATCCTACTTCTTGGCTCTCCGTTCCGTGTTGGAGAATAACAAAGTCAATTGGGAAAAGAAAAAGGATGCTTATATGAGCTTTGGTTGGTCTGAAAGCGAATTTAATTTGGCATTCAAATTGCAACCGGGATGTATGCTTTGCTCAGAGAAGAAGATCAGGGAGCTGATGGATTTCTTCATGAACAAGGCAGGGTTAGGAGCATCAGAGATTGCTAAAGGCCCAAATCTTTTTCTATTGAGTTTGGAAAGGAGAATCATTCCAAGATGTTCAGTTCTGCAAGTTCTGATGTCAAAGGGTTTGATTCGGAAGGATGTAAATGTGGTTTGGGCGTTAATTCATAGCAAAAAGATTTTTGAGACCAAGTTTCTGACCAAGTATAAGGAGGTAGCTCCTGAGGTAATCAAAGCATACGAGGGTGAGATAGGATTTCAAGGATTCAATGCTAGATTGTAGGACAATATTGAATCAGAGAAGCGAGTGACTGCTAGATATGCTGGCAACAGCAGAAGACTAACAATAGTCTAAGAAGTAACAATAGTCTGACTAGTGAGTATTTGAGTTTCTATCAAAATGATTTGGCTGCATATAAGGTCTGCCATCTGAGAAGTAATCCTCTTATCACGTCAATGAGGTTTTTTGGTGGCTGATACAGTATGAAAAGAGGTAAGAATCAAGATATTCTTGTATATTTTGAAGTTCACGTCAGCTTTCTCTGTTGACTTTGTCACATCTTCGAAATGTTCATAATTATGTTTCTCATCTGTAATGTTATGAAATATGCTCTAATTTTTTAAATTTTGACAACCAGCAGATTTGCTTCATAGTTCCATTTGGTGGTTGTTTGTATTCATATAGTATATACATTGATTTGGTGGATTCCCTTGTTTTACCTGTAAGAGGACTTAGTACCTGTGAAAGGCTAGTAGTCATTTCCATGTGTGTTTGATTTCATTATGGCTAATTATTCCCATGCGTCCTAACATGTCTATTCATTCATATACTACATAAATCCTTTATCTCTAGATTTAACTTTCCATGATTTCATTTTGGCTACAGAGTCCTACGTATCGTAACCTGTCTGTTCTTTCATATATTATGTAAAACCTTTTTCTCTGGATTTAACTTTCATGTACGAGAAATCTATTAATATGCAATTCTTCAACAGAAGAAATTCTTAGGGCTCACATTTTCCGATTAGTGTATTTTGAAGTTATATGCAGAATGCTACGGACCAGAAATAGCTTAATTGTGTATGGGATATTTGAATTGAGGAGAAGTGGAAGTATGTTTATCATCTATGGTGTTTGCAGATTGTTCACCCAGTGATTTATATCTTTTTACTACCTTTATTGAGGGAAGTCAAAACAGATAACTGTGTTTTTCATTCTATCATTCATTTTGCTCACTTTTACGTTCTCAGTATGTACTTCCCCTAATAATTTATGCATTCTCACGTTACTGGTGGTATAGGGATGGTTGAAGTGGCTAGTAGTATCTGACCTTTGACATTTGTTAGGTGGTGAGGGAGAGCTGACATTTGTGAAGTATGGATATCATTAGTCCAAAATATATCACGTAAAGTATTTGCTATGTTGTGTGCTACATCTATTTGGGTTGTCTGGAGAGATAGAAATCTCAGAATGCACCAAGACTCTAGTAGAGAGGCTGAGGAAGTTGCTAGGACTGAGGTTTTTGACATTATGGGTGTGGCTACTATATTGGTTTACAACATGTTCAATTCACATTCTTTTAATTTTTTTTTGGTATATATATGATATGACACATTAAATTGTTTGGTAAGCCACAAGGGTGGAGTGTTCGTCGGCAAGGCAATAGTCTGCGGGTTTAGAGCAGCTAATTTTTCTCTAGTTGAAAAGAAACTCTCTCATTGAAGATGTAGGATATGAATCCTTATGGCGGCCTCTCTATGACAATGCTACCTGTTTTCCCTTCCTCCTTTTCCTAGGGTTGAACTTACAATTATTTTTAATGATTGCTACACTCATATCTGCTTTTTCTGAGCTATTTTTCACTTGTAGAGTTGGTATATTTTCCATTTCTGAGTGGAATTTGCAATCGAGGAAGTACTCTACTGCAGTTTTTGCTCAGTATGCGATCTTTTGGCCTGCATGTGTAGGATTTAGGATTCGTATACGACGAACAAAACATTAGGCCGTGACTAGGTTAATTCTCTCAAATCAATAATAAAAAATAAATTGAACATGCTTTCCTTCAAGTGTTAATTCTTTTAGGAACTTTTATTTACAAGTTATGATAAACTCTCTTTTATTATTGCAGCAGAGACTCTTGAATTGCAAGTTTTTATTTTATGGAAGCTTAGGCATTTCTTTATTTCATATAAGACCATCTCCAATGTTAAAAGCCATTTTCGCATGTCAAATCTATATTTTGACAGGTGTTACAGTGTCAAATTGCTAAATTTTAACAATAAATGCTATTTTTTGACACAACCACCATTCTTTTTTAACCATTATTCTCACCATTCATATTTGCATCAGTAATATTAATATTAGGCATATTCCATGTCAGGTCTAGATATTAGAAGGAAACTAAAATTAAACTTAATTAAAAAGAAGCAAAAATCTAAAATATCTGGTGGAAAAAAAAAAAATGATATAAAAGAAAATCAAAAAATTAAAACACATATTATTTTATATATATTATATTATATAAATATATGTATGTATATTATATATTTTGATTATATTATTATTAAAAATATATATATATTTAGGGCAAATCATTTCAGCCTCCTCAATTGCCTCCATCTCTATTTTCGCTCTCAACTCTGAAATTGCCCTCTCTCTCTCTCTCTCTCTCTCTCTCCAATTGCAAACTACAAAATCAACAAGAATAAGAAGTTCAACTCTCAAGCTTCCCCCCCCTCTCTCTCTCTCTCTCTGTGTGTGTGTGTGTGTGCAACTGCTAACTTGAATGTATGGGTTTTGATTTAATTTTTTTTTCTAAATCAACTAATGAAGCTCTATAATTCTCCGTAATTTTTTTCTAAATCAATTAATCCATGGTAGGGGCGGCCTGTGCTCTTTTCCTTCTTGACATCAAAGGCCGTAAAAATAAATTAATATTTTTCGGGAATGCTCAAGAAGAAAGGGACCTATTTTTTTTCGGTTTTAGTTTTTTTAAAAGGGAAAATTTTATCTACCGGATCATTGTACATTTCAATTTAAATTAGGGATTCCGTGTACAACTTCTGGTATGACGCAACTACTGTTGCGATGTACCAACTATTTCAGGCTGAGAAACTCTTCACCAAACCCATTGAGAAAGAGGTTCAATTTTTGTCTACTTTTTTAAATTAAGGTTTGTAATTCTTGTTTTGCAAGCTAAAATTTGGTGAAATTTTTTATGATCTTTTTTAAATATATATATATATATGCCAAATGCCCCCCTCCCCCCCACTTTCTCTCTCTCTCTCTCTCTGAAATAACCGTAGTTATTTTTTTGTGTTACAATTGGCATAACTCTTGGCAAAGTTAAAAATTGGCAGCCCTTTTAGCATTACATTGGAGAGTCCCTTTTGAAGTCCCCTTGTTATATTTTATAAATGGTAGCCCTTTTAGCATTGTATTGGAGAGCTTTATATATGCACTCTTTTTGAGCTCTGTTCTTAATTTTGGACTGGTCAAATCAATAATGGCTTTTGACAGTAAAAGTTTTTAATTTATAGTGTTCGGTTTTTTACAGTGCTATGTTTGGCAGCACTAAATTCGTACAAAATTTGAAATAAACTTCCTCCGATTTCAAATTTTAAGGTACCACCAATTCAGTGATACTAAACATAACATTAAAGTTTTTTTTTTTTTTTTCGCCGTGTTCATTAGGGGGAAAAGAATACAGTAATAATAATGCTATCAATGGAGTTTTTTCATGACATAAGTGATGCTCTCTTTATTTATTAACTATTGAATTAAGATAGTTTATGATTTGTATAAAAAATCAAATTAATCTTTTAATCAATATCCCAATTCAGCGGTCAAAAAAAAAAAAACTCTTAATGCCTGGCATGAGGACACTCTGCCCTACTCTTTTAAAAATAGAAGGAAGGTAATTATTTAGAACTTCGATTAAACTTTGAAAAAATTGTAAAAAATTTCATTGTTGGTAAACTTTATCATTTTATTTGAATTTAGTATAATGTTCAAAATCTAGATATAATTTGACTAGATAATTAGAATAAAAAAGGTTGAAAGATGTAAATTTCGTTGTAAATTCGAGTTACTACAGACAGTGTTGGTTTATAGTTGAAATTTGAATACAAAAGAAAATTGAGCTTTAAAGAAATGGTTACTCCATCAATTTAAAGCAAAATACTTATAAACACAATATATTGAGCTCTAAATTTTTTATGTATGCATTATTAAATGTACTTCAAACTTTGGATCCAAGAAAAAATCTTAGGGTCAAATGTAATCTAAGCTAAATTAGAGAAGTTTTTATTTAGATTGTCATCGTTTTGAGCAAAGTTTCTGTAGAACTAAAAAGCTATGTTCAAGATAAAAATAAAAAATAAAAAATAAAAAAAACAACTTATGGTCAAATGTATTTAGCTATATGACCATTGAACAAAATAAACACTGCAACATACATATGCAAATATGTAGCGAGGCCTTCAGAAGATTTTATATATCAAATAAGAAAGCTACAAGGCAAACCAAAGTTTGCTAGAAGAAGCAACAAGAAGGCAAGGCCAAAATAGAACAAGAAGAAAGCTAAAGCCAAACCAAACCACAAAAAGGAGAAACTTGTACATGGTAAACCAAACCAGGAGAAGGAGAAACTTGTACATGGTCCGAGGTCGCGAATCACAAGAAGAGTTAAAGAACAACTGTAAAATTAATGGAGTATTTACTATGTTGCATCTCTTATCAATGGACATACATGTTTTTTCTTGAAAATTATCTTATTTTTTGTGTATCAAATTAAAATGAGAATTTCAATAATTGTTCATTGGAGGGATACCATGTGTAAGTACCTTCGAAGTATTATAGACTTTTTCAAAACTAAAATAAAAATAAAGTCAAACAAATAGCATATAAAGCATACCATCATAACATTTTAATGAACACATGAAGTAAAATGGTCAAGCCAGACAACAAACCAAAGACCATAATAGAGAGTCATATGAAAGGCTCTGCATGGCCTCAAATGAGAGTATATGTGAGTGAGTTCTAAAACCTTTCACACTCGTGCTGGAGGGTTTTACCAAGTTGTAGTAATTTATACAGTAGATCAGAGAATATTCTAAAATAATAGAGAATAATATTGAAAATGTAAATATAGATATCTGGAGTTTGGAATAAAATAAATAAATAGATATTTTAGAGGAGGATTCTACATCATAAATTCTAATGGATTAGATGTCCATTCGACTAGTGATGCCTATATAAAGAGTGAATTTAATTGGCAAGAGTGAGTGATAGTGCAAATGTCTTGTACTAGCACGAGTGTGATAGCCTCAAGATCTTAGAAGTTTTTAACAAATACTTGCGAGTTCTTGTTTTTGTTTGAATGTTAATTATACTATTTATTTTAAAATTTTCTTATAACACTTTATACTCTTGAGATGATAGGAAAGTTTTTCCATACTTAGGCTCACTTGAAAGTATATGAAAAAAGTTTTTTCATAATTAGGATTGGAGCGAACTCAATCATGTGCACATTAAATTCAAGACGCTATTTTTTAAATTGTTATAGGCGAATCATCACATGACTGTATTATTATTATTTTTTTAAAAGAATCAATCTAATAGTAGTGCAAAATTATTGGATAAAATTATTAGTTTGGAAAATTTTAATAAATGATTAGGTTTAGATACTATTATAATAAATACCACATATACTAAAAAAGAATTAACTATAAGTACTGACTAGCAAAAACTAATTACAAATGCCAAAATTGTACAATTATGATTCAAAATGCCCTCAATCCTTTAAATATTTCAATCCAGCTCTCATATGTAATTCTCTATCTAATTCTCTATCATACCCACTGTGGAGGTAAAATAATTCCCCACCAGTAATAGGTTGACACATCAGCATAAGGATGGACCACTAAGAAATGTGAAGATTATTCAACTCCTAACTTGGGCCTCAACATGAAGATTGGGCCGGGTTAACAGAGTTTGGTGGACTGGACTTATTAAGAGGGCCCGAATACTATGATTTCAACCCGGAGCTCAACTACATGTACCACCAAATGCAATGTGGGATAGTTCTCCAATAATCACGTGTACCCCTACTCACACGATATTCTCTCCAAGCATGAACCAATTCCTTAGAAGAACGTGGCATTACCTAACACATGTCCAACAACCTAAAAATAAGATTCCAATAGTCGTGCGCCACGGAACAATGCATTAGGAGATGATCAACTGACTCCCCATCTTGCTTGCATAGCAACACCAATTAATAAAACAATTTCCCCTCTTTTAGGAACTTTTATTTACAAGTTATGATAAACTCTCTTTTATTATTGCAGCAGAGACTCTTGAATTGCAAGTTTTTATTTTATGGAAGCTTAGGCATTTCTTTATTTCCTCTTAAGCTTGTATATGCACTCTTTTTGAGCTCTGTTCTTAAATTTGGACTAGTTAAATCAATAATGGCTTTTGTCAGTAAAAGCTTTTAATTTGTTGTGTTCGGCTTTTTACAGTGTTACGTTTGGCAGCACTGAATTCGTTCTCCCAATTCTAAATTCAAGGGACCAATTCGGTGATACCAAACATAAAATTTAAGGGAAAAAAAAATATATATGGATGCTCTCTCTATTTATTAACTATTGAATTAAGATAGTTTATGGTCTGTATAAAAAATCAAATTAATCTTTAATCAATATCTCAATTCAGCCGTCCAAAAAAAAAAAACTCTTAATGCCTGGCATGAGATCTGCACTACTCTTTGAAAAATAGAAGGAAGGTAATTATTTATAACTTCGATTAAACTTTGAAAAAATTGTAAAAAATTTCATTGTTGGTAAACTTTATCATTTTATTTGAATTTAGTATAAATGTTCAAAATCTAGATTTAATTTGACTAGATAATTAGAATAAAAAATGTTGAAATATGTAAATTTCGTTGTAAATTCAAGGTACTAGAGACAATGTTGTTTATACTTAAATGTTGGATACAAAAGAGAATCGAGCTTTAAGGAAATGGTTACTCCATCAATTTAAAGGAAAACAGTTATAAACACAATATATTGAGCTCTAAATTTTTAATGTATACATAATTAAATATACACCAAACTTTGGACGCAAGAAAAAATCTTAGGGTCAAATGTAATCTAAGCTAAATTACAGAAGTTTTTATTTAGATTGTCATCGCTTTGAGCAAAGTTTCTGAAGAACTACAAAGTTATGTTCAAGATAAAAAATAAAAAAATAAAAATTATGGTCAAATGTATTTTTCAGCTATATGATCATTGAACAAAATAAACACTGCAAACATACATATGCAAATATGTGGCGAGGCCTTCAGAAGATTTTATGTGCCAAACAAGAAAGCTACAAGCCAAAACCAAAAGTCGCTACAAGAAGCAACAAGAAGGCACGCCAAAATAGGATAACAAGAAAGCTAAAGCCAAACTAAACCACAAGAAAGGAGAAACTTGTACATGGTAAACCAAACTAGAAGGAAAAACTTGTACCTGGTCCGAGGTCGTGACCAATAACAAGAAGAGTTAAAGAATAACGGCAAAACTAAGAGAGAGTCTAATGGTTGGGTATTTACTACATGGTATCTCTTACCAATCATCTGTCTTTTTTTTTTTTTTTTGAAAATTCTCCCATTCCTCGCGTATCAAACCAAAATAAGAGTTTCAATTATTAAGCGTCGGAGGGAATACCACGAGAATACCACATGTAAGTACCTTTCAAGTATTAAAAGTATTGTAAACTTTTTCCAAAACTAGAATCAAAATAAAGCCAAACTAACAGTATATAAAGCATATCATCACAACATTTTAATTAACAAATAGAACCACTAGGTCAAAGCCAACAAACAACAACAAACCAAAGACGAAAGCTAGCCAACTGCCACATTCTGCGAATGCATAGAGATGCGCAACTTGTAAAGTCTTTCATACCTGCTGGAGTCTACGGAGTTATAGTAATTTGTACGGCAAATTAAAGAATATTTTAAAATAGTAGAGAATGGTATTGAAATTGTAAATATAGATATGTAAAGTTTGGGATAAAAAAAAATAAAATAAATATTTTAGAAGAGGATTCTACACAGTAAATTAACGAGCCCATTTTCAAGTACTTATAAAATGAACTTTTTAATGTGAGAGGTCGCTTCGCAAGGTCAAAATATGAATGTGGTTTAGGAAGCTTTTCTAGTCAAATTTAAATTTATAAAAACTACTACTACAACTAATGAAGTATAGCGAGTAGGGATCGTCCACAGAGATTATACATGTTGGAATTTAACTTCGACTTTAGCGTATCAAAAGATTGCAAAAGAAGGTTGGTTGGTTGATTACACTAAAATGTAATTAATTAAAATGTAAATAAAGTAAACTAATGAGAGATAGGGATTTAAGAGATATGAAGAGAGGACTTAGGGTGTTGGAATCACCACTAAGCTCGTGTAATTAACCACTTGCTTTCCATTAATGGGGAATACATTGTTGTGAACAAAATGCGATTATCAATTGCAATATTAAGCATGGACCATCAAATTAAAGAATGAATTGTCTACCTAAACTAGGTGTAGCACAACCCATCAATTTTAAGTATGACCCATCAAACTAGTAACAATTGTAGCACATATCAATCTAGAGAATCATGGAATTTGCAATAATAAGTAATGGAATATCAAAGCAAGTATAGATTGTCTACCTACCTACAAGCATGAATTAAATTGTAGAACAATCCGTCAAGCATAAGTATAAACCATCAAATTAATTGACAAACCCATCTAATAAAAGCCATGTCTAGCCATCACTAGATTCTCAATCAACCACACATAGACATGCAATTAATATAAAAAAACTAGTGTAGAGATCAATTCCTAAATAACTACACATAAGACAACATGTAATTATATAGAAAATCAATAGAAAGAATTAAAACATATGAATCATGTGAGACATAATTCCTAATTTAATCACATATAGACTTATAAATAAACTAAAGAATTAATAGGAAGAAGTAAACCATAGAAATACTACAACAGTTCTAGCTTTTACCAGCGCTCAAAAGTGCTGATAAACGTCTTAAAAAGCGCTGGTAATTTAATTACCATCGCTTTTGAAAAATCATTGGTAAATCCAGTGTCGGTAGGCTTTTACCAGCGCTTTTCCGGAAGCGCTGGTAAAGTCCTTTTTCCAGCGCTTTTCAAGAAAGCGCTGGCAAGCGCTGGTAGAGTGTATTTACTAGCGTTTTTTGCTAAAGCACTGGTAAAGGGTAATTTTAATTTTTTTTTAATTTTTTTTTCCTCCTTCCCTATGCCAGCGCTTCTTAAAAGAGCGCTGGTAAAGGGTTTTTTTTTTTTTTAATTTATATATATATATATATATATATATATATATTTTATAATTTTTGGAAAAAAATATCAATACAACTATTGCAACTACCAACTATTAAATGTCATTCAATATAACACAAGTTAATATAAAAATACCATTCAAATTGTTTTTACATAATACAACCACAAAGTTAACCATGCCAATATTAAAATTACCATCGCAATTGGCTACTAATACAACCACAAGTTGAGCTGATAAATGTGAACCAAAAAGCAAAAATGTATACTAATACAACCACAAGTTAACATGCCAATATACCATCCAAATTGTCTAAATAAAGCTACTAAATGTCAGACAAAAAGAATTAAGAATTTTTGACAAATGTAGTACAAGTTTTTCAAAAAGAACCCATCTAAGGCAAAGGAAATTTAGAAAGAGTAAAACTAATAATAAATATACCTGTCCACTAAAATTTTGTTGTTGCATCTGCATTAGCATAACTACCTGATGAGCGTTGAAAAGTGCGTATTTAAACCCCTTAAGCTTAGGCATTCTAGTACCTTTATCTATCTTACTTTACCGTTTTAGATTGATTTCGTATTATTTTCATTTTTAGGCACTTATCCCGAAAATAAGCTAACTCAGCCAAATAAGAGCTTAATTGAAGCAATTCTGGGATGAATCAAAGAAAGGAGCCAAGTGAAAGCAAAAGGAAGAAAAATGTGGAAATCAACATCTTCAATCGATCTCAGATCAAAGTTCTATCGATCCAACATGATCGATCTCAGCACTTCAAGATGGATCAGAGTCATGATGACATTTTCAGAGATCTCAAAAGTTCGATCGATCCAACACCATTCTTATATTTATCGAACTGCTTTGTCCTTATCTAAATGATTGATCTTATCTAGTTGTACCACCCTACCAACCACTTTTGTCCTTTTCCCAAAAATATCTTCAAAATATCTCAGAATTATTTTTATCCAAAAAGTGCTACCATTGAAGATCGATCCAGCCTAAGTTCGGTAAATCTCAGCCAAGTTCGATCGATCCAAGTCCAAGGTTCGATCGATCGAACTTCCTCCAGTGTGAAAAAGTTAAATTTCCAGCTTATTGAAAGTTGTCATTTATCCAATCATTGGGGAATATTGTGTGCACGACCCCAGCTCATTTTGGGTGTCATTTGACCTACCTATATAAGGATAAGGATTGCTTTTTACAAGTGGGAGCCAATATCATATCATATTATCTCTTGGAGAGCAAGCTTAGAGGAGGAGGAGGCTAAAGACACAAAATGGGGAGTTCTTCATCAACAAGGAGCAGATTTCTTCCATAGAGTTAGCCCTTGAGGGTTGGAGCAACATCACCATGAGTGGCTAGACATCCTCTTGGGGCTAGAGTTAGCCCCAAGCATGCTTTCTATACCTTAATCTTGTGTATTATTAAGGGATTAGTATTGTAATTAATGTTTTGACACTTTAATATATATAGATCTTGATTGTTCAATGATTAATGTGGTTAAATGATTTCAATTGATCATTTCATTCTATCCATATGTCTATGTATGTTAGAATAGATGTTCTTGTGTTTGTCTCTAGATTTTGTGTTATTGATACATGTCTATGTGTATTGATGCCATAGATTTAGAGATTGTCAAAACATAGTGCTTAATGGAATGCCCTTGTGATTTCTTGATGGTTCATACTTATTCCTTGATGGATTGTGCCTCTCCCTTAGTTTATTTTCATGCTAGTAGTGTAGATGTAGTGTAGTTGTAGTGTAGTGTTAAATGGGAGGACAATCCATGCTTATTGTTTGATGATCCATGCTTTTGAATGCAAGTAACATATGTCTCTAACCTTGTGTTGTATTTGGATTGTGAGCTTAATGAAAGGATTAATGACTTGTTTTGATCTATTGTGCCTTTCACATGTTGTTTAGACAATATATGCTTCATTGTTTAGATATATTGTGCCTTTCACATGATATTTAGACAATACATGTTTAACTAGTCATCTTTGCTTGTTGAATCAACCAAACACACACACACACACCAATATTGCAACACACCATTTGCCCTCATTAGTCACTTATTAATGGTATAGAAATGCATTGCTTGGTGGTGATCTCTAAACCCCAAGACTCTTCTCTCTCTTATTTGTTCTTAGTTGCATTCTTTTGTTATCACTTAGTTTAATTTAGTTGATCTCTAATCTAATCAACCAACCAACCAATTGTTTGATCACTCGACCTACTAGCCCTAATAGCGATTCCACAACCTTGTTCGACCCTCACAATCCCTTGGGATGATCCCTACTCGCCCTAGCTATATTTATAGTAAAAGGTAGTAGTGGCTTCTATAAATGTAAAACTTGGCCTTCGCCTTAATGCACACTCTCTAAGCTTGTGGTAGGACGACGACAACCACCACCACCACCTGTTGTTGTAAATTTTCCAACTTGTTATCATAGTTGGCTCGTAAATTTTCCAACTTCTTGTCATACTCGGCTTGTATTTTTGAAATGCTCTCCTGCAACTCTACGCGTGCAGCATGTGCCTCCTCATTAGATTTTTTCGCATTATTAATCAGTTCAGCTTTACTAGGAGAGGGCCCCCAAACATCGCTTGGTGTAGGCCCGAAGCCAATCATCCACACACGACCAGTTGTCTCTTCTCCCCTCACAATGGAGAACAAATCATTGGAACTGCCAATAGGCGAGTCAGAGTAACTTTTTTGAAGTTCTTTTATGTTTTCCTGCCAAAAAAAAAAAAAAAAGTTTTAAGTATCATGACATACTGCTATGAAACATCCAGACAAATTTAATGAAATGAATGATAGAACAGGAATTCAGAAACAGAAAAGTAATTAGATAACAAATTGGTGATGATGAAAGCCAAAGTGTTCTGAAACAGTAGTGCATCACACAATATGAAAATATAGTTGTATATACCTTTGAACTTTCATACAATCTAAAGCTTCAAAATATTCACACCCACTTCATTTATAGACAAAATGCTAGAAATTAAAGGAATGCTAAAAATTGTGCGCAATATACTAACATTTCAGAACCTAAATAATAGTACTTAGCTTCAACCTGAAGTCTGAGGCCCATTTATTTATTTGTGTGTGTGTGTGTGTCTGAGGACCATTTTACTTACAAATTCGGGATACTTGTTAATTGGTAATACGAGTATTTGGCAAAGATGATGCACAGGAAGTGATTTCCAAAGCTCCATTCACTACAAACCTACTACTACATTCATGTAACTTGCTTTTCTAACAATTCTTAAAAATAAAAAAATCAGTTCCAAACAAGTTAAAAATAAGTTTTATATATGATTATTTTTGAGTGGCAAACCAAGTAAGACTGTATTAGTTAATGACAGATTAGTTTGTTGTCATTTAATTAAGGCAACAATTTAACTTTTTATTGAAACACAGGCAATACACAAGACAACTGGTGTAAAACCACCAAAAAGAAAATATTATGACATGAAAGGTGAAGAATCAGGCATGAATATTAATGTAAACTTCTAAATTGAAAAACTTTTAAGTTAAGAAATTACACTACTTAAATCTAACTGTGTTAGTTGTAGATTTACCGGAGCAATGGTCAGAAGCCAATTTTATAGGCGAAACTTAAGGATTGCAACTTAACATAACAAACAAGAGCAGGGTATAACAGTCAAAAGTATCTTAATTAGAAATAAGAAACAAGTTCAGATCATGATAGCAAGCAATGTAAGTGATAGCAAAAAAGAGATAGACGGGATTAACAAGTATCCTGAATTTAGAAACTCTTCAACTCCACGCAAGTATGCTGAACTTAACCTATTTAAGAATATGATGCTATTAAGACACCTAAGTAATTAATTATCATTTTATGAACCAGGATTGACATGTTACTTCAAGGTGGATTATGTGAGGGACATCTAATAGAAATAGTTGGGCCATCATCATCTGGGAAAACACAAGTAAGAACTCCATTCACTTATAATTACAATCATTAAAACAATACAAGTTAGTTGAAATTTCAGATGCTTCTGAATTATGTTTCTAACTGTTTTATGGCCTTTAAATCACTAAATTATTATACTATTCTTGGCCTACAATTTGATCACCAGATTTACCAGAGTTATGCTATTGATCTAAAATCTTGTAACTGTCCAGGTTTGCCTACAAGCAGCCTCAAATGTTGCAAAGAATCATATGGGTGGTGTTGTGTTCTTAGACACAGGAAATTCCTTTTCTCCTAAACGCATTGCACATTACAAAATTCATCATCTTATATGTTGAACTTGTTTCAGTTGTAGTTTATTTTATTTGGTTATGGAGAAAAAAACGCTAACATTTCTACAAAACCTGATATATATATATATATATATATATATATTTTATTTTTTATTTTTTATTTAAAAAAAAAAAAAAAAACAAACAAACAGAATAGGTTCTAAAAGTCTTTTACATAGAAGCACAATTGCAATTCAACTTTGAGCACCACAAAACCTAATCCAAATGGGAATAGCAAACATGTGATCCCATGAATTGATAATTTATGTGAGATACTGAAAATTTTGCCTGATTTCAGTCAATTATTGATCAGAAACAATATCTGACCATTCAAGTCCCAACTGAAATATGATCTTCAAATCTAACAAGATTTCAAAGCAAACACAGTCCTCCTAGAGGTAAGAGTTGCGACAAAAAAACAATAACTACAATAAAAAAGACATACTATTATGAATCTCATTCAAATACCCAGTAAACGGTTTCTATCCCCTGATAGAATTGTTCAAAATTCAAATATCCTCATAAAGACTGCACCAAGAGTAAAGATCTATAGAAGCAGCCCATCGTCCATCATTACCTATTCCTCAAGGATCCAAATAATGGAATTATTCAAATCTGTAGTAGCTACTTCTGAAATACAACTATATATGTGTATGTCATACTTTTACCAGGATTGAAAATGCAAGGATGACCAAAAACTATACATGTGTATATCATACAAACTTTGTTATGGATCAAAAAACTGTCGTAGTGAACAAGGTATAATTTTACCTGCACTTACCAAACTTTGTTATTAATCATTGATTAATATTACATGATGAAAATTTTTATCCATTGTTTTTTAACAACTGTTCTATATTTGCCTTTTATTGACTTATGGGCTTTATTTCTCATTCACATTGATTTAAACTTCCATTTTGAAAAATCCATTCTGAACTCTTGTCATGTAATTAAATTTATTGCATTTTGGTTATTGTTTCCATGAACCAGCAATTAGATGTAGCCTGTTGGTCTTTTTTTTTTTTTTTTTTTTTTTTTTTTTTTTTTTTTTTTAAAATAAAAAATAAAAATAAAAATAAAAGTAAAATTTTCTTGACTAATACCTTCTAAGTTTTTCGCACCTCCTTTTGAATTTGAGCTTTGATTTCCCCCATCCCTTTCATCTAATTTAACGAGCCACCCTTTAGGCTTTATCTGGAACAGATGTACTTAGTTTTAACTGAAAGGCACTTTCAATGGACTTATGAGCATACATCGGTTTTGTTTACTTATGTGGAATCATTCGACTTGTATCTTGCATTGGTGATGTGCTTAAATCTTTTGCTTCAATTGCTACAACAATATATTCATCTATTTCAGGTAAGGTGTTTGTAGAATAATTTCCAAATTGAAAACAACTTTTTGTAACTGTTTAAACAATGTAGTAGATTCGTAGAGATATAATAGTTGTTTGCGTCTCGACAAATTGCCCAAGGTTGTGCTTTTTGAAAGGTTGGTGCGACCCCATTGAGCAAATAGCAAGCTTGATTTCCTCTCCAGTTTTTGGTTGGAACAGGTCTGGATTCATTTCTGGTATGACTTTGGGGGAAACCAATGATCAGAAATGAAAATCATGGGATATACCTTCTGTGGAGGTCCCAATGAAATCCAAAGACTCGTATAAAAAACACTTTATTGTTTCATAGTTGCGGTTTTCTGTAAATTAAAAATTCAGTTATTTTCTCAATCCAATATTTGATAAAAATGCACTCCACACCGAATAAACTTTAGGGATAGTTTCGTCACTGGGCTTAAGACAACAAATATAGTGCAATTGTCAATAGTGGAGTGTGAATATCATCTTTATTTTTTACAAACCTTTTAAAGAATTGGGTCGGGGTTAAAACTTTAATGCTTTATAATCTGATCAGTACTTCAAGGAAAAAAAAGGGGGATTCATTCACTAGACAGAATTTTGTTGCCTGGTTGTTTGCTAAATGCTCGTGACAAAATGTTTTACACTATAAAAATATGTTTGTTGGTAGAAGTCTAGTAAAAAATGTGATAAATATTTTTACATTCCAATGACCTTCTAAAAATTGTTTGTTTCATAAGTTAGGCCTCTTAACTGTCTTTGTTACTCCCCCTTATGTATATTCATCACTAGAGTTTTTCTATTTTGATTTTTTCTTTTTCTCTCTTTTGCATGCATCTCTCTAAAGTTCTGCTTTTCTTTTTCTTTTTAAATTGCATTTTCTTAACCCATATATATATGTGCAAGTACTCTTAGAACCTCCTAGGATCTTTACCCTCAAAAATATTTTTGTGCGTGCATTCATGTATTAATAGTTGATTTTTGTCATTAACACGGTATAAGTATCTAAAAATTACAATCATGCATAAATATGGACATGTAAGGTGCCTATCACATTTTCATTTATTATTAAATCTATGATTCCATTAATCTAGTTTGTGAGACCACATGGATGTCATTACAAAGGACGATCACATTTAACTCATCATCACACACTTAAATTGACCTAGTACACCAAAACTCATTGTTAGATGACTACTTAATGTCTTTTAGGCCCTATTACAAGTTTTCGCATAAAAAGTCTTATTTACCCAATGGCATCTTCATCCACATCATTCATACGAACATTCCCCTAGGATGTTGTAGAAAAAATTAGGGCATGACAATATAAGAAACTAAAAAGACATAAAAATAAAATTAAAGGGTCAAACTTAGTTTAATGGGCTTGTTGATCTTCTTGAACAAGATTTGAATTTGCAAAACAAAGAAAACAACTACTACACCCATGCATAATATGTGTTACGAATTATCATAATCCCTCCATTCTCTAGTTTGTGTCCACATTTTCTTAAATTAACACTGTATTTTTTTTTTTGAGTTAGCGGAGGACTAGTTTTGGAACTTTTTATCCATCTATATCATATAATAATTCTAAATAAGTTCCTTTTTAACTTATCATCTGTTCAATTTGGATTAGTTCGTTAAATAGATGTTCCGTTGAAAAAGTAGTGCAAAGAACCTTCGTGAGCTACATACATACAAAATGTTTATTTCTGTTCTTCTGAACTTCACTTACATTGTTTTGGATCTTATGTTTTGTTCTTGACTTAATTTTTGGCTTTTGCAGACCCAGTTTCGTTGTAGTCCTGCCCAACCGACGCTATCTAGAGCAGAGTTACCAACCTAGAAAGTCATACAATAGTAACTAGTTTTAGCTACTTTATTTAGTTGATTTGAATGATTTATCATTTCAGAATAAATATTAAGAATCAAAATCATATTAACCATTGTCCAAAATTATGTTAGTCCAAAATTATGTTTCTCACAGAATTTTACTCTTTGCTATATTCCGGTTGTATTTTTGGCATTTATGGGGCAGATGTTATTGGCTGCTTTTAGTAGTCATATACAAAAAGTGAGATTGGTGATGATGGATCTTAAAAACTTCATGGTGCATGTTTTATTTAAACTTTATATGTGTATATCATACTTTTACTATGATTCAAAAGACCACTGCACTGGTATAAGTAAGAAATTAACACAAACAACAAATAACAAATTGCAAATACTTCTCCTCCACAACACAAATCAATCAACAAGAAGCCTCCACATACAATGATCCCATACTCCCATGCTTTTCAACAAATACAAGAAAGTAAATTGCTTTCACACGGGCCGATGATAAACAATGAAATTAAAATGCCTCCATACGGGCCAATGATTTAAAAATTGGTCACTTCAAGGCATGTGACCCCCTAATACACCGCAAAGAGTTTAAAAATTGGTCACTTCAAGGCCCGTGACCCCTTTTTTGCAAAATGGAAGCATGAAAACTTACAATCATCTCCAAAGCAGCAGCATCAGTAGCTTTGCCATCCTTATTTATATGTGTGCGAATGAATAAATCTGCACGAGAAAGCTAAATACCTTCGTCTTCCTCAATCTATAAAAGAAACATAGATATTGTGATATATATTATTATTTACCTCTAACATTTATAATCATTCAACGACATAAGAACTGAAATAATTTATATTGCTAAAACTTCAACTGACCTCTGCAGAAACACATGCAAAGCTTTTTGTCCCTGTAGCATGCTTCATTGTCTTCTTCCCACGACGTTCTTTGTTTTTTTTACTGACCTCCTACAAAAAGTGAGAAAAAGTAAACGTTCTAACATTCCACCTAAAATAATGACTGAAAGCAAGTAAACTATAAATTCAACTCATTGACTTTAAACAAAATTAGTAGATGGAGGATTACCTTCGCCATAGGCGTACCCCAATATCTAACCAAAAATTCCCAATGCTCATTTTCAACATCAAGTGGTGGGTTTGCCAATATTTCTGCATCTATATCCCTAACTGAGTAATATTCACTTTTTAATTCACACTTGTACCCCCTCTATTTTTTTTCGATGGAGGATATTGTCCAATGTTTTGACATGATTCCCACATCATACTTTCCCTGAAAATGTGATAATTGCTGCATGTTAATCCATTTTTTCCATAAAAATTATTTTAATATCATTGAAGGGTTTTACCTTTACAACGTTCCACATATCCTCCTTCAGCCGTTGAGGCATCTCCCACCAAGTTTTGGAGCACAAAGGAGCTAAATTAGCATTCTGGGCAAGTGTTCCCAAATAATTAGTATATGTACCACTTCCAGGGCCGATCGGTTGTCCAAACTTATTAACCCTAAACAAAAATTAACAATTGTAGATGTTTAGTACAAAAATAAAAATAGAAATCATTTTTTCTCTTTCATATTGAATATAGTCTAATTATGTAAACTATATAAGATGATCTCTATATATATGTACCTTAATAGTAATAAGGTTGTCGCGGTTACGACATTTTTGCATCGTGTCGGGCCCCGTCTCTTCTTCGGCGGTGGTTGGGATGATTTTGAAGTTGAAGCTTCGGTATTTTGTTCACTTATTTTTTCCACTTCTCTAACCTTTCGTTTCATTGTCAGCTTATTATTTATCCTTCCTGGAAAAGAAAACAAAAAAGTGAGTATTCATTTAAGAGAATGCAATCAAATTGTTTAAAAAATGCAGTGCACAATCCAGGAAAAATCAATAAAAAGAAATAAAAAATACCTCAAAACTTTAGGGTATTTTTGGTTGTCCAATGAAAATTATATAAAACCATTCTGTTTTGGTAAAATCATTGATTGCACTTATACAAGCAAATCATCATCTTCTTCTATAGTTGTTCCAAGCAAATCAGCTCTTGTCCAAAACATGCTATCATCAGGTACATCCAAGTCATTATCCACATGTTGTGCATGAAATGGCTCATGAACTTGATAAGATTCAATATCATTCTCTGGCATATCATAAAGGTCTCGCAATTTTGCGCCAATAACCACTTTTCACTCATTGTCAATGGGATCATCAACATAGAATACTTGTTCAGCTTGAGATGCTAGAATGAAAGGCTCATCTATTCCCAACGATCGTAACGAATTAACAAGCTTAAATCGAAAATCATCCTCCTTTATTCCTTTACCCTTGGACAAGACATCAAACCAATCACACTTAAAAAGTACCACCTTTCTATTTACATTGTAATTTAACTCAATGATATCAGTCAGCACACCATAGTACTGAATATTTCCTGTGACGGGATTTTGATTGGTGGCTCTTGTATAACTAGATGTCACTGCCTTTATGACAACTCCACTGTTCTGAGTCTTTCTCCGTCTCTCAACATCTCTAACATGAAACTTCAAACCATTGATCATAAATTTCTTAAACCATTTCGTGACAGGGTTTGGACCTGGTGCTAGCCACCTCAGCTCATTAGGAATTGGATCCTCACTATCTCGCAACTGTATTCATAAAGATATAACTTATATAATAAGGTAATTTTTCATAAACCTATAATACACCAACAACACAAAAGTCAAATACTTACACGTTCATTAAACCATTTGTGAAATAAATTATGAGAAATCTTCTGTAATTGTCGTGGTTTTAAATAGCGCTGCCTCATTTTAAGAAATCTCTTATGTTTTCTGCATTGTGAAAATATAATGTTAAACATATTGCCTATTAAACTAAATGAAGTTTGACACGAATATAATCATATAATATATTGGGGAACTTAGTCTTACTCAATGAATGGTTCTGCTCCATGATAATTGAATAAAACATACCGATGAGCTTACACCAAAGTCATCTCATCTAGATTAATGAACTCTTGTTTTCCTAAGGCACGGCCTTGTGCACCAAAATCATTCATTTCCTCTCCATTAAGCACATTATCGGAATTCCTTTGGGGCCTATCGAATCTCGTCTCAATATTTGTCAGATAACATGAACAAAAAGTTAAGCATTCTTCCGCTAAATAACCTTCTGCTATTGAACACTCGAGATGACCTCTATTTCGCACGTAATTTTTCAAAGCCATAAGGTACCTAAATATAAAGAATGAAATTTAATAATATCAGAATTATTAAAAAATAAACAAACTATAAATGAAAATTCATTAAAAATCTTGACCTCTCAATTGGATACATCCAACGGTATTGCATTAGTCCTGCAATCCTTGCCTCGTAAGCTAAGTGAATAGATAAATGTATCATTATGGTAAAGAAGGCTGGTGGGAATATCATTTCCAACTGACATAGTATTAAAACAATCCGGTGTTTCAATTTATCCAAGTCTTCAGGCCTAAGAGTCTTTGAACACAGCTTTCGATAAAAGTTACTGAGCTCGACAAGTACTGAGCAAACATTCTTAGGCAATATCCTACGAATGGCTATGGCTAGAAGTTGTTGCATCAATATATGACAATTATGACTCGTCAACCCACTAATTGTACACTATTTCAATTTGACACAACGTGAAATGTTAGATGCATACCCATCTGGAACTTTAACATTGTTCAACACTCGACATAATATGCTCTTTTCAAGTGAAGATAGCGTGAAATTTGCAGGAGGCAAATAAAATTTGTTTGAACCACGCTCTTGTGGGTGAAGTGAAGGCCTTACTCCCATATCCTGTAGGTCAAGTCTTGCTTTTAATCCATCATTCCCTTTCTGATCATTCATCAATGTGTGAAGTATATTGTCACATATATTTTTTTTCAATATGCATCACATCTAGATTATGACGCAGAAGATTATACTTCCAATATGGTAATTGAAAGAATTTACTCTTCTTTCTCCAATTGTGCGGCGGACGCGTCCGATCTTCACGCTTCCGATCTTCATTCATTGTATGCACACTCTTTCCAAATGGTGGAAATTTAAGGCCCTTTAATTCATGTAATAATTGTGGTCCAGATAACATAGGCGGTGCACACCTTACCTCTTCAATGCCGTCAAATGCTGATTTACAACGCCTATATTTATGATCTTTTTCAAGAAAACAATGATGCCCATCATAACATATTTTCTTGCTATGATCTAAGAAATGAGAGCAAGTGTCTTTGTTACAAGTAGGACAAGCCAAATACCCTTTTGTACTCCAACCGGATACCATTGCATAACCAGGAAAGTCAAAAAGAGTCCAGAATAATGCTGCATGCATACGGAACATCTCATTTCTTGAAGCATCATAAGTTTCCACCCTATCAATCCATAACTCTTTTAATTCCTCTATCAAAGGCTGCAAATAGACATCAATATCATTTCCAGGTCCCTTAGGGTCAGGTATCAAGGTTGATAGAATAAAATAAGGCTGTTTCATGCACATCCATGAGGGTAAGTTATACACGAGTATCAAAACAGGCCATGTACTGTGTGCAACATTCATGGTCTTGAATGAGTTGAACCCATCAGTTGCTAATACAAGCCTGACATTCCGAGGATCACCAGAAAATGTTGGGTATCTTTTATCAAAGCTATCCTATGTTGGGGAGTCAGCGGGATGTCTCATCAATCCATCCTTGATTCGCTCTTCGGCATGCCATCTTATAGAAGAAGCTATCTTACTTGACATGAACAATCTTTGGAGTCTTGGCTTCAAAGGAAAATATCGTATAACTTTAGCAGGAATTTTTTTATTTGTTGATGAGGATGATGTACTTGCATTGCCCTCAGTTTCTGAATCAAAAACTTTCCACCTTGACTTGCCACAATTATGACACATTTCATCATTAGAGTGTTCCTTCCAATACAACATACAATCAGAGGGACATGTATGAATCTTATCATATTTAAGACCCAGGTCACCAATCATCTTCTTTGTTTCATTGAAGGTTTTTGGTAATGTCTCGCCATTTGGTAATCCATCTTTTATCACTTTTAACAGATCAGTGAATGATTTGTCACTCCAATTATATTTAGTCTTCACTAAATATAGCTTCACTACATAGGATAACTTTGAAAACTTTTTACACCCAGGATATCACTCTTGGTTTGTATCTTCCAATAGCCTATAAAATTTATCTAACTCTTCATTTGACACCCTTTGGTGCTGATCATTTTCTCCGTTGGTCTCTTCCCTCCGTTCAGTTGGAACACCAAAACCCTCGTGTAAGAGTCCATGTATATCATCATTTTTGTTTGCATTGATATCCTAGTGTGTTGTGTGTACATCAGTTTGCCGAGAAAATGACGACACTTCTTCCCCGTGATAAAACCAAGTTGTGTATGACTGAATAAACTTATTGCATACCAAATCATCTCTCACCTCAGAATGTGTTTTTTTTTATACAATTGCCACAATCAATACAAGGACAATATATACGCCCATCCTTCCCAACTCGCTCAAATGAGATATCTAGAAACTCTTCAACTCCACGCAAGTATGCTGAACTTAACCTATTTGCATAGTAATGCATATAAAAAATCAAATTTCTTAAATTGTTGTTATTAGATTAAGTAACCTAATCAAACTACAATCTGAAGTACCTTGACTCAGTTATCCAACTTCTATCCATGATATTACATCAAGTAACCTAAATAAAATATATGGACAAGAAATATATTATTAGTAAACATGATAACAATTTAGTTAAGGTATTTGAAAAGAATAAAAAAGTAACATGTACAAAAAAAATCATGACTACTCCATTAAAACAAATTCCTCAACAAAATGTAGCCATGTGAAGGTGAGGTGTCGGAATCCATGGGGTAAAATAATGAACCTAATGCGAGGGTGGGAAAATTACTACGTGTCAAGGTGTTTTCGACACATTTAATAATCCATTGCTCTCTCTCTCTCTAGACAACATTTCCTGAAGTTGGTTGAGCTCCTCAACCAAACACCCATTCCACGTCACATTTGAAATTAAACATACAGTTAGCCAAAAACTTAAAAAAAAAAAAATTAAAACAACAATCTTAGGAAATTCTTAGGATTTTTTTTTTTTTTTTTTTTTTTTTTTTTTTTTTTTTTCAAAAAGGATGTCTTTTTTAATAAACTTTTAACTCTTAAAGAAGAACGTTTCTTTTAGGAAATTCTTACTACATACTTCTTCTGTCCCAAAAAAAGATTACTCTTTTAGAAAACTGTACAGAAAAAGTATATAGTAAGAGAATTTTTAAGCCCCATATTTTTGTATCCTTAATTGTCTTAGAGGATCCAATTTCGATTCCTAACTAATCATATTGAGATTTGTTTGAATTTTAATTGATATTTATATATAGTATAATTTTAACCACCAAATATTAAAAAATACTAATAATAATAATATTATTAATTTTAATTAATGACAAACTGTATATTATTTATATACAGTTTTCTCAATGTTGGAACACAAAAAAAAAAAAAAAGAAAGAAATTACCTGAAAAATGAAATCAGACTAAACAACGACAAAACTTGTTCCAACAATCCAAGCTACGATCGATTATTTCCTCCTGTACAAAGAAAAAAAAAATTGAAAACAACAATCTTAGGTACAGAATGAGATCAAATAGTGGTTGCAGAATCATTGAAATTGGGAGGATGCGTTGTCGCGTGAACTAAATTCCAATCTCAAATCAAACCCACTTGATCTTGTTTACTGCTTTGGCTGTTTCCGTATTCCCGGCTTGATGACGACACTTCTTCCCCTACGCACTCGAAGCCGAATTGCTTCAAAATCTACTTAGATGATGTCTAGAATAGGAATGGTTGGGTTGGGAATAGGAAGACAGAGAGAGTGATGGTTCAAGCTTTCACTTGAAGAAGTTCAAATCGTTGACCGATGGAAGGGCGAGACCGTGATGAGAGAGCTGTGATGGAAGGCGAGAGAATGGCTGAAGGATTAGGGCTATTGCAAAATGAAATGGGAAAATGGAGAATACAATGTTAATTCCCCACAAAACGACGTAGTTTTAGGGCCCAAATATTTTATATATAAATCAACGGAGGGAAAAAATAGAGGGAAGTGGAAAAATGGGGACACCTATACCAGCGCTCCTACAAAAAGCGCCGGTACTATTACACCTATACCAGCGCTTTTAAAAAAAGCGATGGTACGATTACACCTATACCAGCGCTCCTACAAAGAGCGCTGGTACGATTACACCTATACCAGTGCTTCTAGGAAAAGCGCTGGTACCATTACACCTATACCAGCGCTTTTAAAAAAAGCGTTGGTAATATTAGACCTATACCAGCGCTTTTTCTAGAAGCGATGGTAAAAACCTAATATGTTGTAGTGAAATCATAGAAATAGACCAAGATTCATTAAATTCACAAGACTAGAACACTAATCACAACAATATATATATAAATCCCCAAAAATAAAAACACAAGGGTTTAGATTACATAAGACTAGAGCTCATCCAAGCCCTAAGTGTAGATCTAGCCAATCATGGATGAGGTGGATGTGGTCATGAAACCCTCAAAGGTAAGCTCCAAACATGGCTCCATCTTCTTTTTCTTCTTCTTTGAAGCTCCAGAGAGAGAAAGAGAGAGTGGATCTAGAGATGGATCTTGAGATGTGCCTCCACTTTCCTCTTTTCTTCTAACCCTAATCTCTAACTTTCTAGAGAGATAAAGTAAAATTACAATATAGCAATAAAATGATAAAAAGCTTCTTTACAAAATGGGTTACTTCCCTTCATATAGAAGGTCATTTTCTTAGTCACTAAGTTAGGAATATAGCTCCAAAAATATCTAATCCCGTACTATGTGGTAGGTGGATGTTTTGGGCGCGCGCGAGAATAAGACAGCTTACTACCAGCAAAAGTTCGATCGATCAAACTTTTTCTTCCATTGATCAAAGAAAAGTTCAATCGATCCAACTTTTATTTTCGATCAATCCAACTTCGATCGATCTCAGAAAAAATGATCGATCTCAGAAAAAGTTGGATCGATCCAACTTGGCAATTTTTTAGCATTAGCCTCATTTTGCTCCAAATCAGCTTCCTTTTGCTCCGGATCCTCACTAAGACTTAGTTTGACTCCAAAAAGGCCTTAAGAAACCATTTTTAGCCCATTTTAACATTATTGACCTGAAATAGACAAAAAACACAAATAAGTACTAAAACGGGAAAATAAGATAGATAAATGTCCTAGAACACTCAAGCTTAAGGGGTTTAAAAGCGCACTTTTCAGCGCTCATCACAAATTATAATTATGGATTGTAATGCATTATAGATGTCCATTGCAAAAGTGATGCCTCTATATAAAGAGTGAATTTGATTGGCAAGATTGAGTGATAGTGTAAATGGCTTGTAGTAGCATGAGTGTGATAGACTGAAAATCCTAAAAGTTTTTAACAAGTATTTGCATAAGGTTATTTTTGTTTGAAGGGTAAAGTACAGCCACAACCCCTGAGGTTTAGCAAAAGGACACTCAGAGAAAACTTACCTATTTTTTGGACAAAGACACCCCTTGAAGGTTCAAAAATGGACAAAAACACCCCTTTACATGAGAAATTAACCAAATTACCCTTTGACTGTTTAGGGGACTTTTTTAACTTTACACTTTAATAAATTGGACCAATCTACCCTCATGAACAATTTATGCGCCAACCACCTATCTCACCTCACCAAACCACCTTCTTCCCCACTCTCTCCGCGTACACTGCCCCGCTGCAGTGCCGCCACCACCACCACCATCTTCCTATCTCTCTCTCGATTTATATATATATATACCCTCTCTTCACACACACACACACACACATATATATAGATTACGTTCACTCTACCGCCACCACCACCCGATTGCCCTTACGTTTTCCTTGGAATAGCTCAGTGCTTGGAGGGCAATATAGGCTTTTTCCTTTGAGAAGCCACTTCCCGATTCGAGGACTCGAACAAGATGATTCAGAAGCAACAGTCCTACAATCAAGACTTGTTTGTTTGAATCCACAACCGAAACCCTAACAACGACCGTGACGGTCTTCTCTTTAACCTCCAGCATCAAGCTCAAATCCAGTAGTCGCATGAGCACCAGAACGGACCCCTGTGACACTGCAATCAACACATTCTTTTCATCCTCTTGAAGCAACCCGAGCAATGAGTCCAATGCCGAGTTCTTCAAGTCAGCGCTCCGCAACTGAGTTATCAAGCTCCGAGACTCAACTCGTATGGACTCTCAACGTCGACGACGACCTCAGAACGGCATCATCATGGAGTACCCCGCTCTTGATTAAAAGGTCGGAGTCCCTAATGTGTCGGCTTCGCCTAGACCGAATCAACGCCGTTTTGCTTCTTAAGCTTGCCGTCGGGGAGGATCAGATTTCTTCAGGCTTTAGAGAGGGAAAGTGCACCGGAGAGAGTATTAGAAACAGAATGGAACAGTTCTAAAATTTAAGATGAGTTTCTCTCTCCTTTTTGTTTCCATCTTTCTATTTTTATGTTTCTCTCTCCTCTGTTTCTACATCCTTCGTCGCTTCCCATATCCAACGCACCAAATCTTGAGGAAACCCTAACGTTTCCCCTTTTGTTCAGATTTGGTGATGTGCTATAATTTCAAAATTGATAGATAGAGAGAGAGAGTTGGGAGGTGAATCGGTAAGGTAGTTTTTCCCTCCATACACGAATTTCCCCCAATAGATTTCAGATATATACCTTATATATATATGTGGGATTATATATTATATATGTATGTATGTATTGTGTATGTATTAGCGTTCAAGAACGTAATGCAGAGTGGTGGTTGTGGATTTGTGTATAAGGGTAGATTGGTCTAATTTATTAAAGTGTAAAGTTAAAAAAAGGTCTCTTAAACGGTCAAAGGATAATTTGGTCAATTTCTCATGTAAAGGGTGTCTTTGTCCATTTTTGAACCTTTAAGGGGTGTCTTTGTCTAAAAAACTGGTAAATTTCCTCAGAGTGTCCTTTTGCTAAACCTCAAGGGGTGTGGTTATACTTTACCCTTGTTTGAATGTTAATTCTATTATTCATTTTAAAATTTTCTTATAACACTTTATACTCTTATGGAGATATGAAAGTTTTTCCATACGGATAAGGGTTTGAGCCAACTCCAACGCTGTGTGGAGGAAAGCACAGTTCAAAAATAATTATTCAATTGTTCGATTGCAATCGTTGTTTTTCACTAGTTATTTTTAAATTGCTACATGCTTGCTCTTGTTATTATTTTTTTAAAAGACTAAATCACTGTAATAGCCCTAGTTTTAAAGGATGGGTTAAAAAAATATGCAGAAATTAGTTTGTTTGCAAACAATATTTTTTTTGAGAAAAAATGTTAAAAAAAAAAAAAAAAACTTAAATATATATATATAAATATATGTATAAATAGTTTACTTTTTTCTACACAACTACAATATTGTATTAGTTGATTTTGTAATGCATATTGTATTGTTTTAATTTATTTTAATTCTTAATTGATATTATATTGTTTATTTTTTTATAATATAGCCATTAGCTGTTGGAATAAAGTTAATTTTTTTATTTATTAAAAATTTAAAAAATATTAAAATATTAATATTTTTAGAGTGTTAAAACTCACTACTGGAGTACATGCGATAGCTAAAATTTGGAGAGTTCAAGACGCTGGCTCTTGAATATGACAATGTGGCTTTTGCAAAGTATTAACTTGACAAATTTAGATTGCTAAATTTTGAGGATACCATTAGAGTTGCTCTTATAGCAGCAAATTTCATTTTCTTATATATGGAGTTAGCAATTTGAATTTTGGATATGTTAAATATGTATGTTTTTAGAAATTGACAGTGGGCATGTTTGTACTCCACATTCAAACCAATAACTCCTATTAAATCTTAATTAACAATATATATATTTTTAAAATGGCTTTGAAAGCTTTTTATATTAATATATCTATATCTTATTTATAACTTTTCTAAATTATTAATAGCAAAAGAACACGTACAAATACACGAAGACTTTAATAAAGTTTGTAAGGCTGTTTATACATGAGAGAATGCAGATTGCCACCCATTCAAAATAGTTCCCTGAAATGGAGGATTGTTAAGAATTCTACATCAACTACAAACGATATTATTTTTCATGAAATATATCTGTAACTGTAAGTCCATATTTGTAGTCTTTGACATATTTTCCATTTTTTCAAGAGCTAGCTTCTTCGCTCACATGGACAAAACAGTCTCTTAGAATTTCAAATTGTAGGAGATCGTTAATTTTGTTTATAAAATAATGAATAGTTTCGAGTCTCTTACAATTCCGAACAATATAAGATGATTAATTTTGTATGTAAAATGATGAGTAATTTTGAGTCCCCTAAAATTCCAAACGGTAGTAAACTTTGTATAAAAAACTTTTCGCTCAAGCGCAAACTTTTTATTATAATATATAATATATAACTTTGTATTGAAAACTTTTGCTCATGATTAAACTTTAATCCACAGTGTAATATGTGTAAGAAATGAAACAAATATAATAAATACTATAATTAATAAATATTAATTTTGCAAATTAAAAAAGAATGTGGATGGATCTTGAATGAGAGAAATTATAAATAAGATTAAATAATAAGATTTAAACAAGAGTTGAACAGACTTACAGAAAACTTTCTTTATTAAACTTCCAAGCTAATACAGAGAAATATTACAAAAGAGAGAAAAGAAAATTGAAAGATACATTGAAGGGAAACTTTGCCCTCTATTTATACATAAAATGGACTTGAAATTATCATTTTGAAGTCCGCATAGTGCATGGGAGCGTGTGCTGAAATAATGCAGTCGGTCGGCCCACCACTAAGTTCTGTCTCCTTATCGGATGGAAAGTGAATATCTGATGAAGGAAATACTGTAGAACCAATGACTTTTGGGAAGCCTTGGCTGCTTCTGTCGGTAGGATAAGAGGAATCTTTACTTTTTTGGTGGATTCATCTTGTCCATCAAGTGGCTGGTGAGAGAGTCCCAATAGTCTGCTACTGTAGGCTCATCTTCAGAAATAAGATCTTCATTGGGATCTTGTGCATAACCGGCTAGACAGGAAAACTGATTACCGTCTTGACTGGTTTGGCTAGAGACTGACACCATGGATGCATCATCTCGTACTGTAGGAGTGGAGGAATCAAAGGATTTAACAAATTTGGTCCTCATAAAATCCATGCATTTAACCATTAAATCAGCTTCGGTAATTAATGGTTGTTGTTTTCTGATCATATCTTTAACAAGGTCAAATGGGTTAAAGATTTCGGGTTCTGGAATAGTTAACTTTGGAATTTTATCCATGTATTCCAGTGTTTTCTTTCTGATCTGATGGAGGAGGGCTTGGATAGGTTCGTTAGTCATGCCTGACCACCATCGGTAATAAAAAATCCTCTGGAGGACTGGTAACTTATCAGTGGTATAACCACATTGGAAATCCCATTTCCAAATCCAAGGGATTCCAAATTCAGTAAAGAACAATATGGTAGATTTCCCTACAGGAATATTATCCTGCCCTCGTAATTGAGGATGAAATTGTTGCCATGGTAAGTATAATTGGCTGATAGATTCGGGCAACATATCCAGATCAGGGCCAAATATAGCCCACCAGGGTATAACCCAGTTGGGGAAATCAGCCTTAACTGATTGAGGGCATATCTTGAAGAACCAAGAATGCTTATGCTTCGGATTTTGATAAAAGAACGAATATGTCCAAGCTGAGATATAATCCCAATAATTATAACTATGACCATAGGATATTTTCCTTGGCAAATTGGGATTTAATCCCCAGTCACTAGGCCGTATAAGCCTCTTAAAGATAGCTTTACTATAAGTAAGAGGACTATCTTTGGAATTCGGAAATTGCTTCGTGTGGTTGATCTCCACAGAGGAAGTTTCAGTAAGAATGGCTTCATAGATATATCTATGTCGACCATCCGGTGCAGCATATTGTTGAGTTTGGAAATATCTGGATTTTACTTCCCAAGGATCTGGCATCCATTGCTCATCTTGAGAATCCAGTATCAGTACTGTTTGAATATACCTTTGATTAGGTATCTATGGAGTTTCTTGTTCAAGAACCTCTTTCATGGTTGGTTTCTGTTGTTTTGGCTGGGAACTGCTACTGCCTTTAGAAGGTGTGTTGAGCAGATCAGCAACATGTTCCAAATATGGAAATTGATCATCAGTGAGTGGTATAACCACCTTGGCCTTAGCCTTGTTTTTGCCACGAGCCTTTGGAGTATTACCCCGGCCCTGCCCATGGGGGGGCGGATTCATGAACCCTGCAAAAATTCACGAGTTAGAAAATCAGGTAAAGAATTAGAACTGCATTTAATATATTCAATAGAAAAATCAAAAGCAGATAAATCAGCTTGCCAACCAGCAAATATCTGTTTGGACACTAAATTCTTTACATCTTTTTCCAGTACTTGTTTAGCAGCACTACAATTAATGCGTAACAAGAATTTCTGATTGATTAAATCATCTTGGAATTTATAAATGCATTTAACCAAAGAAAGTATTTCCTTTTTGATGGTTGAATAATTTAATTGTGCATTTTTCCAAGTTCCTGAAGTGAAGCGAACAAGCTCCTCTGTTCCTGTGTTTGGATTTTTCTGTTTAAGAATACCACCGTATCCAATATTGGAGGCATCTGTTTCCACAATTTTGAACCATGAAGAATTGGCTAGAGCTAAGCAAGGAATTTGTTTGGCTCTGAGTTTAATCTTCCGGACTGCCTTGATGTGTTCCAAAGTCCATGGGGAAGGAGATTTCCTTAACCTGGTGTACAAAATTGCTGTGTCCTGTGCAAGATCTCTGTAGTGATTTCGAATATAATTCAAACTACCCAGAAATCTTTGAAGCTGAGTTTTATCCTTAATTTCATCTGAAAATTTAGAAGCAAACTCAATACTGCGATTAATAGGTCTAATTTTCCCATCACAAATTTCATGTCCAAGAAATCTGCCCTTAGTTAAAAACAGTTTTAGTTTAGGAGCAGAAACTACTAAACCACTGCGGTAAATGACATCTTTGAAAATTTTCAAGTGTTTATAATGCTGATCTATGGATTTTGAAAATATGAGAATATCATCAATATAAACAATAGAAAATTCAGTAAAAGGATTAAATATGTCATTCAAAATATGTTGAAATTCTGAAGGGGCATTTTTTAATCCAAATGGCATCACTGTCCATTCATACTGTCCAAAAGGTACACAAAAAGCTGTTTTGTACCTGTCTTCTTCTGCAATTTGTACCTAGTAATATCCAGATTTAAGATCAAATTTAGAAAAGATTACAGCAGATTGTAACCTATCTAAAAGATCTTTGATGTTGGGAATTGGTTACCGGATCCAACTCAAAGCAAGATTGAGTGGTCGATAATCAATAACCAATCGAGGAATTCCTCGTTCTTTTTCAGCATTTTTATTGACATAAAAAGCTCTGCAACTCCAGGGGGAGTAGCTAGTAGTGACAAGCTTCTTAGCCATTAAAGAGCTGATTTCAGTTTTACATAATTCCAAGTAGTCAGCTTTCATGTGGCTGGGACTAACTTTAGAAGGAATCATGCGATCGGTAAATCCCTTTTCATAGGGTAAAGAAACAATATGCTTCTTTCTGGCCCAAAAAGCATTAGGAATTTCACTACAGATTTCTTTTAGAAAGTTTTGTCGTAGTGACTCAATTTTCCGTTGCTCAGTGGGTTGTACCAATCTTTGATTAATTGCTAAGGAGGATACCTCCTTTTGCACATAATTCAGTTGCTTTTCCTTAAAGATAATGTTATCTTTAAGGGCATTGATATGCTTGTTTACTGGTGGGGTCAAGAACTGGAAAGTAATTGACTGGCCATGTAAATTAGAGCATATTCCATGAGAATCAATTTTCCCAATTGGCATAATCAAAGCTAAAAAGGGAGTGCCCAAAATAACTTGTTGTGCCATATTCCTGATGAGTAAGAAAGTAGATGGTAAACAAACTCCTTCTTTACAAATGAAAACCTGATTAAGTTTATACTTAATCTGCATCTTACCTCCACTTGCACTGGTAAGACCTTGAGTGGTTTTCTCAAAGTATTGAGTAGGAACCAATCCTTCCTGTATGCAGTTCATGTCTGCACCACTATCAACTAAGGCAATTGCATTAGTGATTGTGTACTCCTGATTAATTACCAAATTGATAGATATATACCATTTTTGGTAAGTAACTTGATTCAAGAGTTGGAGATAATTAGTTCCTTCTGGTTGAGGGACTTCATCATTGGATGATGAAGATGGAATTGCAGATTTTGCTTTTAAAAGAGTAATTTCCAAATCCATCTTAGTCTGACGAGACTTTAATTGACGAATTTCTTCTTTTAAAAGATTAATCTCCATTCTGAGATCAGGGAGATTAGCAGGACGAGAATTTTGTCCTTGGTGTTCTAATCTGCTTAGAACTTCTCTCATGCTGTAATGATTTTCTGCTCTCAGAAAATCTGGATTATCCATATCCTCATTAGATCGTGCCAGAACAGAACCTATTTCAAAGACTTTCATCTTGATTTGAGGATCCTGGATATGATCTATAAGATCCAATAAGGATTGTTGAGTCGAGGTCAAAACATTTAAGCTTAACCCATTCATCTCAACAATTGCCTTATAATAATCATCATGCGAGGGATTACAGGAACATCTAGGGTTTTTAATCTCTGCTTCAGAGGAAGAAGAAGACTGTAATTCCATGACAACATCCCCATAATCACTTGATGATTCTGATTCAGAAGAACTAGTATTAAGTAATAATTTACTTAATTGAAGTCTCAGTTCTTCTTCGATATGAAGACTACTGAGTTTTTCCTTAGTTCTGCACTTGTTTGCATAGTGGCCGATACGTCCACATTTGAAACATTTAGCCTCAGCTTTGGGTTTTCCTTTACCCTTTGCTTTAGGAATATATTTCCTTTTAGGCTTAGTATACTGTTTAGAATTATCCTTTTCCTTTGAATAATTCTTTTTTTTGGAATACTTCCTTTTATAAGGTCTTTCAACCTTATTTCTTTTCCTAGGTTTAGGATAAGATAAGGGAGTCTGGTAGGCAAATTGATCACAAAATTCACCTACTTCCTTTCGACCAGTTAATCGTTGTGATTTTAACTGGGATTGTAATTTCAGATCATTACAGAGAGCTAGACCTTCCTGGATTACAATGTTGACGAGTCCACCATAGGTATAGTTTCTGTAAGGGATAGAGATACCATTATTCATATCTCTAAGCTTTTTCCTGATTCTTTCGGCAAAAAAGGTTGGTAAACCATCCACAAATTTTGCCTTCCAATGCTCATGATTTGCATCATTGAGTTGGAGAACCTTTGCCAAGAATACATCTTTATACCACCGAAAATGAGTTAAAGATGGACATCGAAGATTCTGTAGAAGTTCACGACTCCGCTCACTATTAGCACCTTCAGGGCCAACAAAATGTTGGATAATAGTGGTAATGAGGGTGTAAACCGCATCAGGAGCAGGTCCTGCTTGTTGAGTAGCTTCATCTTTAACAAGCTTGGTAGCAGAAAAGATTTCAGCTTTCTGAATGTCAGTGAGAACATTATCCCACCATCCTTTAAGGATTCCTGTAAAACCAGCAACGACAAACTTAGCAATGGTTGGGTCAGTGTTGTTGTTGATTTTACAAACTTGGCTATACATCAACATTTGATGAATAACCTCGTAAATCTGATAATCAGATTTGCCATCTATGTTCCATTCATAAATGGTGTTGCCATGAAAAGATTTCTGTGTATGGAAATAATCTTCTTCATACAAGATATCTTGAGGTGTGGGTCTGGGATAATAATATCTACTCGGAGCAGGGGCTGAGAGTGGATATTCTTATCATAGACAATTCGGTTTAACTCAGGCATCTGAGTAAAATCATTTTGGAATACCTCAATATGAGGTAACACATTCTCAGAGTCAGAACCAATTTCAGATTCATCATGGGATAAAGTCTGAATTTTGAGTCCTTGAATTTTCTGAGTAAGAAGAGTAAGAAATTCTTCATTCTTCTTAGGATGTGTCAGATTGAAGCCTTGAAATTCAATTGCAGGTTTCACTAATGCTTTGGATAAGGAAGCTTCTGGAGGAGAAGTTTTAACAGTAATACACTTAGTATTAATTGTATTTAATACCGTGTCAATTCCTGTTTCAATTCTCCCAAGCTGGGACCCTATCGTTTGTAAGCAAACATTAGTATAATTGTTCTGCCTGTAAACATGAGAAATGTCCTTTTTAGTAGCATTACAGGATGGATCAATTATTCGGGGTTGGCTATAAGCCTTGGTTTCCACTTTAAAACCACTGTCAGGGTCAATTCTTTTCAGAATTAGATGTTCAGTGGGAGGATGGACAGAGTGAAAAACCTTATTTTCAGATGTGGTCCATGGTTTGAGAAAATCATCCAATATGTTTATATTAACAAGAGAATGATTGGTCATGTAGAACCAAGAAACAAAAGGTATAACCATTTTGCGTTCTTGTAGAAATTCATAAAATTGGGTTTTAAAAAGCTGAAAGGAATACAGCAATCTCAGAATCAAATTCCAAGAGGAGTCTACGAGAAAGCACCAATAGGTATGTCTCGTCGCCAATTCGGAATTGAATTCAGCCCAACTCCATCTGAAATGGGAATCAGAAATGAATCTGTCAAGGATCAATTTGATGATCCTCCAGACATCAATGACCCTCATGAATATTAGTTTTAATGGATTTTGTCCCTGATAGAATTGCCATTAATACTGAATTTCAACAGGATCAATATAAAAAATTCAGAATATATATATATATATATTAGACCAAAAGTCCAACAATTTTAGGCTCCATTAAATTTTTCGGTGTTTGGTAGTGTTAAATTATATTGTCTATATATTAGGGTTAGGGTTAATTATATTCATCTACTCTCATTATCATATATAAGGTTTACTTGTTCTCCGTTTGTACTTTTATATTATTAATTCAATACAATATTTATTCATATATTTAATATAGTATCAGAGCGACCGTCGGCAATGGCAGCATAATCCTCATCTCCGACAGTGTCCAAGGTTTTCAATCAAACCTACACTACCACTAATTAGCCACCACATCAACATGTACTACTATGGTTTTGAAACCTTAGTCCTCTATCTTCATCTTCTTTGAGTAGTTAATTCTATCGTCAGCAGTGCTGCCACTCCAAACACGGCACTAACACACTGCCACCATCGAATGTGGTACGTCTTCCATAGGCTATTTCGAGTTTTCAGATCAAATCACTTGAAACAAAAGGCTTAAACTGTTTCATGCTGTCGGAATGATTCCAATCCTTCTCGACATGCGTTATCACGCGCTGTCTTGTCAGTCATGCGCTCGGTTTCCTGCAAATCGCATGTAGAGCACGTGTAAAACGCGGCGTCATTCATCTTCTTCCTCCAGATCGCGTTTTCAACACCCGCCGATGCTCCACCAAGCACCCGACGAATTTGCACGCGTTAACTCAACTCTGGCAACATCTACAGCAAACCGTCCTCACTGTCCTCGCCGACGTTGTCTTATATCACAGCCGGTGACACCAACTTGTAGTCCAAAATAGTCTAAATGTACCATATTCTATATCATTACTATTTAAGTATTATGTAAAAATATAATATTATATATATAAATATTATTATAAAACAATAATATCTATATATAATTTTCTAATAAAATATAGTTATATATATAATAAAATAAAACAATATAAAAATAAAGGACCTGATAATAGGTCGAGGCTAGAATTTGATTCTATGTCCTTAAGACAGATTCGTCCTGCTATGGTGCTGACGGACTCAGTGATGTCTATCTCCGAAGATACAATGACCTTTCTTTCTTCGGTAGCACCAATGCAAATCAAAGAAATGGGCGAACCGACTCAGTGTAGTACTCTCTCTTATAGACTGGACTCAAATTCACACTATTGCTATACTAAACTTCCCCCAATTTCAAATTCGAGGTACCAATTCAGTGATACCAAACATAATGATAGGGAAAAATTAACCTATCTTGACCTAACGATAGAGGCAATCAAGTGTTGACCAGCCAGTCGCCAGATCTTTTCGGTGATCAATGATAATATTTTATTATTAGAGGTAACTATTTTTATGGATAAGAATGATGACAAATCTTATGCAGGATAAGATTTCCATGGGAATGATGACAAATCTTATCAAGGATAAGATTTCCATGGGATATGTCCCATGGGATGAGGATGATGAAATTCCCTTATCGAGAATAACGGAAACGACGATAAATAGACGACGACTCGGGAATAAGGTACGACGAAAAAACTATTATTAAATTTCTGCCTTTTTTTTAGACCTCTAGTGACTAACTTAACCGTCAAAGAGTTCTTGGCAGGCACCACACCGGTGTCGTTAAGGTTCATCGATCTTCTCCTCGCTTCCTTGTAGGAAAACGGTGTCGTATCGGACCATTTGAATTTCACCCTCAACAATTGGCGCCGTCTGTGGGAACGACGATTCCCTTGAATCAATTAATTACTCTGTTGGGTATATACGTTTGTAGTCCAGTATGGTTCCCGAAGGAACATTGTCGCAGGGATCTGGTCAAAAGGTAGAGTCTGGTGAAAACCTAGATGTCCCAAACGACCAGACACGGTGTGATACCCCTCGTTTCTAGAGCCACGGGTGATCAAGTCCGAGCACAGATCCGAGGGATACCAAACAATTAATATGTAATCAAGTAGAAATAAAAATTGAATTAAGAATAAATTAATAATACGTTGAAAGAAATCTAAAATAAGAATCCTCAAACTTGAAATAATAAATATAATTTAAAACCGTACAACTCGGGAATCCACCTAGTCGACCCCTAATCCCAAATCCTTGAATAAATTTATAGAATTAAAATCTAAAATTAAAATAGAAATAAAATCCTATGTAACTAGAAGAGTGAGTGTCTGTATCTGCATCAACACGATCAAGCTCCAAGCCAGGTACTGTTGAACACCTGAACAATAATAGAGTGGGTCAGGCCCACATGCAAGTCCTGATCTACTACGATCCAAACAGGAATCCGATACGCAGATACATCTTAGATAGACTCAACAATATCTAGAGTAGTCCATATATGTATATATTACACACTATTGGACGCTCACAAGTCCAATAGGTATGTCTCAGCCTGAGTAGAGATACCATGCAAATCACACGTAATGTGGTCATGTGTATCTAGACCTACCAGGGAACAAAACCACTGTCCAGTTATCCATCCTAGGCGATATACGCACCCTAACCATGGTCCTGAGACTCAGGCTCATACCATGGCACATATAATAATTATATAAAGTCCGTACTCCTCCTAATATAGAATATCATCCATCTGTGTAGTGGTCTGATATCTATATAATAAATCCATTCGGAAACCATAGTAGATCATTCAATTCACAATTGATATGACACATGTAGGTGATGGACTTAACCTTTATGGTTAATCCATACCTGAATCCAAATTGGGTCGGACTTAGTGTTTTGAACTAATCCATTCCCAATATAGGTAGGTCTTAGTGTTTTGAACTAAGCCATCCCTAATATGACACCGTCCCATACCGGTTCATATACATCCGTATAAGTGGGACTTAACCTTTTTATGGTTAATCCAACCCATTCCAAATTAGGTAGGATTTAGTGCTTAAACTAATCCATACCTAGTATATCACTGTCCCATACCGGTACATACAATCCTCGAAATAGCATAGTTTACAAATAACACTACGTATACAACAACCATTCTCCAAAATATGCATCATTATAATCTAATACATATATATCAATATTAGGCATTCATTATAAGGCCTAACAATAACATTCCAATAATGTAAACTGCTAAAATAATCTAAGCATTTACATTCTTCAACTTATCCATAAATCGATGCAGTTCCATAGCAAGGTGTATATAAATTTGGTCCAACATAAGTATAGTTAAACATGGGTGTAACTAAGTCATGCCTCCACTGAAAGATTTAGAACCCAAGCTTCAGTCCATTAAATTGACATAACAGGTTTATGCAACTTCCTTCTCCAAACAGTACTATAATTGTGCATTTATGTACTGAATTAAGCATCAGACTATTCCAAACACACATACACATAATTGAATAACAACCTGCTTATAACAGAGCTGCCAAACATGCTTCAAAACCTAAGAACATGTAAAGAAATCAAATATCTTCCAGACAGTGTTGTAGCAAATGAGATATATAATAGATTTAAGCTATCAGTCAATCCCAACCAAGCATACATGTATTTAAATAACATAATGTTCACAACTCAACTACAGATCATGATTCAAAACTTAAGATCATGCAAAGAAAACAAATTGCACATCAGTCTGTAACACAAGCCAGTTGCTCCCTTAGCCACATATAGACCTTTGATCAAACTGATGTTAATTTTGTCCTAGATTCTGAATGTAGGCTTGGTTTTTAATTATTTCATACATCATAAGCAGTGTATTACCTCACTCAACAGCCTTTAAACCATTCCAGAAACCCAGACTCAGCCAAACAAAACATAAAATTTCAGTTTTGTGCACCATTAAGAGAAAGAGAAGGCTTTAAGTTTCTCAGAGCCTTCTCCACTTTAGGAGAGCCGGCTCCCCTTCCTTGGGAGCCGGCTCTAGATGGGTGGGAGCTGGCTCTCACCCCTAGAGAGCCGGCTCTAGTGTTTTGGGAGCAGGCTCCCTCTATTTTTGGAGCCTGCTCTCACCCCTAAGAGCCCTGGCTTGTTCTGCATCTGTCATCTTCGACTCCGGCAGTTACAGTCTTTAAAAACAGTTTTATTACAGATTTTAAAGTCTTATACTCATCCCAAATAAATCACCAGAAAGAGTTATACCCCTTTTAGTTGAATAACAGATCAAAGTTTGAAACAACGGCAACCATACAAAAGACTGAACTTGTAGTTGACTGAGAAACAGATTCTATTCCATCATGCTAGAAACTTATTTAACATGTTTAATTTCATTTTTTAAGATCCTACCCACATCCCAGAGTAACCACAAGACAGAGTTATACAAACAAGAACGGAACTAAACATCAATTTGTAAAGCATCGACAATAAGATTTTAAGCTGAACGTGTAAAACTATGAAAACAGATTATATTCAATGATGTTTAATACTGTTACAACATGTATAAACGATGTCATTAAGTCTTACTTTAATTCCTGGAGTGTAACTAAGCATGCACAAAACACAAATTCCTGGGAAAGAGAAGATCAGAAACTTGCCTTTGAATTTCAGATTTGAAATTCTAATTCACCGTCTCTGTAATATGTTTGGTTCCTAAACTGCAAGTTTCCTCCTCCAGTGCCTTGGCTCAACCCAAAAACATATCTCCTTCCTCCTTCTTGGTCCAAACTTAATCCAGACCAAAACCTAGACCTCCTCTCTTTATCTTCCTCTGTGTTTTTCAATACCTCACTGTATCTTTGTTCTACAGAAAACCTACGTTTTGTTTTGTGTTGTTTTAAACCCTAATCCACTGTAATATACATATATATAGGTTTAGACATTAAACCCTAATCCATATATAACCCGGCCCACATGAAAACCTAGGTTACAAATCAATGACGGCTGCCTATGAAAATTATAAACCCAATGAAAAGCTATATGGCAGTCACATTGAGAACAAACTAAATTAACTATCACAAAATTAATCCAAATAAAATAATTAAATAAAACAATCAAATCCATAATTACGAAAATTAATTAATTAGCTTAAACAATGAATGCAATTAAAAACAATTACACAAATAATCAAGTAAACTAACACATAACTAAATCAATTACTCAATGAAAAATAAAAATTAAATTTCCAATTCTATCCTTTTGAAAATTAGGAGTATTACACACGGCTTGCAGCGTTGGAACTGTAGGTCCAAACTCTGAGTCAGGGTATGGACCAGTTGATCTAGCAAAATGCAGTACTCCTGCAATATCTTATTCCACCGGTTCAACAAAATTTGCCACGACAAGATCTCTCAAATCCAAACGGAGGGAATGGGAATCTTGAAGAGCAAGATAATCATCCCCCCCCAAAATGAGACTGAAGTGGAACAAAGCCAGGTGGGAACCCGATATAGAGAGGTGGTCCACCCATCTCTCGCACGGAGTTCCCGACCTCCTGAAAGCACAACCTTCTGTCTTAAGGAAAAGACAAAGAAAGTTACCTATCTCGACCTGTAGATCGAGGATCTCAAGGGGAAAATGGAAGATGTAATGCAGGCTCTAAAAGGGAAAGGTCTTGCCTGTAATGACCCGGTCATTTTCTTTTCTTTCATTTTCTCAGATTTTAACGGATATTCTTTTTTCCGTTGATCTTTTCCTTTCTGAGTTCGGTTTCTCGTCATTTAGTGTCATCTTAAGTGCTCGGGAATGGTTTCCGAGACTCTTTTCCTTGGATTGACGATTTCCTTTGAGGACCGAGTCATTTTCACATTTTCACTTTTATGACACTATTCACTTTTCGTCTTTTTCTCGATTGTCACTTTATTGGCATAACCTCACTTTTCATGTTCAGATTTGATTCTGGTTTTGCATGCATCCACAATATTTAAATTCCATACTATGTGTATTTTCACTTTTGTAGAAAAGCATGCTAAGTGCTTACTTTTCTTGTAAAGGGTATGACACATAACCTTTTTATAATTTTCCTAACTTTTGGGGTTTTGTGTAATTACTATAAAGTAATTATTTTTCGCCTTAGGGACCATTTTGCAATTTAATTTGGAAGATATTTTCAAAAAGGACCTTTTTGCAATTTCTGAAAAGTGTGACAAGTGTCACACTCTCATTGGTTCACATGTTGACATTTGTGCGGAAACACTTTGATGCCTTTGATGATAACATGTGGAGGGTAGAGATTCACCCACTTGTTGACCTAGGATTGGTGCACTTATTGACTTGGATGGTTGACAAGTGTAGGCTTGAGATTAAGCCTAGGATGGAGCCTTGAATTTGTGACAAGTGTATGCTCCAAATTAAGTTTTGCAATTATTTTTAGGCCACTTTGGGATTATGGTTTTAAAGAAGGGTTTTTGTGCAATTGACCATAGATGTGTGTGTTGAACATGGTGTAGGATCACCTAGTGAGTGGAGGATTTCTAATTCCTCCACTCACACATTTTCACATTATTTCATTCCTTCCTTACCAAAAACCCTAGCCTCCATGGATGGAGCTTGAAACCTTTGGCCTTAACCTTGATTTTTGATAGCCTTCCATTCACCTTAGACCATGAAGCTTGAAACACTTTTTGTTCCCCTCATCCTCCTCTTCATAACCCTTGAAGGGTTTACCATTTTGTGTTGATTTGCCTTAGATTCTAGAGAGACACTTCTCTAGTGAGGTAGGGGATGTTATAGGGTTATATTTTTGTTTTTGCATGTTATTGATACTTTTATAAGTTGTATGCATGTCTTTTGTTAATTTGAGAAATTAGTGATTTATTATATCTTACATATAACTCATTTTAGACTTGGTAAATGGCATTGCCATGAGTTGATCTTTGATATATATTAATTTGGGATGATTTAGATGAGTTTTCAAATCTAGAGATTAAATGGATTTAATTTGATTTAAATTCTAGTAAATTGTATTTTACTTGTATCCCATTTTAGACTTGAGATATGGTATGACCATAATTTGGTGCTTGATATATACTGATTTGGGATTATTTGAATAACTTTTGAAATCTAGAGATTTGATTAATTTAAATTAATTAAATTCTATATGATGTTATCTTGCTCATTTGACACTTTTAATTTGATATACATAATGGGCATGCTATATTGTTTAATATATATTAATTTGAGGTTATTCGAATTTGATTTGAAATCTAGAGAATTTGATTATCTTGTTTAATTAAATTCTATCTAATGGCTCTATGGATCTATTGGTATTTTAGAAGTTGTTTCTATATTCAAATCTTGGACTTGAACTTGTTATGTATTCACTTGGTTTTGTGTTGAGCATTTGATAACATTGTTGTTATATTTATATTCATGGGAACATGTTTTCTTTATGGAATATATTGTTGCCTTGTGTAATGAATTGTACACTTTGTAATTGACATTATGTATGCCATTTTAGAATTGAAACTCTAAGGCATGGATTGTATGGTTTCAACCTACTTGTGCATGGAAGGTATTTTCATGTATTATATGAATTATGTATAAGTTGTGAACTTATTTATTTTATTTTGGAGTCTTGGGGTTGTTACAAATGACATGGCTATGGTTTGGCTCTAGTGCGGGAGGTATGAGTTTTCCCCAATTGAGATAGTGCGCACTTAGGGTGGTCTTCCTTGTGGGTTAGTGCCCGGAATAACCATTGAGGTCTCGACAGAATTTCGAACTTAGATGTCCAAGTCTTCCACTATTTGTTTTCGCATTCAATTCTAAGTTAACAATTATGTTCATATTGTAACTTGTGGTTTTGGTTATTAGCGATTTTGATGTTGTTAAGTACATCCATGCTTATGATTTTAATGAATCATTTTGATGTTGTTAAGTACATCTATGTTTATGATTTTATTGCAGCATTTTGATATTGTTAAGTACATCTATGTTTTATGATTTTTGTGAATCATTTTAATGTTGTTAAGCGCATCTATGTTTTATGATTTTAGTGAATCATTGTGAACTTTGATATTGTTAAGTACATTATACCTTATATGTTCAAATGTAGTTTAGGAATGATTCTATAGATTCATTTGGAACGTAGACGTTAGGTGGCATGACCCACTTTGGTTATTCTAACATTTTAGATTTCAATTTGATAATTTTGAGAATCTACATGTTGTTGCTTTGTATAGCATGCTCTCATGTTACTTGAATTGCATGAATGATGTGATTTGTGTTAGAAATTATCTTAGGTAGCTTAGGATGCTCCCTGGGTCACACTTTGACATAGACGTTAGGTGGCATGAACTCCTTTAACATGTTTCACCTTAAGGTGATAAAATTGTAAAAAGTTAGGTCGATGCATGCTCATCTCCAACGAGTAACATTATGTTACTCACCCACGTTGTGCGGACATTTTTCAGGTACAGGAATTAAAGTTGAGACTCTCATTATGCTTGGATGGTTTGTGGACTTGGAGGTTTCCATTTTTGTGAAGGTTTGATTGAAATGCCATTCGTAGCCTTAATTGTCAAAATGTGTATTTTTTATTCGATATATGTAATGTGTACGTAAGTACACCCTTCACAATGTATTTGACATGTATGAGATGAGGCCGGAGGCCAATGACATGTATTTTGTATACTATGTAATTTTTGACTTCATGGAATATTATGAAAATATTGAAAATTATTGAGTTTTTGTTTCACAATGTTTGCATTGGGTGTGGGAATTCCATTTTGATTCTTCCGTAGGATCTCACTAGTCATGTATGAAGTGTGGCCAAGAGCCAAACGGTCATTTGAAGTCATTTGTTGATTTTAGTTTTCAAAGTTTCCATTTTAGGTTCATTTTTGCCTTTTTGGCCGTTGGGGGGTCGGATTTTGACTCGGCCATTTCTGGGAGCCACGGACCATTCCCGCATGCTCAAAATCACTTATTACGTGTGCGTGCATATTTGTTTCAGCTTAGAAGTGCATTTGGGGTCAAATGTATAGTTGGTGCAAAGTTGCATTTTCGCCGTTTTGAGCCTAAACTAACCTAAGGGCATTTTGGGGATTTCTTTTGGAAAATAAATTCCGTTCTCAACTTGGTCACATAGAAAATGTGATTTTAGGGGGATTTTCTTTTTCGTGTTTTTCCGAAAATGTCATCTTGACCCCGTAAATCGCGCTCCAAACCCAAAAATCTGTTAAAAACACTATTCCTGCATTTTTTTGAGGTTCCAGCCCATGCCACTGCCCCATTTGGCGGGCCCCCACAGCCATTTGGTAGGCTCCCATGGCTTACTACCGCATTTGGCGGGCCCCCGTAGGTTTTTGGCGGGCCCCCGCGGGCACTATTCCTGCGCTCCAGACATATTTCTTCAACGGGGCCATATCTCGCTCGTTTTAACTCTAAATTGGTCCGTTCTTTAGTCTAAACTAACCGTGTTGCAATAAGCTTTCCAATGGTACCAATTATAGCTTCAGATTCCATTTGTAACTCAAGTTATTCATGTTTTAGTGAAGTCATGTCAGGATTTGGTTCGAACCGGGATAGGGTTTTCCTTCCTTCGACTTCGGGACTTGATATTTTTTCCGTCCGGACTCCAAATTAGGTGATTCTTGAGTCTAACTCCATTAATTTTTTGTTTTCTTTACAATGGTGCCAGTTTAAATTTTAGAATTTTCTCATAGCTCAAGATATCCTTGTTTTAGTGAGATGGTGTCGGATTTGGTTTGAACTGAGATAGGGTTCATCTGGGATTTCATTTCCTTTGGCCTTAGTACTTCATGTGAAGTTACCAAAGAATGTTTTAGGATGTTTTAGATCTAATGTGACTTATTGAAAGTTAAATTCCTTCCTCTTGGGGTAAAATGACCATTTTACCCCTGGCTCTTCTCTTGTAGGGTTTTGATGCCCTTCTCATCATTTTATTTCCGTTGAGTCTCGAAACTCTTTGAGAGTCAATTCTTGTGCCCTAGAGATGACGTACATCTCTAAGGACTTGTCTTTGTCTTGCTTTCGCACTTTATTCATTTGATTTCTGTGGCTTCATAGGGAGTCATCGTGGTGCCTAGGGATGGCGTACATCTCTTGAGGTCATTCTGCTTCTTTTGCTTCTGCATCTTGGATCCGGTTCGAGTTATCACAGGACACACTGGGTTGAAAAATCCAAGGTCGTCACACTGCCGCCGTAGATGACCTGGTATAAAGGATCAACTTGCTGTTCAGCCCCGCCATTATGAAATGTCATCTACCTAGCAAGTTCAACATGCCCTCGTTCGAAAGCTTCGATGGGACCAAAGATCCCCTCGATCACCTGGAAAATTTTCAAGCTCTTATGCATGTACATGCTGTGCCAGACGAAATCATGTGCCGAGCTTTTCCCACTACACTTAAAGGATCAGCAAGAGTTTGGTTTGACAAGCTGAAGCCATGAACCATCAACACCTTCGAAGAACTGAGTAAGCAGTTTGTGAGCCACTTCATTACAGGTTAGAGGCATAGGAGGCCGGCTACCTACCTGTTTATCATGGAGCAATAAAAGGAAAAGTCGATTCAGGAATACATCACCCGATTCAACGCAGAGATGTTACAGGTAGAAGAAGTGGATGACAAGGTAGCTTTGACCGCTTTCATAGGAGGACTCCAAACCTCCAGATTCTTGTTCTCCTTATCAAAAGAACCTCCCACTAGCATGATAGAGTTGCTGATCAGAGCGTAAAAACACATCAACACTGAAGACACCATGAGGGCACGGAAGGAAGGAGAGGACAAGAAGAGGCCAACCCCTCTCACCAGGGATGAAAATAATACCAAATATAAGAGATCGTTCTTCAGCCAGAACGATAGCACATATCATGAGAAGGACTCAGATGAGTATACCGACTAGAAATTGTCTCACGGCTGGAATTAGCCTTATCAAGTCATTCACAATAAAGACTGGGGGCATCTTAGTTAATCATTTTAAATGGAGGGTAGCTCCCTCACGTGTTATCTTGTTTTTAATAAGCCTTGAGGCAATGATGGTCTTTAATAAAATTCTTTTCAATTGCTTTGACTCTTGGTCAATTATCTTTATACGTACAGTATCCCCGTACTATAAGGGATATTAAATGAGTGTCCTATATTACAAGGACCCAGGCTGAGTGAATCCCGTAATCCGTATCCCAGTACTATAAGGGATAATAAATGAGTGTCCTGTATTACAAGGACCTGGGTTGAGTGAATCCTGTAATCCGTATCCCTGTACTATAAGGGATAGTAAATGAGTGTCTTGTATTATAAGGACCCGGGCTGAGTGAATCCCGTAATCCGTATCCCCATACTATAAGGGATAGTAAATGAGTGTCCTATATTACAAGGACCCGGGCTGAATGAATTCCGTAATCCATCTCCTCGTAATATAAGGGATAATAAATGAGTGTCCTGTACTACAAGGACCCGGGCTGAATGAATCCCGTAATTAATATCCCCTTACAATAAGGGATAGTAAATAAAAATTCCTTACTAAAGAGGTGAGCTGAGTAAAACTCGTAAAGTTTAATTTCCTTATTAAAGGAGTGACGATCTGAGTAAAATTAGTACCCAGGGGTAGAGTACCCAAGGATACTAAATATAGTACCCAGGGGAAGATTACCCAAGGGTACTAAGAATAGTACCCAGGGCAGAGTACCCAAGGGAACAGTACCCAAGGGAAGCGTAAAAAAAAAAAAAAAAAAACACTATTCATATAAATAGTATCCACGGGTACTATTCCCAGGGCAAAAAAAATCTTACATTCCCAAAGCTAGACGAGCAAGCTTGGGAATGGGGGGCAACTGATAGGGAAAAATAAACCTATCTTGACCTAACGATAGAGGCAACTAAGTATTGATCAGCCGTTAGATCTTTTCGGTGATCAACGATAATATTTTATTATTAGAGGTAACTATTTCTATGGATAAGAATGATGACAAATCTTATGCAGGATAAGATTTCCATGGGGATGATTACAAATCTTATCAAAGATTTCCATGGGATAAGTCCCATGGGATGAGGATGATGAAATTCCCTTATCGAGAATATAAGAAGCGACGATAAATAGGACGACGACTCGGGAATAAGGTACGACGAAAAAACAATTATTAAATTCCTGCCTTCTTTTTAGACCTCCGGTGACTAACTTGACCGTCGGAGAGCTCTTGGCAGGCACCACACCGGTGCCATCAAGGTTCATCGTTCTTCTCCTCTTTTCCTTACAGAAAAACGGTGTCGTATCGGATCACGTGAATTTCACCCTCAACACATAACATTAAGGATACTCTCTCTATATATTGATTATTGAATCAAGATGGTTTATGATCTGTATAAAAAATCAAATTAATCTTTTAATCAATATCTCAATTCAGCCGTCCAAAAATAAAAAATAAAAAACTCTTAATGCCGGGCATGAGAACACTCTGCACTACTCTTTGAAAAATAGAACGAAGGTAATTATTTAGAACTTCGATTAAACTTTGAAAAAATTGCAAAAATTTTCATTGCTGGTTAACTTTATCATTTTATTTGAATTTAGTATAAATGTTTAAAATCTAGATTTAATTTGACTAGATAATTAAAAAAAAAAAAAAAGGTTGAAATATGTAAATTTCGTTGTAAATTCAAGATACAACAGATAATGTTGGTTTATAGTACGTTGAAATGTTAGACAATGTTGGTTTATAGTTGAAACGTTGGGTACAAAAGAGGATCGAGCTTTAAATGGTTACTCAACTTCCTCCATCAATTTAAAGGAAAATACTTATAAACACAATATATTGAGCTCTAAATTTTTAATGTATGCAATAATTAAATTTACTTCAAACTTTGGACGCAAGAAAAAATCTTTGGGTCAAATGTATAACCTAAATTAGAGAAGTTTTTATTTAGATTGTCATCGCCACGAGCAAAGTTTCTGAAGAACTAAAAAGTTATGTTCAAGAAAAAAAAACGCACTTATGGTCAAATGCATTTTTCAGCTATGACACAATGAGCAAAATAAACACTGCAAACATACATATGCAAATATGTGGCGAGGCCTTCAGAAGATTTTATATATATATCAAACAAGAAAGCTACAAGGCAAACCAAACCACAAAAAGAAGAAACTTGTACATTGTAAACCAAACCAGAAGGAGGGGAAACTTGTACATGGTCCGAGGTCGCGACCAATCACAAGAAGAGTTGAGAACAACAACAAAACTGAGAAAGCTTATAATGGAGTATTTACTACGTTGTATCTCTTATTAATGGACAAACATTTTTTTTCCTTGAAAATTCTCTTATTTCTCATGTATCAAACTAAAATGAGAGTTTTTAATGATTGTTCATATATAAGTTCCTTCGAAATATTGTAGACTTTTTCAAAATTAAAATAAAAGTAAAGTCAAACAAATAGCATATAAAGCATACCATCGTGTAACATTTTCATGAACACGTGAAGTAATAGGGTCAAGTGCTGAGAGGACTAGCATGGCGTCAAATGAATATATGTGGAGTGAGTTCTAAAGCCTTTCACACTTGTGCTGGAGAGTTTTACAAAGTTGCAATAATTTATACATAGATCAGAGACTATTCTAAAATAGTAGAGAATAATATTGAAATTGTAAATATCGATATCTAGAGTTTGGGATAAAATAAATAAATAGATATTTTAGAGGAGTATTCTACATCATAAATTCTAAAGGTGAATTGTAATGGATTAGATGTCCATCCGAAAAGTGATGCCTATATAAAGAGTGAGTGATAGTTCAAATGCCTTATACTAGCACGAGTGCGATAGGCCCAAAATCTTAAAAGTTTTTAACAAGTACTTGCAAGGGCTTATTTTTGTTCGAATGTTAATTATATTATCTCCATTTTAAAATTTTCGTATAACAATTTATACTCTCGAGAGGATATGAAATTTTTTTTAGCTTAAGTCAACTCAAATGCTGGGCACATTGAAGAGCTTAGAGCAAAAATGACGATTCAAGAAGTTATTTTTAAATTGTTATAGGCCTTCCTTGGACACGCCTTGTATTATTATTTTTAAAAAAAGAATCAATCTATAGTCAATAATTAGTTTTAGTGTTTGCCTAAAATTATTATTAATTTGGAAAATACAGACTGATAGGCGTGTATTTATAACTTATCGTTGTCAAATATACTCCATTTCAAGATAAAATACCTACAACCATTTAACTAAAAATGTCTAATGGCAAGTAAGGTCGAACCACGCATTCAAGGTGAGTTTCTATTTCCAAATAAGAGATTTAAAAATATTGATTTTGAGATTTGTCATGAACTATGGAAATGAAATTACAAATATAAAACATTAAACACTTGAATGAGAAATTAAATGAGAATGAAACTTGTAGAAATAACTTGCATTAAACTAAATAAAGCTTTAAAGAAAATTACACAATAAATTAAACTTTAAAAAACTATAACAATTTCTAACTCTCTATTTTCTATCTCTAACTCTCCACTCTCATTTGCCTCCGAGGTGTGCCTTTTATAGCCAAAGGAAGACACCCACTTGTAGACTGTGATGATGGCCCAAACTGCTTCTTCATTTCCTTCACGCCACCTAGCTACACCTTAGTCTGACCATTGCCCACTTCTGTATCAACCCATTATGTATCAACAACTTCTATATCTACTTCACCTTTTCACTTTTCTTGTTGACTTTTCTTTCCTTTATTTTCTTTTCTTCTTTTTCTTTTCTTCTTTCTCTCTTCTTCATGTGCACATCATTTCATTTTTGTTTTTCTTTTCTTCTTTCTCTTTTCTTCTTTCTCTCTCCTCATTTATTTTCTATTTTTTTGTTTATTTTCTACTCATTCATCCATTAATACCTACAAAACACAAAATAAACATATAAGAATATTTACATAATATAAAAGTCTAATTAAAACCTTATTTTGGTGCATAAAATAATAGGTTTTGTGTACTTATCAAACTACCCCCAAACAAGCTTTTGCTAGTCCTCTAGCAAAGAAAGACAACAATAGATAAGTTCACAAAAATATTACTTTTATTAAAAAAGATGTGCCACTTTTGCAGGCTACTTTCGATTGCATTTACTATATGCAATAAGGCCTTAAACCACTAGGTTACCCCTAGTGAACGAGTTATAGCCTCGTGAGGGTTTTCAGTGAAGGTACCCACAAACTTCTAAAGAATTTTCCTGCATATCTACAAAATGAAAAGTTTCAGAAATGAAAATATCAAGTTCTTTATATACAACGAGCTACTAAGGTGTTATAAAAATAAATATTTCAAGAAAGTTCATCCATAAACAACCTAGAAGTAGAGAGTGTGTGTGTGCAAAGTCGACAAAAATCCATTTTCGAATCCAAGTGATGAAATTCCCAAGTCTTTAGAAAACTATGTTTGATTTCAAATCTCACAGTAAATATCTCTCTAAAAGAATATTTCTCGAATGTTTGGCTAACTGTATCTCTCAAATGTATGTGAGTAGGAACTCTGTTTCCAAAGTAAAATCAAGCTCACATACTAATTATTTAAAGGTCTGATACATATAATAGAAGAGTCTCATGACAGGAATGTTGATCACTTTTGAGAGAATGTCGAGTTACCCACCATAACGCCTTCTTATTTACTATGCACTATCATACCTTTTCTAAAAATATTATTGAGCTCAATTTGTACATAAATGTTTCTGAGAATGAGGGGTCCTCAAAATACATGAAAGGGATACTTTACTCTTCTTTTTCTTCATTTTCATTTTCTTCTTCTTCTTCTTTTTTATTTTTTAATTTTTTTAATTTTGAAAAGGATATGAATGACTTCTTGATCCATTTTTCTTTTACATACAATCATCACTAACATTTCTCAGAGAAATAACAAGATTACAAAAGGTAATGAAGGTATGATAGTACATGGTAAACTAGAAGACTTATGTTTCTCTTAACTCGAAGTGATTTCATTCTCAACGATCTCCCAAGATGAAGGATTATGAGACTAACAACAAATTTTTATCGCGCTATCCAAGAAATTTGAGCCATCTTGTGACTCGGAGTTAGCGTAAAACTCTCTAAAAAGATGAAAGGCACGAAAGCTCACATGGTTTTAAGTCTCCAGTAATAGATTTCTAGATTCTTGGGAGATTATTCACTTCTTTTTTTCAAGTTGCGCCTTTGTGCAAAAATATTTTTACTTCTAAATTCTCATAGTGCAATGTTTATCGTTATATCACCTTAGTAACAAGCTCAATCTTAATCTAGAATAATGACATCTCTTCACTTTCACAAAAGATTTTTTTTTTTTTTTAAAAAAGAGGTACATGTTTTTAAATCTGTCTTACCCCCAAACAAAATAAAACACTGTCCCTAGTGTTTGAAAAAACAAAACACTGAAAAGTGGTGAATGAAATGGACAATGTACCGCTGGAGAAAAATAAAAATTGAAACGAATTACCTCAATTGATTTGGTGCTTCTGAAGTACAATCCTGGCAGATATGCATTGCAAAAGAGAGACCAAGTGTTTTGAAATTATGACAGATTGTACCCCCAAACAAAATATAAGCATAGCTAAAGAAATAGAAACAAGGAACTGGGTTGCCTCCTAGGAACGCTAAGTTTAATGTCTTCAGCCAGACGCAAGGGGGATTGTACCCCCAAAGAGATCAATCCGAATAGACAGGATCGACGAGGAGAATATCCTTCATTTCATGAGACTCGAGCTTAAGGAAAGGCTTTAAGCGATGAGCATTAACTTTAAACAATTCCCCAGTCGTGGGGTCTTGTACCTCAGTTACACTGTGACTTACCACATGTTTGACAAAGTATGGGCCGGACCAACATGACCGTAACTTCCCGGGAAACAATTGAAAACGGGAGTTATACAAAAGAACCTTTTGTTCGAGGGAGAAATCCTTTCGAAGAATATGTTTGTCATGTTCTAACTTTGTTTTGGCTTTATACATTTTGGAACTCTCATAGGTATCATTTCGAATTTCTTCCAACTCATCCAGCTGGAGTTTCCTATGTTCACCGGCTTTATCAAAGTCGAAATTCATGGCCTTAATGGCCCAATAAGCACGGTGTTCCAGCTCTACAGAAAAATGACAGGCTTTGCCATAAACCAAAAGGTATGGGGACATTCCTATAGGGGTCTTGTAAGCAGTCCGGTATGACCACAAAGCATCCTGAAGCCGGAGGGTCCAGTCTTTCCGTGTAGGATTAACTGTTTTTTTTCCAGTATTTGCTTGATTTCCTTATTGGATACCTCAACCTGACCATTGGTTTGTGGGTGATATGACAGGGCCACTTTGTGAGTGATACCATATTTGGACAATAAACTTCCAAAGACTTTATTTCAAAAATGTGAACCATTATCACTTATAATGGCCCGAGGTGTACCAAACCTAGGTAAAATTAAGTCTTTGAAGAAACGCAGCACAACTCGATGGTCGGCTGTCTTGGTGGCTAAGGCTTCTACCCATTTGGATACATAATCAATAGCCAGAAGGATGTAAAGACATCCATATGAGGAAGGAAATGGTCCCATGAAATCAATACCCCAAACATCAAAAATTTCAACAGCTAGAACGGGTTGTTGGGGCCATTCATTACGCTTGGTAATCTTACCTAACAATTGGCATCTATGACAAGCCAGACAGTAGGTATGGGTATCCTTGAAAAGGGTGGGCCAATAAAATCCCAACTGCAAGATTTTGGCAGCGGTTCTTTTAGAGCTAAAGTGGCCACCACAGGCCTGATCATGACAGAAGGAAATGACAGACTCGTGGTCTATCTCAGGGACACACCTACGGATGATTTGATCAGGACAATATTTGAACAAGTAAGGGTCGTCCCAAAAATATTCCTTAACCTTAGCTAGGAATTTATCTCTCTCCTATTTGGACCAAGTGGAAGGGATTTGACCTATCATAATGTAATTGACAATATCAGCATACCATAGGGCATGAGTTATTGCAAATAATTGTTCATCAGGAAAAGCATATGAGATTGGAATGGATTCAGTAATGGACTCAACAACAAGACGGGACAAATGATCTGCCACCACATTATCAGAGCCTTTCTTATCATGAATCTCAAGGTCAAACTCTTGGAGAAGTAGGATCCAACGGATCAATCGAGGTTTGGCATCTGTTTTGGACAAAAGATGTCTTAATGCAGCATGATTGGTATAGATAATGACCTTGGAACCGATCAAATAGGAGCGAAATTTGTCAAAAGAAAACACGACGGCTAACAACTCTTTCTCCATGGTGGAGTAGTTGGTTTGGGCATTATTCAGGGTTTTGCTAGCATAATAGATGACATGTCGTGCTTTCTCAACCTTTTGACCTAAGACAGCTCCTACTGCATAATCCAACGCATCACACATGATTTCAAAAGGTAAGTTCCAATCTGGCGAACGGATGATGGGTGCAGTGGTGAGAGCTGACTTTAATTGTTCAAAAGCAGAGTGGCAGGCATCGGTAAACTCAAAGGGTATATCCTTCCCTAACAGATGGGTGAGAGGTCTTGCTATCTTGCTGAAATCTCTAATGAAATGACGATAAAAACCAGCATGACCTAAGAAAGCTCTAATATCCCGAATAGTTTTGGGAATGGATAAACTCGAGATAAGGTTAACTTTGGATTGATCTACCTCAATTCCTGCAGCGGAGATATTATGACCGAGAATAATTCCTTTTTTAACCATGAAATGACACTTTTCCCAGTTAAGAACCAAGTTAGTGTCACGACAACGCTGAAGAACAAGAGTAAGATGGTGAAGACATTGCTCAAATGATGAACCAAAAACAGAGAAGTCATCTATGAAGATGAACCAAAGATAGAGAAGTCATCCATGAAGATTTCAAGAAACTTTTCAACCATGTCACTGAAAATACTCTTCATACACCGCTGAAATGTAGCAGGTGCATTGCATAAATCAAAAGGCATGCGACAATAAACAAATGTGCCAAATGGACAAGTGAAAGTGGTCTTATCTTGGTCATCAACGTGGATAGGGATTTGAGTATACCCAGAGTAACCATCTAAGAAGCAATAGAAGGATTGACCAGCTAATCTTTCTAACATTTGATCAATGAAAGGCAGAGGGAAATGATCCTTTCGAGTGACAGTATTGAGCTTTCGATAATCAATACAAACTCGTCATCCAGTTTGGACACGAACAGGAACCAATTCATTATGGCTATTAGATACGACGCTGATGCCTGATTTTTTAGGGACAACATGAATGGGGCTTACCCACTGATTATCAGAAATGGGATAGATGACACCGTCATCAAGAAGTTTGATAATTTTAGCACGAACAACTTCCTTTAAATTAGGGTTAAGTCTCCTTTGGGGCTGCCTATAGGTTTTTGCATCGTTATCTAAATGAATACGATGTTGAACCACTAAAGGACTAATGTCGCGAATATCATCAATGGACCACCCTATGGCTGCACGATTTTCCTTAAGAACCTTAAGAAGTTGTGCTTCCTGATTGGTAGTCAAGTCCGAAGCAATTACCACGGGAAAAGTGTCAGACTCACCAAGGTAAGAGTACTTTAAAGTCTCAGGTAGAGGCTATAGTTCAACCTTGGGTGGCTTCTTCTTTTTTTCGAGAGCAGTGGTAGTTGGAACAGATAATGGTTTAAAGCTAATCTTCGGTGGTTCAAAGATTGGAGTGGAATCGAGTAAAGCATTGACTTCACCAATATAATTATTTGCATCAAACTCATCACAAAAATGTGTTAAACACTGTTGGAATGAATCTTCAGGGTAAGAGTGCTCAAAGGTGTGATCGGCTAATGGCTCAATAAGACAAATTTCTTCAATGGAATTTGAGTCAGGGGGTTGTTTCATCAATTTAAACACATTGACTTCCAATTTCATGTTCCCAAAGGTTAAAGTCATACTACCATTTCGACAATTGATCACAGCATTAGCGGTAGCTAAGAATGGTTGACCTAAGATGATAGGAATTTGTGTACCTTGGGTAGGTTGGGTATCTAGAACAATGAAATCAATTGGGTAATAGAAATCAGCTTTCACTATCACATCTTCAATTATACCCTTTGGAATTTTGACAGAACGATCAGATAATTGGATCCTAACATCAGTTTTCTTCAAATTATTCAAGCCTAGCTCCAAATAAACTGAATATGGTAACAAATTCACATTAGCACCGAGATCCAACAAAGCATGGTCATTAAACTTTTCTCCAATCCTACAAATGACAGTTGGACTCCAAGGGTCTTTATGTTTAACCACGGCGTGTATTTATGGACTTGTCATTGTCAAATACACTCCATTTCAAGATAAAATACCTACAACCATTTAACTAAAAATGTCTAATGGCAAGTAGGGTCGAATCACGCATTCAAGGTGAGCTTCTATTTCTGAACAAGAGATTTAAAAATATTGATTTTGAGATTTGTCACGAACTATGGAAATAAAATTACAACTATAAAACATTAAACACTTGAATGAGAAATTAAATGAGAATGAAACTTGTGGAAATAACTTTCATTAAATTAAATAAAGCTTTAAAGAAAATTATACAAGAAATTAAACTTTCAAAAACTAAAACAATTTATAACTCTCTATTTTCTATCTCTAACTCTATACTCTCATTTGCTTTCGAAGTGTGCCTTTTATAGCCAAAGGAAGACACCCACTTGTAGACTGTGATGATGGCCCAAACTGCTTCTTCATTTCCTTCATGCCACCTAGCTACACCATAGTCTGACCACTGCCCACTTCTGTATCAACCCATTATGCATCAACCACTTCTATATCTACTTCACCTTTTCACTTTTCTTGTTGACTTTTCTTTCCTTTATTTTATTTTCTTCTTTCTTTCTCCTCATTTCTCTCTTCTTCACGTGCACATCATTTCATTTTTGTTTTTCTTTTTTTCTTTTCTTTTCTTCTTTCTCTCTTCTTCTTTCTCTCTCCTCATTTATTTTCCATTTTTTTTTGTTTATTTTCTTCTCATTCATGCATTAATACCTACAAAACACAAAACAAACATATAAGAATATTTTAATAATATAAAAGTCTAATTAAAACCTTATTTTGGTGCATAAAATAATAGGTTTTGTGTACTTATCACAGACATATACTGAAAAAAAGAATTAAGTATAAAAACTAAAAAACAAAACTAATTGCGAATATAGGAATTTTACAATTATGGTCCAAAATAACCCCTAATTTAAATATTTCTATCATCTCTTATCTCTATCATACCCATAAATATATGCACATACCAACATATATATACATATAGAAAACCACCGCTGGCAGTGCCACCGCCACCACCGACCACCACCTTCTCTTTCATGAACCACCACCTCCCCCCTCTTTAACCTTGTTCTCCATCTTCATGAACCACCACTGCAGACCACCACTCTCTCTTCATTTCATCTCTCTCTCTCTCTATATATGTGTGTATATATATATAAGCAAGAAGAAGAAAATCCCTCAACCACTACCTGCCACCGCTGCCACTGTCGCTGTTGCTGCCGCTGCCAGTGTCCACCTACAACTCATATTTTCCGGCAAAACAAATCCAAAAGAGCCCCTATTCGTAGGTCTGATCACGGTTTGGATCGGTTCGGTTTGGGGATAAATCCCAAGCCGAACCGGTCCCTACGGATTGGTTAAAACTGAAACCGAACCGATCTGTGGGGGTATTCAATCCGAACCAAACCGATCCGTGAGTTAACGGATCGGATCGGATCGGATCGGTTTCCCCGATTGGGCTGATTGGGCCTTTTCAAACAGCCCATTCAATTATGGCCCAGATCGGATCAGTTCCTCGGATTGGGCTGATTGGGCTTTTCAAACAGCCCATTTAATTATAGCCTATTATCAAAATTTATGTATTCAATCTGCAACAAGATTTATAACAGGCCATTCAATTATAACAGCCCATTCAATTATAACAATTATAACAGCAATAGATTTACTAAAATTTCAAAATATATTTGGCACATATAAATACCACCACAAACTTAAATTACCTAATAACAAAAAAAAAATTATAAATCATCCGGAAGTGAAAATAATATTACAGTACCAAATATAAATTATCCAAATAGAACAAAACAAAATACTTAAATAGTAGCCCAGAAGCTCATTACCATAAATAAATAAATAAATAATAGCACAATAAAACATCAAACAACAGTCTTGACTAGCAGCAAAATAACTCTAAAAATGGCAGCAAGCAAGGCTAGCTTTCAATCTGAATCTGAAACCGTAGTTACATCTACAAAATAGCATAATTTAATTAAAAATCCACAATATGATATTTATTTATAAATTGAATAAAAATGTAACAAATTGTTAACATTTACCAGAGTCGTATTGTTCAAGTTCGTCAAACTTTTCTTCAACATCAATTGGTATTGGTGAAGCCCGTAACCAATCTTGTGTACAAATTAAGCATTCCACAAGCTTTGGAGTTAAAGAACTACGGAATTGATCAAGCACACGACCTCCAGTGCTAAAAGCGGACTCCGAAGCAACAATAGAGAATGGAACAGCTAGAATATCTCTTGCAATTTCAGAAAGTATTTTATACCTACTTCCTTTCACCTTCCACCAATTCAAGATGTCAAATTCTGGAACAACATCTTCACAAGCTTCCTCCAAATATTTTTCCACTTCCGACTTAGGAGTAGAACTTTCTTTTTGTATCTTGCGCTTCATGTACAAAGAGGAAAAATCATCTTCTACATTTTCATCATCAACTCCCACCTCATTTGCAATATTACTTGTTCCACTAGAGCTTGAAGTAAATGCATGAAACTTTGCATATTCACTAAAAATGAGGTTGAATGTATCCATTACCTTCTTCCTAAGGTTTTCAACCATTTCAAGAGAATAAAGTTGGGAATAGCAAAATTCCACAAATTCCAATTTATAACGAGGATCCAACATAACCGCAAGCACCACCAACATGTTCACTTTTTCAATGCTTCCCCAATATTTGTCAAATTTAATTTTCATTTTTGATGCCATATTACTTAACCAAATATCGGAACTCTTTGACCACGTATTTAACGACTTTTCAATTCCCAACACTTCATGAAAATATCTATTGGAAGTAACATACAAAGATCTGGAAAGCTTGTTAGTGGCGTCATAAATTTTTTTTAAAAAAACAATCAAAACTCGAGCATATTCCCAATCAGTACTAGAAGGAGCTTTATTATTAACTTCCGGTAGGAATTGAATATCATCATCTTCTAACCTTTCAAAAGCCTTTTGAAACTTTACGGCCACCTCTAACATAAGGTATGTGGAATTCCATCTAGTTGAAACATCTAGGCACAAATATGACTTAAATGTTATATTCTCCCTCTTCACATATGCTTGAAAACGCTCTTCCCGTTGTGGAGAACTCCTAACATACTTCACAGCCTCACGAATTCGAACTATTGAACCATTTACATCACTCAAACCATCTTTCACAATCAAATTCAATATATGTGCACAACACCTCATATGAAAACATTCACCACCTAAAAGGAAAGAGCCAACATTCCTAGCAAGCTTCTTTTCTTTCAAATATGCAATCGCAAGATCATTTGAACTAGCATTATCAACCGTGAGTGTACACAATTTGTCTATACCCCAATCAAGCAAACAAGTCTCAACTACACGACCAATTTCCTTACCCTTGTGACTAGGTATTATACAAAAATTCAGAATTCTTTTGTGTAAGGTCTAATTCTTATCAATAAAATGAGCTGTGAGACACATATAAGAAAGATTTTGAATTGACGTCCATATATCAGTGGTGAAACAAATTCTTTGATTGAGTTGATGCACTAAAGTTTTCAACCTCTTCTTTTCTATAGCATACAATTTCAAACAGTCCCTAACCACAGTAAAATGTGACAACAATTTGAATTTTGGTTGCAAGACACTAAGAAAATAACGAAAACCTTCACGCTCAACAAACTTAAAAGGTAATTCATCAATGATAATCATTTTAGTAAGTGCTTGTCTACACAACTCCTGATTAAATTTCCAAGAAACCATAACACCCTCTCCTTCAGTAGTTGACTGAAACGAAATGAGTTTTTGTTTCTTGTCAACATTAAATGGATATTGTTGGCATCTACTTATGTGGTTCCTCAATGTACTTGTCCCATTTCCACTAGACCATGAATAAGATGCACTACAATAGTTGCATTTCACATTACATTTTGACTTAGTATAGTTAGGGCCTTTCTCTTTTGTGAAATGGTCCCAAACATCAGATATGAAACGTTTTTTGGTAGGATATACCTGCGTGTTTAAATCATCATCATTGGTGCCAACAGCAGTAACTTCAGGCCTTGGAACATTAGAATTTTCTGCAGTTGTCATCTGCCAGGAAAAAAAATTGTTACAAAAAATTAGTGGAAGATTGCCATAAAATAATTATAATCTATTGATGAAACAGAAGTACTTGATGATGCAGTTCCTTTAGAAGTATCAGTCAAATATTAAAATGTGAAAGATGAAAAGAACTGGATGAAATAAAGGACAAATTGAGTTTAATTAGTTCTGTCAAATGAAAATACTTTAGTATCACAATCTTACACATTTAGTTAAAAGGATTTATTTGAGTTATAAAAAGGTGGTGGGTCAAAGTCCAACATTTATACATATTTAAAAACACATATATAATCAATGGCTACTATTTTTTCTTGATTGTGAAACACAAAGAATTCCCACGAAAAAAAGGTGATAGAAAATAAAAATTACAATAATTTACTTCATACCAAATAGTACTTAATTCATCCAAATATTAATATATATGAAACATAGTTGTCATTCTCAGACAGATTTCCTAGTAACACTTTGACAGCTTCACAAATTAAGAACAGAGATGAACAAAATCAACCAAGAACTCATTTCCCAAAGCCGAAAAAAATCCCAAAATCCCAAATCAAAGATGGATCAAATCCTCCTTTTCTGCAACAATTGGAACATTCTTGGCTCTTTATTTTTTTTTTATTTATTGTTTTTTCTAAATAAAACAGAGAACAATCAAATACTAAAGTATTCTCGAATAGCCAAAAACATCAGGCATCAGGAAGACATCCAGAGACAAGGACCAAAGGATGAAAAAATGGGAAAAAAAAAGATATGCGACTAAAACTCAAAGGCATGAAGAACAGAAGAAGACATCCAGAAACAAAAAATGGAAAAAAAAAAAGAGGATAAATATAAATCTAAAGTTCAAACAATCACATATTAAGTAGATCCATGTAAAAACTGTTCAGAGAAGAGGAGAATAAGTAGATTCATTAAAAAATCTTGTGAACTCACCGGAAAAGAGGTAGATCCAGCTGAAGAAGTCGTCGTTGCTTCGATACACCGAGGTCTCCGTTGCTTCGAATTAGGTGAACGATAGTTGAAATGTATTGGATTGAGAGACGAGAGATTGGGAGGCGAGAGATTGGGAGAGGCGAAGATCACAGACTCACAATTACAGAGGCGAGAGATTGGGAGAGGCGAAGAGGGTGAAGAGAAGAGGCTGACTGGCTGAGTTAGTGAGGGAGGCGCAACTTGAAATGTCGTAATGAAGAGATGAGGCTGAGACGCTGAGTTAGGGTTAGGTTAACATTAAAAAAATAATGAATAAAGAAAAAAAAGTAAAAATAAAAACGATATATCATTATATTGTATATATATATAATATATTAATATATTACTTAGTAACAGTTAACAGTTCGGTTTTCCTAACGGTTCAGATTGGCAACGGTTCGATTTGGAACGGTTAACGGTTCGGATCGGATTTCTCAGGGTCCAATCCGTTAACCGAATCACGGACACCGGATTGCAAATTTTTTAAACCATCACCGAACCATGAGATCTGAAAATCGAACCGAACCACACGGATCGGATTTGTTCAGACCGGATTGACGGATTATTTGCTCACCCCTACCTATTTGTGGGGAGGCAGTTCCTGCTCCATCGATAGTAGTCACCATGTGCCCTCCTGGCCTGGCCCGCCCTATATAATATATATGAATTTTTAAAATTATTTTTACATATATATAAAAATTTGTATATTATGCTCTCCCTAAAAATATTAAGTTTCCAAAATTCTCTTAACTTTTTCATTTTTTTTTTTTTTCATCTAGTCTTTAAATTTCTTTAATTTCCTTTTTAAAAAAGTCAAATTTTCCTTATTCAATCATACTTTAATTTGTTTCTTTCAAAATTCTATCAATTTTCTTTTCCTATTACTCTTTTTTTTTTTTTTTTTTTTTTTTTTTTTCCTTCTTCTACTCCTTCGTTTTATTTTATTTTATTTTTATTTTTATTTATTTATTGGTACTGTGTCCCCCTAAATTTAAATCCTAGCTCCACCCTTGGTAGTCACTGTCCTCAAATCTCGCCAGCGCCGCCTACACCTCTCCGAGCTCATCGATCGGTTGAGATGAATCATTGATCGTAATGGGTTTGGATCAGGAGTCCATGGTTGGACTTGGGATTCGACGGAGTTAGGGTTGGAGTGGTGAAGATCGGAGTGAGAGATTGGTAAGTTGAAGCGAGTCGTCTTATAGGGTACCCTTAATCTCAAGGTTGAAGCCATGAATGATTGGGATATAGGTCAGTTAAAGCAAGTTGTCTTCTAGAGTTTCATTGTTCTTGGCGTCGAAGTCTTCGAGGTGTTAGTCGACATCGAGAGATGATGTAACAGAGCCTGTCGCTTAACGCCTACCACAGTCTTTTTCACCGCCACAATCCCCAAATATTCGCTAGAAACCCCAGTTTCATTCCCGACAAAAGCGTACCAGTCAAGTAATCAAAGCTTTGCCATACAACTACTGCAATAGGATTTTAATGATTGTTGATCCCAATTTGTCTAATTCAAACTTAGATTCTAGATATGTATCGGTAAACCAATTGGATCAACATCATTATGGAATCCACTGATGTGTGGTTGACAATGTCAATAATAAAATACTACTCGTAAGAGAACAAATCCTTTTGCAGGATAAGGTTACCTAGAGAGTGTCGAACCTCGGGGACTATGGTGGATTATCAAGTGTTCAATTAATACTATTTTTGATTTAGAGAGAAAAGGTTGTTTGATTTGTTATGTGTCACGAACATAAATAAAATTAAATAAATAAAGATTGAGATTAGAGAGAAAAGATTTTGGGGATTGACTTCACCACGAACCTCATACTTTGGTTAACTATTCAACCTTGGGATTTCAACAATTATGTATCATATGGAATTAAACTCAATAACATTCGTTTAATTCAGATTTAAAGAGAGATGTTTTATGAATTTTAATTAATAATAACCTATCTTCGGTTTGCACGAATTATCTACCTACCTACTTTTAACTAATGTTGTTGTATAATTCGTCTTCCTAAGGCATAGACTATGAAAACATTCATTCATGAAAAATGTTTGAAAACAATTGCATGATCTCTATTCTTATTGTTCGAGAAGCCCTTAGTCGCCAATCTCGTACACTAAGAATAGGTTGAATATAATTAATGAACAATTAAATTTAAGACAAGGTATTAATCATTCAAAAACTATTTACTTCATTAAAACCCAATTAATCTAAGTCAATTGCTCATAATCATATAATCAAAATACATAAACAGTTAAATTCCGAAAGTTTAGAACAATCAAACCATAGTATTCGGATTCGAGTTACATCAATGCCCTACTCATGACGACGCAAGATATCATTTGTGTTGTTGTGGTCTTCATCATCTTGGACTGCACTTCTCTTCTGAGAATCTTCACCTTCAATGCTTCAGAACAACTTTCAAAAACCCTAAAAGCCGCCACTAGATCTAGAATAATAAACTGGAGAACAAGAAAGTTTTTTTGTGGCCTTATGCGTCCTTTTATAAAAGCAATTGACTTTTAATAAGGATTGGATGTGCTTTAGGTCTTCTGGGGTCATTTGGGCCCGTCTGAGATGAAATATGAATTAATTAGAATTAATCCCACAACTTTAAAGTCTAACTTAACAATAAATTAAGGCTCGAGCAGAGAAGCTTCTGCTCAAACTTTTTGACATGTGCTCGAGCCTTTTGACTTATGCTTGAGCAGGAATTCTATATTTAGTCATTTTTCTTCAAATCTTTTCCGAAGCGTCTTTTTCATCAACACTTAAAATATTTTGGGATAATATTTTCATGGTGTTCGATCACCTTGCTTGGGTGCTCAAGCCTGCTTGGGACTTCTGCTTAAGCTTTTTGGATTATGCTCGAGGTCTGGCAACATGAAACTTCCGAAGCGTCTTTTTATATTCTGAGATAATATATGCTCGAACCCTTTTGCAAAGGCTCGAGCACCTTAAGTCTCTGCTCCAGCCTTTTGGCCTTGGTTGCTTTTCTTACTTGAATTGAGTTTGTGCTCGAGCTGTGGAATTTGTGCTCGAGCTTTGGTACTTGAACTTTTTCAAAATCACCATTTTGACTCTACGTTTGCTTCAGATGATCGGCAATGACTCTATAAACTTCGATATTAGTCTTTTTATCATAAAATCCCGATTTTATCCATTTTTTTAAGAAAGTACCTACAAAAGCAAAGTAAACTCAAATCCGTCTAAAACTGGATAGAAGTACTACTTAAGGTTTTAACATACGCACGTTTAAGAGTTCGAATATGCAATATTCAATGCTCATCATCCACAACAAGAAGTAGTCATTCAAGCTGGAACACATCACAGAATAAAATATATAGAGAGAGTAATATATGGTAGAAGAACAGCCAGAGAGGCTGGTGGTGGTTCACTAGAATTTCTTACCGGAGAGTGGTGGGTGATGATGGTGGTTCACGGGAGAGAAATGATGGGTAGTTGTGGTTCATGATTTTAATGTATATATACATAGGCATATATATATATATATATATACACATGGGTTATGGCTTACTGTTATAAGGGGAGACTTATCTCACATCGGATCCGGATGGGAAGTGACATGGGTATAAATGGGTGGGTATGTAGCACTACTTAATAGCCTAAACTTTTGGGTAAATGGACAAGCGCCCACCCGTTTCAGTTGGTATCAGAGTCAGACCTAATCTTTAATCCGGTGCCATACCTAAGCGTTTGGCCCGGACACCCGGATAGGCTAGGTGGCCCGACTGTAACAAAGGTGTTGTGAGTTCGGGTGGAGGAGAATGTTATAAGGGGAGACTTATCACACATCAGATCCGGATGGGAAGTAATATGGGTATAAATGGGTGGGTATGCAATACTATCCAATAACTCGAGCTTTTGGATAAATGGAAAAACGCCCACTCGTTTCACTTACTGTGGTGGTTTTGGGTGATGGCAACAGTTGATATTAATGGTGGTGGTGGTTCGCAGATGGGGGTGATTGAGGTGTGGCAGTGGTGGGGATGATTCATCGGAATGTTTGGTCGAAGAAAAAAGGTTGGCTGTGGATGGTCTAATTGAGAATATTTTTAAAAGGTAAGGGTATGTTGTATTTGTAATTATGACGTCCAAACTAGTCATTTGCTAAAAATTTTCCAATTAGTTTGACACAAATGGATTTTTTTTTTTTTTTTTTTTTTTTTTTTTTTTAAGTAGAAAAAGAAAAAAAAATTCAAATATATCTGCGCAGTGACTGCATTAAAGGCTTAATGAATATTATGAATATTGTATTATTCTTTTTTTTTTTTTTTCCTAAATGAAAAAAGACAAAATAATAATAATAATAATAATAATAATAATAATAAATAATTTATTTTATAATGAATATAGTAGTGTTTTAATTTATTTTAATTTATAATGGTTATTGTATTGTTTAATTTCTTTTTTAGAAATATAATTGTTGGAATAAAGTTATTTTTTTAATAATTTAAAAATATTAATATTTTTAGAGAGCGGAAACACATTATTGGAGCACATGTAATACTTAAAATTTGGAGAGTTTAAAATGTTAACTCTTGACAACAAAGACGTGACTCTTAAAAAACAAAGACGTGACAAATTTAGATTGCTAAATTTTGAAGATACATGGAGTTTGCTCTTATTGCAGCAAATTTCATTTTCTTACAACACTTTATTTTCCAGTGTCCCTACTAACACGGGAAAATATGTTTTTAGAAATTGATAGTGGTCATGATGCAAATTCTCCACATTCAAACCAATAACTCCTATTAAATCTTAAAAAACAATATTATTTTATTTTATTTTATTTTTTTGCGTTGAAAGCTTTTTGACATTAATATATCTATATCCTATTTATAACTTTTTAAAATTATAACATAAGCTTTTACAATAATGATTGCTTTTAAAAAATTAATAGCAACGAAAAACTATTTTTGGTTTGACTATTTAAACATGTTGATATTTTCCTATTGACATTTCTTTACTATCTTTTTTAATGGTGTAAAAAAAATATATATGTTTTTGAATAAATAATAAATAAAATTCTTCTATGATTGTTTTCTTTTGCATTTAATTATTTATTTATTTTTTTAGCCAAAATTTCTAATCTATACTTCTAAATTGAATTGAATTATATTATTGAAGACTTTAAAGTCATAATACATATTTATTCGCTATAAATCTTACAAAGTGTATAAAACAAAATATACTTAATTTTAAACAAATACCACTAGCAAAATTTAGGTCACGAAAGTTAATACTATTTGTTAATTATCTCATGGGTTGCCTACGTAAGTCTTACAAGTAGAACTTGTTCAACATTGAATCCGAATAAAATATGTAACGAGTATAAATGAATCAGTGTTAGTCTTACCTAATCTTGAAAAAAAAAAATACTAGGATAAAGTATAGTAACAAAAAAAAATACAGATACAACTTATTCTATTTTGAGACAAAGACACACCTTAAGATTTGATATAACTAGCAAAGACACCCAAATAATAATAAAGTGACAATTTTACCTTTGACTTTTATATTGACCAATTTAAATATTAAAATGACTTTTCTACCCTCAAACCTATACCCATTTCTTTCCTCTCTCCTCTGTATTCTCTCTTCCTCCTCTTGCCGCCCCAGCACCAACACACACATATCCACGCACACATATATATAGGTATATACAGATACATATAAATATACACACACGGAAGGGGCCGACGGGCGGTGGCGACGACGGCTAGCCACCTCTCCTCCATGGTTCTTTCGTTCATTTCTTGTTTCGATTTTCCCCTTCGAGTCATGGATTTTCCCGTCCTTCAAGTGCCGTTCAGATCCTAACTTTTCCGTCGTTCCGCAGCCGCAGAAGCCGAGTTTCGGCCAAATCTCCAGCAAGTCCAACTCGTCACTGAGTCATGGATCATTCGGTGTACATGGTTTGTCGTCTCTGATCTTTAGGTTTCCTTCGAATTTTGTAGGCAGCTGAACATCAAGGCTTGGAAGAACTGCAGCAACATAGGCATGACTCAGGTCGTGGCCGATTCGTGGTCGAACAATCAGGCGGCTGATGGTGTGACGGCAGCGACTAAACGAATAGGAACAACCTCCTCTCCGATTGCTTCTCCGCCTGCTCCCTCAACCTCAGATGCTCCTGTTTCGTCTCCCTCCGGTACCGCCGTGCCTCCGTCATTCTCTTTAGCTTCGAGAGAATCTCCGTCATCGATTCCCAATGGCGCCGCTTTGAATAGAGTGACGGTCGGTGGACCTGTGGCTGGTCTCTTCTTCGTGTCGGCGTTTTTGCTTTAAATCTGATATGAAATTCCTATAAGTTGATGATTTAGAGTTTATTTTTGGTTTATTCCTGGTTTTCTCTCATCTTCCGGTCTGGGTTGGGGGTGGTGGTGACTGTTGTGTGGTTGTATTCGTATACATATATGAAGAGATGAAAATGGTAGTTTGGTTATTTAAATATTTTGATATTTTATAATTAAAATTAATAAAATAGTAAAAGGTAAAATGGACGTTTACAAGTTTTAAGGCTCTGTTTGGATAAAAAATTTCACAAGGGCTTACCCAAACCCCGGGGGTACTGTTTGTTAGGGGCAAATAATAAAATAGTAGTGGGGATTTGTCTACAAAACCTTGTGCAAAAACGTGAATGTGAAGTAAAACGACAGCGTATATCAACAACCTCGAACGGCGTCGTCAAGAAGTCTGATCCAACAACTTCTTCAAGCTCTGCAAGTCATTCGATTCAACTCTTGGAAGTTCCTCGTCGGTGATCTGAACAATGTCATGGCTTGCTCGATCCATCGCAAACTCTCTCAGATTCGACGACGAAGATGAGCAATCTAGAGAGAGAAACAACAATCTAGAGGGAGAAAGAGACGACCAACACCATCAGATCGACTCATCACCACCACCACCACCACCAGATTCACCGCCAGCACGAGGCGTCAAAGATGACCTGTCGGAGATCACCAAAACCCTAACTCGCCAGTTATGGGGCGTGGCATCGTTTCTCGCTCCACCACCTGCCGAAGAACTCTCTCCGTCGCCCAAGGTCTCCAATCCGGAAGGCACCGACACGGCGGGGATTTCCGGAATACGCAGCGACTTTGCGGAGATCGGAGGGAAGTTCAGGAGTGGGATTTCGAAGCTGTCGAGCAACATAGCGGTGTCGGATATCACGAAGATCGCTTCGGATTTTCTTCAATTCGGAGCGGAGCAGGAGGATTATGATTCGGTGGGAGGTGCCGTCGGTGTCACGGAAGAAGTGGTGGCCTTCGTGAGGGATATCGCGATGCATCCTGAGACGTGGTTGGATTTTCCATTGCCTGATGATGATGATGAAGATGATGGTACGGTTCTTTCGATTCTACAGTTTCTGAATTTGTTATCATTTTTTAATTAGTTTTTCTAGTTATATATGTGTGTTTCAGAAATTCGTGTTGATGCGTTTTGATCTGATTATGAACTGGATAAACTCAGTGTGGAGTTAGTAGCTGTTATAGCCTGCGCGTGCATTCTGTTAATTGAGTTTGATTTAGGGATGAAAATGTACCTATCTTTTGTTTAATATTTGTGATAATACTAAAATGGGTGTTTATAATCATTCATGAATGGGGGCCCTATTATGATTAGTATTAGATAGTAATAATTTATCTTCGAATTGTCTTGCAAAACTTGATTGGTTTTTATGAACATTAAACTACCATGTTACTAGGAATTACATAGAATTTGAAGAAACCACTCTTAGTGTAATCCCTTGTTTGGAAACTTCTAAGAGAGCTGAGATGGCGGAGAACAGTTTGGAAAAAGATGAAATGGAGAAGTGTTGTCACACTGACTTCTAAGTTTTGGGTGCTAAAATTTTATATATTGGGTGTGTAACGGAATCACCTATCATCAACCGAAGCACAAGAGACTTTTAGAATCTAAAATCGGGTAGTTCTTTTTATTTTAATTTTTATTAAAGGCCATGTCTACTCAATGTAGTCACATTATAGTTATAAAATAAGGATCACAAGCTGAAAGTTGGAATCTCATAAAAGAAGATATGGGTATTGACTACATTTTTATTTATCTTGATCATGTATCTTTGCCTACCTCTTTCTCCCTGCTGTTGTGAGAATGATACAGGGCGTGCTCTATTCTGACTATTCTGGCTAGATAGATATGTTCTCTTGTACATAGTTTAACTACTCAGACTCATAGATACCAACAGTGTAGAGAAATGAGAATATTTCAAGTTTGAGGCTCATTGAGACATTTTAGAGCATCCTCATGGATGCCATTGCATTGCTGCTTAGTTTTGATTCCCTCCATTTTCTTGGGTTGTATATTAGAAATTCCATTCTCATGATTATGTTCTTGGCTGCATGGCAAGTGCTGTTACACAAACAGAGGGGTTTTCTACTTTCAAAGATCAAATGCATTTCTGTTGGCATGTTAATGTAGATATTCCATGTGATACAAGCTGTTGTCAGGCACCTTATGGTATTCTCTCTCTCCAGATTTTGACATGTCTGATGTGCAACAAGAGCATGCTTTGGCCGTTGAACGTTTTGCTCCAAGATTAGCTGCTCTTAGAATTGAACTTTGCCCAGGCTATATGAGTGAGGATTCCTTTTGGAAGATCTATTTTGTACTTCTGCATCCTCGACTCAGCAGGCATGATGCTGAACTCCTTTCGACACCCCAGGTAAGTTGGTTCCATGCAACCCTGTAATCTTTTTTCTTTTTACCTCCTTCATTATGTTATGATTTCCATCAGCCCTTCCCCTTCCCCTTCCCTTGGTGTAGGAGGCTCTACCTATATACAGGATTTGTTACATGGACTTTTCAATATGTATGAAGATTGTTTGGAGCTCATGCCAACATAGTGTGGATGCGGAGTAGGTTTTATACACAATTGTTGTCAGATGCACACTCAGAGGCATGTCCACAAAAGAAGAGAGAGTATTTCCTAGAACATCTCTCAGAAAATCAGCATCATATGCTTTTGCCTCAATATCGTCAAAGGAAAAAATGCTAATTTTGTCTCTTCCGAGTACACCATATGCATCTTCTACTCACACAACCTTATAACCAGTTTCTCAACATCTGCCCCTGTGAAACTCGGCATTATGAAATGCACTACAAAATCCAAACAACGACCAATGTGCTTCATAGCACAGCCAAGTCCATGTTTTAATGTCAAAAAGTGATCATCTCTCTCTTTTTGATAGAAACCCCTCCCCCGCCTTTAAAAAAAAAATGCACATTTGGAGTTTGTTGGTCAGGTGGTAATCTTATCTTTTACATCCTTAGCATGCTCGTAGAACTCATTACATATCCCAGAAAATGATAAAAGTAGTTTTTTCAAGCACATCATGTATTGGTTAATTTTACTGTTCTAATTTCCACTTCTTGAATGTTCTTGTTTTTTCACTGTGAAGAAGATTATAGCGACTCCACAAGGATACTGTGAAACTTTACTGAGAACTGCTGAATGAACAAAAATGCTAAATATAAATCGATCTAAGAGACCTCATGGTGGAGCAAGTTGTACAGAAGATACTATGGATACTGTTTTAGCGTGCTACCTGCTTTTACGAAAAATGTCATATATGTCATGCCAACCAACTTATTATTTGTTTTGTTTAGTTTGTGTCTTTTCTCCTTGATCAAGAGGGTTTGAATTTTGTGCTTCAAGAAGATTCTTAAATGGAAGTTCCTTTGATCATTAGTTGCAAATGATAAAAGTAGTGGAACTTGACCATTAATCTTAATTGTAATTATATGGTAAGATTTACCACAAGGAATTTGCTTGTTCATTAATTCAAGGTATTAGATAGGCAAAGAATACTACTGTCAATCATATATATACATATATATATATATATGTAGGTATGTATGCATGTATATGCTCCTATTTCTATCAGTGTCTAACTAAAATAGATGAGGTCAGAAGGTTTTTGACTATTAGCAATTTATCATTGTATGCATGTTTGAACTTACAATTATTTTTTCTTTTAGCTTGGTTGAATGGGAAACTTGATGTTAAGTGCAGGTAATGAAAGCCAGAGCCTTGTTGACTGAGGGGTTACAGAACCGAAGAAGGGGCACTTCTTATTCAGAGGACATCAGTAACTCAACACATGAAGACCATCCTTATGTACCATCTAATGCTCAATCTGAGTCTGTGCCACTTGAGGCTTCCCCCATTGCATTAGCCACTTCCACAGTGGGAGCAGATTTTGAGACTGAGAAGCACCCAATCCCAAGTACTGAGATTCAAATTATTGACAAGTCTGTTGTTGAGGAAGGTCCAGTGAACTGGACCAATGATGAAAGTTCTCATTCTCGCTTCTCTAGTGTTCTGGAAGAGAAATATGAAGATGACGGCGATGATTGGTTAAAGGAAGAAAGCTCTGAGATTGTAAATGGTGGAACCACCATCCCTATTGAAAATGATGAGGATGTGTCATTCAGTGATCTGGAGGATGATGATGAAGATGTCCCTACAAGTTACAAAAAAGTAACATCTGGATCCGATTCTTCAACAAAAGACTCGCGAGATTGGGTTCAGTTGAGCAGAAGTTCTGCTGACTCTTCTAAGGATATCAGTGCTGTTAGTGTTGAGCATACTGGATCTGAGCAGGTAAGTGCCCATAACCCTGAAAGAAAGGAATCTAATGACTGGCTTAATGTCGATGACATTGATGTGGTATGACATCAACGTGAAAACCTTCTCAATTATGATTTATGTACTACCTGCCTATCTACATTATGTGAATATGTTGTTTACTGTTTGTTCTTCTGCATTTAGACTTTTGAGATTTGAATGGTTGTATATAAAGCCCATTATAAATTGGGTGTTTATTTGTGTAAGAAAAAATGCTATATATTTCTAAACTTTGATGTTAGAAAAATGTAAAATTTGCCCATTCAATAATTTATGTCATATTCTAATGAATATGTGAAGTTATTCAGCAGTCCTAATGGGCGATATGCTAGCAATGAAGGTAGAAGTTCTATAGGTCATATTCTCATATTAGTGTAATCTTATCAAAGATGGTAAGGACTCCATGGTTTAATTTTCTTGGGGTGGGTTTGTCGTTTTTTTTTTTTTTTTCCCCCAAAAAGGATTAAATTTAGAGAAACTTAATTTGCAATAGAAAAATTTAGTAAATTCCCATATAAACATTAGGAGATGTTTTGTGAGTCATTATTACATCATAAGCGTACAAAATGTTTTATCAGAGAGACATAAAAGTTTACAAGGCTAAATGTTCAGATGCAAGTATTACTCTAGTGTCTTTCTTCTGTCAGCATATGTGGTGCATATCATTCATATATATTTTTTTCTCAGTTGGTACTCACCCCCCTCCCCCCCCCCGGCCCCCTTCCTTCTCATCCTCTTGCACCCAAGAGGAGTCGAACGTTAGACTTGGGGGCCAAGTGACTTACCCACTTGAGCGAACCCATTGGTGTTAAAGAAAATTTGTTACCTAAGCAATCCTCTGGATCTCGGTATACTTATTAATATCGTATTTAGACAGGTGTCACTTATGCCGGCAGGTTTGCTGTTTGCATCAGTTTCAGTTGATCCACTGTCTTAGAACTGGACCGATCTAGGTGCTTCTCATAATCTCAACTCATAATCCATCAGCTTGGGATGTATGGTTTCGTTCCAGCAATGTGTCTTCTAACCATGGATATATATATATTTTTTTGAGTTATTTTTGGTTTAAATCTGGATTACTGTTATTTTAACTTTTAAAAAGGTTCATGTTATACAAACATAGTTCAAATGAATTTTTTGTTATTTTTTTTATGCTACATGTACTTGGGTACATGTGACGAGTGTGGATATGTTTATTTATCTTCAAACCCAAGAACATTTGGATATTGGTAAATGCTTACGCCTTCAATATTCTTCTTTTATTTTGTAAGAAAATTTTCCTTATCCAACACATATTGTTCAACATTGGCATTTTATTCATTTTGAAGTAATAATGGAACAAAAAACAATAATAAAAGAGTTTTATTTACAATTATGTGACACATTTGATTTATTTATAAACATGCTTATTTGATGCATGCCCAACCAAAGATGTTAGGTGTCACTATTAACATATAATCAATAGTTAGGTACATATCTGGTATATCTTTCCGACACTCAATTGACAGAGACTATACCGGGTAATAACCCCTATGACCCTTCATTTCATATATAGTTGTGAAACTTCTTGGATATGTTTAGAGTGGGTTCTCTTTTTTGTTTCTTTGCTTAAGATATCGACCTGGAATTCAGTTAATTTTATTTTCTAATTGTAGAGTGTATCAGTTTAAATATGATACCTAATTTAACTAGCACGGATCTGTAGGTTCTCGATTTTAATTTACTTAAGTTACATTCATGATTGTTTATAATTCCTTGCTGGAGTCGTTGTCTTTTATATTAAACATCCTCTTTAGTCCCCTAATTATAAGGACCCTTGGTACAGAGCATTAGGCTTCAACTTGAAGCTTTGCAGGATTTACTCTAATCTTCTTCAGGACGTACCGGCGCGTTAGCTTTTATATGTTAAGTGCTTAGATTTTACCCTATGTACCTTGCTGTGCAATGGACCTTACTCAGGAAATTCTCCCAATTTCTTTGTTGCTGTGAAAATGTTCTTCAGGACGTACCGGTGCATTAGCTATATGTTTAGTGCTTAGATTTTACCCTATGTACCTCACTGTGCAATGGACCTTACTCAGGAAATTCTCCCAATTTCTTTGTTGCTGTGAAAATGTGGAGAAATAGAGAACAGAAGTGAAAAATGTACTGAGCAGAAAGGGATGATAAAATGGAAACTAAACAAAGTTGCAAAAACTAATTCTCAAAAGTGCTTGCCCTAGATATTGAGTTATTTTTGAGCATGCTAGTGGATATAACTATTGTGTTTGTTGATTATTTTCCTAGTTAAGTGAACCTTGTTCCTTATGCTTTGTTCGGTAGGAAAGAAATTTTTTTGGATGGAATGTGGAGAAGAATGGGTGGATGAAACATTCCTAGAGAAGAGACTATGTCGTTCCCTTTTTTTGCTCAATTTGATGAAAGAGAAGATAATAAGCTTACAATTTATTGTGTTCGTCAAGAGAGAAGGAAATAAAAAGTTTTAAATTGTTTTTACCATTATACCCATCACTATCTAAAATATTATAAATTAGAGAAGATAGTATTTTAATTTAAAAGTTGTAAAATTTAGGGTAGTATTGTAATTCAAAACTTCCTTAATAGCACTACTTGGTCTTTCCTCCTCTCTTCCGCCAATATTTGGAGGGATGAAAATTTGTAAAGGAGGAAAGATGATTCATCTTTCATATTATCCTTTCTCAACGAAGGAATTTTGTTCATTCCTTTCTATTCATCTTTCATATTATCCTTTCTCAACAAAGAAAGTTTGTTCATTCCTTCCTATTTTCCCTCTAGCTCTCTTCCTTTCTTCCTACCGAGCAGAGCATTAGAGCGTTGTCCTGGTAGCTGAGTACTTTTAGTATTTAGGGGATTAAATGGTATAAGACAACAATACCAGCAAAGCCTTTCTCTTCTTTTCTGTCAATTTTTGTACCCTTTTTTTTCCCTGGGAATTGTGTCGTATGGACATAATATATATATATATATATATATATATATGTAGATTTCTATGTCAAGCATTGTCAAGAATGACATTTCGAAATTAAAGAAACAAAAAACTATTTCTTAAATGTATTTTTTTAGGACACTTGGTACTGACTTCGTATTTTTTTCATTCCTTAAATGTATTTTTTTTTTTTTTCTTCCAAGATCCTTATTTTTTGAAAATCCGATCATCGAATTAAGTGTTCCTCTTTGCTCATCAGCGTTGCTAAATTTCAAGTCATAGGAGGTAAATGGGTGTCCAAGCCTACACTTAAATTTCATAATAAAATCTATTATAATTTTAAGTGCCATAAGAATGGGGCATATGTTAATATCTTGATCAATTTGAAGTTTGATAATTATGTTGAGAAAATCGTTGAATCGTATGGTTAATTTGCAAAATATGAGTTATACAGAAAGTTATTTAGTGGTGTAAGAATAAGAAGTTGCAGCAAGCACAGATCCTCTCCTTTAAAATTTTTTGTTTTTTAAAAAACTAAAAAACTAAAAAAAAAACTAGAGAGGTAGTTCGATTAACAAGTCAAGATTTTAAGGTTATCCCACTAGAGAGTTTAGCATCACAACATAGACTATGAGATTTGGATGTATGTATTCTATTATCTTTAGATGTATATATAGGACAATCCAGAAGGACAAAAAGAGTTGTAAATCTAAGAACTAGATAGTGGAATTTAAGAGCGGAGATAATTATTTAAGAATGGGTCATTGGAAAAGTAACATGGACTACAAAAGATGAAACAAATTTAATGTGGAATTAGATGACTGCATGTATTAAAAGAGTAGCAAAATAAGGCTTAGGATAATCAAAAGGAATGCGGTGAATCCAAAACATCTTATCTTAAAACAAAAATCGGGAATACTAAATCAAAAAAAAAAATAATAATAGGGAAACTTTTGAAAAATACAAAAATGCCAATAATGAAGTTGTTGAATTATGCGGCTCAAAAATTATTACAATCCAACTTGCACAAAGCTTACAAGAGAATGAAGTATATTGGCTACAAGAATTATTCTTGGGCAGGTTGTGCCATTTGGCTTCCAAAGGAAGCTTTATAATATACTTGAACACCAAATATATATATATTTTTTTTGCTATAAATAGCCTTACACTCATCCAATTAAAAGCATCTGAAATCATCAATTGAGTTTGTAATATCAGTTAGAGAGTGAGAACTTGGGTGTATTTGGGTTTTGGGTGTGAGCTATTTTGCTTTGTATCTTTTTATTTTCATAATGAAATATTGTTCTGTCTTCTTCCCGTGGACGTAGGTATAACCGAATCACGTAAATCTTTGTCTCGTTTGTGTGTGCGCTATTTTATTTTCTTGTCATTTATTTTTCTCTTTTTCTCATAAACTTCTATTCGATCTTTATTCCATAACAAGCTGGTATCAAAGCTCGGTTCGTGTATTGTGTACAGATACTATTCACACATACAGTACTGTACACAAATACTATACAGGTACTATTCATAAATACGGTACTATTCACCGAGAAATATTTTGGAAGTTTTTGAGATGAGGACCAGATATGAGATTGAGAAATTTGACGACAAGATTAGCTTCAGTCTTTGACGCATTAAAATGCAAGCCCTACTGAATCAGCAAGGTCTAAAGAAGGTGTTATTTGGGAAGGACAAGTTGCCAATAACTATGTCCAATGAAGACAAGGATGGGATTGATGAAAAGGCGCACAGTGCGATTCTTTTGAATCTAGCCGACGAGGTGTTGCGTAAAGTTATTGATGAAGACACGGCGGCAAAGATATGGCTGAAATTGGAGAGTCTGTATATGACGAAATCTCTCACCAACAGTCTGTATATAGTTGAAGGGCTTGATCCTCATCATCAATTTTAATATCAGTATTTTTCAAATTTCGAATAATAGAATTGAAATTATCAATATGCTCTTTTAGAGGCATACCTTTCTTCATACAAAGGGTGTAGAGTGTCTGCTTTAGGTAGAGTCTGTTGGTGAGAGACTTTGTCATATACAGACTTTTTAATTTCAGTCATAACTTTGTTGCCGTGTCTTCATCAATAACTTCATGCAGTACCTCATTAGCTAGATTCAGAAGAATCGCACTGCGTGTCTTTTCATCGATCTCATCCTTATCTTCATTGGACATAGTTGTTGGCAACTTGTCCTTCCTAAACAATAACTTCTTTAGACCTTGCTGAGTCAGCAGGGCCTGCATTTTAATGCGCCAAAGACTGAAGCTAATCTTGTCATCAACTTTCTCAATCTCGTATCTGATCGTCATCTCAAAAACTTCCAAAATATTTCTCGGTGAATAGTACCGTATTTATGAACAGTACATGTATAGTATCTATGTACAGCATCGTATGTGTGAATTGTATCTGTACACAATACACGAACCGAGCTCTGATACCAGTTTGTTATGGAATAAGGATCGAATAGGAGTTTATGAGAATAAGAGAAAAATAAATGATAAAAAAATAAAATAACATACACACAGACGAGACAAAGATTTATGTGATTCGGTTATACCTACATCTACCAAGAAAGACAAAATAATATTTCACTATAAAAATAAAAAAATACAAAATAAAATAACTCATCCTCAAAACTCAAATATACCAAAATTCTCACTCTCTACCTGATGTTACAAACTCAATTGAATCTCTGGATGCTTTCGGATTATCATTATGCCTATATTTATAGGCCAATGTTGCCGCCATTAGCCAACAGAATATCCACCTATTTTGAAAAGTCAAACATTCCAGCTCATTGATACCTAACATTTCTTGGGCATCACTTTTCCTTAACCTCCAAGTTTGTTCCAGCCCACAAACTTTGACTTTAGTCTCTAGAACATTCCAGCATGGGACACATATACACAAACTCATTTCCTGCATCACTATTGCCGATGTCTCCATGCCACCTCATTCTGGCCAATTACCAAATCTCACATTAAGCAACCAATATATTTTAGCCACGTCATAAATAAATTTTAGACAAATTTCTAACCGAAGTTAAACAAGTAGTAAACAAGGCAAAATATAGATTTAAGGATTTTAGTAAAAGTTGATGAAAAAAATTGGATAATTTCGAGAAATTGTTAAATGAAAATCATATAGGAAGTTCAAGCTCAAAAGAATATAGAAAACTTAGGGATAACATATATATTTTTTAGGGTCAAGGAGTGCCAGGTTAAAATGCATCAAGGAAGAGCTTGAGGGTCAAATAGCATTCCTATTGAGGTTTAGAAGTGTTTAGGGAAAGATAGTTTGTATTGGCTAACATGATTGTTTAATAAGATAATAACAACTGAGAATACCTGATGAGGGACACAAAAGTATTTTGATCTCTATATATAAAAATAAATGGAACATACAGTGTTGTAATAATTGCAGTAGTACTAAATTAACGAGTCACACTATGAAACTTCTATAAGGAGATTGAACAATGATTAAGACGAGAGACTAAGGTGTCGGAAAATTGATTTGGATTCAGCGGGGAAGATTAACTATGCATGACACTAATGGAAAGATATGGAGCGAGGAAGAAAGGTCTTCATTAGGTTTTTACTTATTGATTTAGGGAGAGCGTAATATAGAGCATCTAGAGGTCTTACATAATGAAGGAGAAATTGGAGATAATGTCTATTATAGAATCAAAGCACGGTGGGTTAAATGGAAGAGTGTATCTAGTTCGATTAACAGATCTCGTTAAGATAGTAAGATAGAAAGGAAAGTTCTATAAACAACCATTAGATTAGTTGTCCTTAATGCGACTGAATGTTGCATAGTTAGGAAATAACATATGCATAAAGTGAGTGTGGCAGAAATGTGAATGTCGATATTGATGCGCGGCAAGACAAAAATAGATAGAATTTAAAATATACATATTCATGAGATAGTTAAAGAAGCACTAATTAGAGATAAAACGAGAGAGAATCTACTATGATGGTTTGCTCATGTGCAAAGAAGACCACTAGGTGAGCCAGTTGGAAAGAGTAACATAGTCTGCATTGATGGTAATGTTGTGGGAAGAGAAGACCAAAGTTAACATGAATAAAGTTAGTATGGAAGAAAATGTCATGCGGTTTAATTGACATTATGGCTTTAGATAGCACGGTGTGAAAAAATAGAATTTATGTAGCTGATCCAAGTATTTAAAAAAAACAAAAGGTTATCTTGTTGTCTATAGTAAAAGACTTTGTATATCGCGGTCGAAGAATAAAAGGGGCAATAAAGGAAAAGAAATTCTTTCAACGTGATAGTTTGAGGGCAGAAATAATATTGATTACAATTAATTCATACTTTTTACTCGAAAGCCTTCTTAATTTACACTTATTCCCAAAATTGAATTAAGAAGAGAGCAAAACATGCATTATCAAGTGGGAAGCTGAACCAATTTTATCTTCCTCGTCCATATCCCCGTATATGTCTCTCTCTCTCTCTCACACACACACACACACTGGATAATACTTCTCTGTGTTGCTACGTTTTATCTACTGCTTTGTACCATAGAAAGCCAAAATCATTCTGTGCTACTTGGTTGATACCAGTGACACGTGGATTTTCTGGGAATATATTGATTAGGTTACTAACTTACTATGAACATATTAGGAGCATTATGATTGAAAGCTAGCTTTTTCACTACGTAGGAGCCAAAAAAAAACACACTGAACCAACAAAAATACTTTACAGATACATGCTCCAACATGGAAGCTGGCTTATCATAGGAACTCATAATTTTATGACTCCAAAGTTGCTTGAAAGTTGCTCAAGCCGCGACCACAACAAGCTTCCCAATGAGAATCTTGGTCTGTCTTCCACACCATTGCCCTTGCTTCTGGTTGTGCTCGATGTGGAATTTTCTGGAGACCAACCTGAAGATTTGTTAACCACAAGGACAGTCCCCCCGATTTCTTGTCGAATCACCTCTATCACCATGTCCGGGTTCACGTTATTCCCTGAAACATCCGTGACGTAGAATGATCCAACTGCTCTTTCACCTCGTGTCCCTATGTCTGCCCTTGTTACTGTTAACCCATTCTCGCGGAACACCCGTGTAATGTCTGACAGCAGTCCCAGCCTGTCTCGGGTGCTGACATCCAGCTTCAATCCCTGCACAGGTATATATAATCAGTCTTAATTTTCCTCGACCATTGAGAAGTGGTTGCGCGCACACACACACACACACACACACTAGTTTTGAGTCATACATGGGAAACTCTTCTTTCTATGGCAGCAGTCAAGCATTGGATAACCCTTCTTCTCTCCGTCTCCAAGTCCAGTGTGCATCCATTCTTGTGCCTTATATAATACTCCTGAGATTTTCACAGTAAACAAAACATGATGACCATAACAAGTAGGTTTGTACTTTGTAGTATCGAAAGGCTAGTTAGATAGTGTGTGAAAGATTTGATTTGCCAGATTGCCAAGGTTAGGGCTACCCTAGTGCACGAGAATGAATCCCGCCATTGAGGGGTCTAAAAAGGTCATGCATGCGGTCTTACTTCCGCATGGACAAACTATTTTCGGTCCTTGTCAGAAGTTAGAGAAAGAGGTTAGTAGGCATTGTTACCTGAACAGCTATAGAGCCCATTGAACTAATTGCTGCATGGAACACCACATACTGCATATCCGTCAGAGTACAAACCGTATCAAAGAGCAACTTTGGACGATCTCTACTCCTCATATTCACTACTGAGTACCCTTTCTCCTCACAGTTCTCTATAGTAACTATGGTCCCATCACACCCCTTTCCATGCCCCTTTTCATTTCTGTATACAACACCACTGCCGCCGCCACCGTAACCACCACCGTCACCACAGCTACTGCACTTTTCATAGTCTCTATCAGCTAACATCAGCTGGTGGAGCCTCCTTTCGGTGTGAGTCCGGCTGGCGGCTGGAGGTGTTAACCTTACACTCTTCCTCTCCCCCATCTGCTGGTGGGCGTCCACCACGTTCTCCAGCAGCTCTTGTATGTGGGCCAGCCGGGCTGAGTCCGTGATGGACCTGCCAGTGGTTTCGTCTTCCACGTAGATTATGCAAGCCGCTCGGGTGTTGTGGGTCCACGCCTCCGCAGCAGTCACGTGGCATCCCAACTCAGCAAGCACAGCTGATATCTCAGACAGTAGCCCGGGTCGATCCGTCCCCGTCATCTCTAAAGCCGTGTCCTCGGTCGACACGTGTCGTGTACTCATCTCTCTACCAAGGCATGTTTGGAGCTCCTTCTTCCCTCTCCTACTTGCACAGAGTGCCTGCAAATTGTAACCATTACTGTTTTTATTAGTACAATAGAATTAAATTATTTGGATCAATTTATATATACTTATATGTATATGTATATATATATATTTAGAGAGAGAGAGAGGGGGAGACCTGCTGAATGTAATGTATAAGGCTTTCGTCAGTAATTTTGTTCCCAAGCTGGTCTGTCACGTGGAACACTGGTCACCATGCAACCAAAACAACCCCATATGAATATAACAAAGCAATGGCCATAGGTGACACATACTTAACTTGGAAAATGAGCCCTTTGTTGCTTTATATATATATATATATATATATATATATATATATATAACAGGCAATAAAAGAATGCAGAGTAATGGTGCACTAACCATCCATGAACCAACCACCATCAGAGCAAATATAGGATTTGGATATTACCAGATCAAGATCCGTCAAAACTTGGACCATGTCCAGCAAAATCCCGTGCTTGTTTGCACTATCAACCTGTAACAGAAATTATCAATGTACATTAGCTCAAATGATATGGTCTCTAGCGAAGGTTTAGTGTTTGATAAATTTACTGATCAGTTTATGTTGGAAACTATCTATTAGAATTGCACAAATTATGGACTGTATCTATACACAAGTGTATATAATATATGTATAAGCATATATACATGAAAAGGTTTCTTCTACAGTCATAGGTCTTTGTCTTACTTTCTTTTACTTTTCTGAGTAGTGAAGGTAACGCATTTTACTAAGTTGCCCCCAAAATGGCAGTGACAGTAGGGTTATTTGAGTCATTTTTAGATTGTTTCCTGGTTTGAATGTAACTAGATTTCACCAGTACTTTTTTCTGGTTGCCATCAAGAGAAGGTAAAAATATCTACTAGTAATAAATAAAAAGCAGACAAAGTGAGTCTTCACCCCAAACACAACACAACCATGCATAACTGCAACACTGACATTAAAAGTAGAAAAAGAAGTAACTAATGATCATAGTAAAAGCTTTGGTCTCTGATCAGTCAATCTTCCATTCCTAGGGGCTCTCCTCTCGGTGGGTTGACCAGAAATCTCTCTCTCACACACACACTCTCTCTCTCTCTCTCTCTCACTCTCAACACACACACTACCCACCATTATATATTGGGTTAGTATAATGGGTGAATGTTTGCCCATTGAACTGTTTGATAGTGTTTTATATATATTTAATTACTTTTCTATTTAAAGCCGACGAGGGTCATTATTCTCCACCCGAACCCACGCAATTTCGTCGTTGTAGTCGAATCACCTTACCTACTCGGGTGAAAAACCCGAACGTCCTCCGGATCGGACATTTGACGTGACCCCGGATCAAAGCCTGGGTCTGGCTCTGATATTAACGGTAATGAGTAGGTGCTTACCCATTTATTTAAAAACTCAAACTGTTGGGTAGTACTGCAAACCTACCTATTTATACCTAATTACTTTTCTATCCGGATCCGATGCGGAACAAATGACCCTTGTTACACTTAGGATGGAACCAGGGTATGATGCTTCTTAATATATTTAATGTCTAAAGAATAGATTAATTATTGTTAATGTGGATATAATAATAATTAAGTGACTAATTTTTTCTAAAATTCCAAATCCCCAACAAATCACGGGCATCATTTAAACTCAAGCTTCAGATTCAAATCAGACTCGAAACAGAGTAGCATCAACAATCATTATTTGTAAGGGTAGCTATACACAAGCAATATATATATATATATATATATATATATATATATATATATGGTGAATTGTATCTTCTCAGCTATATATATATATCTATAGAGAGAGAGATAGAGATGGTAAATTGTATCTTCTCAGCTGTTTTGATACCAGTAGGTGGAATCTTAGCAGACGGGGACCATTTGTCCACCCAAAAAAAATTCTAAAATAAATTAAAGAATTAACAAAACCAAATGTATCATCCACTAACAAGAATGAAATTAAACATATTGTGGGGTGATAAAAGATTAAGAAATAAAAAAGAAACTTTAATTGTTCTTCTAGGTTTTTAGCTACTAACCTTCACAAGAGTGCAGTCTTGGCATGTGTCGTTGTCAATACAAACCCTGCAAAGCCAAGAACAATAAATAAAGCTAACGAATCAAACAGAAAGTGAAGTGAAGATCATATATATATATATATATAGCCCAAGTGAAGATCAATAGAGTTATAAATTGAAGTTAAGACCTGGGAGGGTGAATTCTTTCGATGAGCAATTCAAATTCGGAATTGAAATGAGGCCTGTAATCAATCTCCATCTTTTCAGCAAGCTTTGTGTTGTAGAAGAAGATCAAAGGCCTATCAGAATATTATATAAGTGTTTACATATATACATATACACGCATATATATATACATATATATTTCGTGTGGGAATATATAGGAGACTTTTCAAACACAGAGAAAGGACGAGATATGGAAGCGGTGTCTTTCTGGCAATTTAAGTCTTATCCAGAAGATAGTAGCAGTACATATCCAACTGTATCATCATCATCATCTGTCATATATATATATATATACACACACATGCACACACACACAAAAGTCTTCAAACCGTGATTGATTTCTTGAATTTTAAGAAACCCTTTTTACGTTAGAGAAAAAGACTACAATTCGTCTAACAATAATGGGTTTCAAAAGTCTGCTTATTTAATAAACATTTACATATAATTTAAAAAAAAAAAAAATCAAAAACAGAATCTTGTAGTTTGAAATCTACGATATATACTAAGAAAAAAACAAAAGATAACAAAATCAACGTCCCTTTGCAACCCCATAATTTTTAATTGATCACAATTCAAAGAAGCTATCTATAAAAACCAAAAAGGCAAAAGAAACGATATATATACATTTACATATATATATATATATATATATATATATATATAAAGCAATTGAACCAACCTGGAGAGAGAGTTCTTTTAGTAGAGAAGAAGAAGAAATCACATAGCTGAGGAGAGAGAAGTTGGAAAATGTTTCGTATTCGGAGAGAGAGAGAGTCACAAGGGAGAGATCAGCTGATTTAGAAGAAAGAGAAAAAACAGTCCGAGTCAAAATATATGCATAGATATAAATAGTTTTTTTTTTTTTTTTTTTTTTTTTTTTTTTTTTTTAAATCAAACACACACATATATATTATATATATAGATAAACACACGTAATATATAGACTCTATATATTAATCCTACTCCTACTGTCTCTGTTGTTGATGGAAACGTAATACATTAGTAATTCTGTAACTCTGCGCACACCGTTTACTTTAGCAAAAGTAGGGGGTAGTGAGAATCTTTTTGGGTTGGGAATGTTACACGTGTACAGTGAGATGATGATGTGGCGAGTTGTGGACGATTCTGCGTCGGTTCGGGCGCGCGGGTGTCGCCACGTGGTAGTTAAGGATGCGTGGATTGGAACGTTCTTCGGTGTTCACGTGGTTCTTTGAATAAAAAAGTCGATTTAAACGTCATTCTTTATTTGTCTTTGCTCAGTCAAAATGACAGATAATATTGGATTGTTTGATGAAGATAATAATAATCAAAATAGAAAATAATTTTTAGAAAATTAGGAAATATATTCTCTTTTTATTTCTTTAATTTTTTAAGTTACACACAAACGGTTTTTCATATAATATTTAGAAACAAATTTTACCCTATTGCTCTAATTGTAAAACCTCAATTCGAACTTAACTTTGGTTGAAGGAACTCAACTCAGAACATAATTATAATTTACACATTATATATGTAATATTTTTTGTTTATTTTTTAAATCTAAATTATATACTAATCCTTTGAAAATTTTATTTCTTAAAGAAAATTATAATTTTTTTTTTTTTAATCAGTTTTTAGAATTGGTAATCCAACTAACTAATTCTTTTAAATGAAATTTTTTTTTATCCTTGTTTGAATTTTAAGGGTTGAGTTCTCTTCATTTTTAATACAATTACTTCTTTTTATTTGGATAAGTTGTTAGTACATTAATAATCAATAATAGTAGTACACTAGTGTCACTAGCCTTGATTTTTTTTTTTTATTATTATTATTATTTTTTAATGTAGTATACTGTTTCTTTACTAGTTTTGAAATATCTAATTATTAGTTTACTAGTACTATTTTATTTTCATTAGTTTGCAAGGTTAATACTTATCAAATTAGGTGTAACCTTATTTTCCTTATTATAAGAAAATTGATCATGCTTAACATATAACTCATTATTAGTTTATTATTATTATATTCTTTTTATTGTATTAAGAGGTTAATGCTTACTAAATAACTTCATTCCATCGGTAAAAAAAAAAAATTTGACAGTCAGTTAATACTGCAAGAAATTCATGAATATATCAAGACAAGAAAGTTTCGTCAACACAATTTCTTTCAAGAAAGTTTCAGTGGTCAACACTGTAAGGAATTCAGTTTTATGAAGTGATAAAACTGATACCTGTTTGGATTGCTTTTCAAATGCTTAAAAGTATTTTTATTTTTTATTTTTAAAAATATATGTTTCAATGTATTTAATAACCATTAAAAATACAGTTACCAATTTTAGTTCAATAGAACTTTTGAATCAAAGTTCAAATTTATAACTTTCAAAATTTCGTTATGATAAGAGGTTTTATATTTTAAGTAATTGTTTTTCTTTGGACAATATTATTCATTTTTATTTTTTTTTTAAAGATAATTTCACCACTTTTTTTATACAGTTGTTATTGTCAAATATTGTAACATTTTAGTAAAGGACATTATTGTAAACTTAATCACAAAAGTGTTTTAGAAAATATTATTAGCAAACATAGTAAAAAATATTTTTACTGTGAAAAGTACTTTATATAAGCTATCATTAAAAACACTTTTTTGATAGCTCTTCGGACAAAAACACTTTTTTATTCTAATAACAAAATGTCAAAGTCGCCCATCTATAATCAATAAACGAACATCATTCATTAATCCTCAATTTCAAACTATTTTCGAAATTCCAAATTTAAGTTAGTGAAGTTAAAACAGGTTGGCATAAAAGAAACGCATACTGGGGACCGGTAACCAACTTGGTATCTCTTTCCCTTGCCCATAATGTGATCCACTTTCGTTAAACCAAGCATAGCAGTATCCAAATTCCAGTATTTATGAGAAATTATTAAATAGTTCTGATTTATGTAATACTTGATGGACTAATTTAATGAAATTTTTTTACTCATAAAACCTTGTAATTTATTAATACACTCCTGTAGGACCATTTTTTCAAAAGACTCTTGTATTATTGGTTGAAAAGAAGAGAGTGAAATCATAATATGTTGAGAGTCTGTATTTAACTGGTTCACCAAGTGTTAATGGACGAGAACTATATAAGAATTTCTCGGTATTTAGACCCAGTCCATCTAACATCATAAATTGGTCCAACCTGGAATATTTAGACCTCTCCCGAACAAGCTGAGCGGACCCATTCCTTCTTGCTCTCTTACTTCTCCTTCTCTTCTTTCTCCTCCCAAGAGAAGAAACAAATTCGTGCACCATATCGCAATTTCTCTTTCAGTCACAATTCTTCTCACCACCTTAATTCTAGGATCTTGGTACTATTCTCGACTTAAGCTGAAGAAAACCTAGCCGATCAACAACCACTAGCAAAGCGTGGAGATATATTCTCAACATGGAATTATGATGGAACAATTGCACACGAGGACATCATTGAAGCAACTGAGGACTTTGACATCAGGTACTGCATTGGAACTGGAGGCTATGGGACTGTTTACAAAGCACAGCTGCCTACTGGCAAAGTAGTTGCATTGAAGCAACTTCATCGTTTGGAAGGTGAGGAGCCAACTTGCGATAAAAGTTTCAGAAATGAGGCACGAGTTTTGTCATAAATACGGCATCTCAACATTTTGAAGCTTTACGGTTTCTGTCTACACAGGCGACGCATGTTCTTGGTTTATGAGTACATGAAGCGGGGAAGCCTATTTTTAGTCCTGAGAAATGAAGTTGAAGCCATGGAATTGGATTGGACTAAGAGGGTGACTCTGGTGAAAGGCATTGCTAATGCTTTGTCTTGCATGCATCATGATTGCTCCCCTGTGGTTATTCACTGTGACATATCAAGCAGCAACATTCTTTTGAACTCAAAACTGGGTGCTTGTGTTTCTGACTTTGGCATTGCTAGAATGCTAGATCCTGATTCGTCGAATCAAACAGTAATGGCAGGCACTTATGGATATGTTGCTCCAGGTATACCATTAATTACTCGTATTTGTCTTCTTTCTTGTCCAATAAAATGGTATTAATGTTTGATTTTTGAAATACCTTCTGCTGTTTTACAAAGTAATCATGCTCTTGAACTTCATACCATGTAATTTTTTAATTTACATATATATATATTTTTTGCTGATATAGAACTTGCTTTCACCGCCTTCACCATGGTTGTAAATGAGAAATGCGATGTTTATAACTATGGGGTTGTGGCACTAGAAACACTCATGGGAAGGCATCCTGGAGAACTTCTCCAATCATTGACAATAGCCACGAAAATCAAAAGCAATTAAAAGCTTGACCAATATTATTGCACCTTTGAATCATTTACAATAGTCACGAAGTTTAGCAGGAAACTTGGCAGAAATTAATCAAGAGGAAACAAGAACTCTCTCACTTGAGTCCCTTTGCCCACTCTAGTATATATGCTTATGTATATACAACCACCAAATGCATTGATCCACTGTGCAAATAAGCATGATGTCCTTCAAATATTCTACACTTAATATGGATAGCAGCTAATATTATCTTAATGGCAACATCTTTTATTTTATCAGAAAAGTCATCATCACCAGAGGCAAAGGCAGAGGCTCTTCTCCGCACTGATTGGTGGCGGAACACTAATATTCCAGTTAACACTACTGCAAGTCATTGCGAGTGCTATGGCATAGCTTGTATTGAGCTTGGAAATGTCATTGCGATACAACTTTCTGGTTTCTACCTAGGGGGAGAGCTGGAGAAATTGAACATGTCTTCCTTTCCAAACTTAGTAAGTCTCGATCTCAGCTACTGCAAGCTCAATTGAAGCAACCCGTATGAAATCGGAAGGTTGTCGAAACTCAATTATCTTCAACTTTCTCACAATCATCTTACAGGAATGCTGCCTCTTTCCATAGCTAACTTTACCCAATTATTCGAGCTTGACATTTATTTCAATGATATCAGCGGCTCTATCCCCTCAAAAATTGGAAGGATGGGGAAGCTTACTTCCCTTCAACTCTTTGACAATAATCTTACACGTACACTACCTCTTTCCATGGCTAACCTTACCCAAGTAGTTAAGCTTGACATTTCTCACAATTATATCACCATCCCAAAAAAACTCGGGAATTGTCGGTGTTTAGAGCACTTCAGAATGAGTAATAATTTATTGTCCGAAAGTATTCCAGTAGAGATTAATCATCTTTATATGATGCGCTATCTGAATCTCAGTTGTAACTTTATCAGTGGAACGATAACTATTCCACAAACTTTTGCGTTAAATTACTTGGATCTCTCTCACAATAATTTCTCAGGCACTATTCTCAGTTCAATTAGTTGTGCTGAATGGTGGACCATGGACTTGTCATACAATGCTTTGGAAGGAAGAAATCCCTCAAGTTCTTCAAGTTCAAAACAATCCATTGCAGGAATTAAGGGGAAATAAAGGTTTACGTGGTTAAGTCAAAGGTTTCCCTCCTTATAAAGGTTGTGCCTATTGGGAAACATGCAAGTTTTAAAAACTTTTTTAGGGATTTTGATTCATGAATCTTGATTCATCACATAGAGACAAATTTTATGCAAAAATAAAATATGATGTATCATTCAATTAAGGGATTGAATACTTACATCAAAGATCTAAGTAAACCTTTAAATCTTTCCTCTAAAGTGAATGTTCTCACTTGTTGTAAATCCCTTAGCAAGATATCTTCTCCTTGGATCTCCATCTTTTTGGTAATTGTTTTGCCTTTAGGAATCACTCATAAACCTCCATGAATGACCTTGGAAAACTAGGCTTGTGGGAGCCTCCATTAGAAGAGAACATCAACCCTAATTTTCTAGAGAGAGAAAATAGATTCCTTTTTTTTTTCTTCTAAAAATCACCCCTAAAATATACATAGACCATGTACATATATAGGCAACATAAAGATAAACAAAAGGAAACAATAAATTCTTCTCAATCTCTAATTCACATGTCTCAAAACTAATAGGATTTCAATATCAAGTTGGGCTATGAGTGAGAATCATTTGGACTTATTATTTTATTGGCTACAATGAATTAATAATTGGCTCGGTCTATGGACCCAATTCAATTAATTCATAAATTAATTTCTACTCCACTAAAAGAAATTAATTGAACTCCAATTAAATAATAAATAATCTCTAAGTCAATGTTGCACTTTGACCCCTCTATGCATAATTAGTTATCGGATAAATAAAGCCATCAATTCGACTACTTAATTAATATATTTATTTTAGTACCATTGATTATTTCTGATTCGATCACAATAAAATAATTGTTTTACAAAAATAATAATTTAAATAAATAAATATATAATAAACCATTTTTTCTAAAAACACACGAAGGCCTTCGAATTTACTTTGTGATCAACCATAATCAATACAAAATAAATACCAGTAGCAATGATGAAAATATTGAAAATATAACCCTCTAATTATTAATTACATAACTACCCATGTCAGTCTAAGGATCCCGAAGTATCCGCTGAACAAATCAAAGTAATTATTAATTAATAAAAGAGTTTATACTTTTCTCATCTTAAGAGTCAAATGCCATGACGATGATAGGAAGCAATTGCATACAACGGTTCTCGCAATATATCTCAACCTAGCGCGGATCCAGTTCAAGTCTTAATTAATTATGAGTCCATCCATAATTACCGACTATGAACAATTTATAATTACTATTTATATTCATGTATTGATCGCTATCACATACATATATAAATATCTCTTGTAATCAAGTGGACACTATCAATTTTATAATGAATCGAAACATAATACATTGAATTCACCAATTGTATAAAGTATAAATATTTCAGAAACGTCAGGAACATATGTCACTATAATCTAGATCAGAATTTGCTATGCCTGGGCATATAAATTCCAACAGCTCCCACTTGCCCTCATAGCCAATTCAAATTGCATCTAACTCCAATATTATCCAGATGACGATCAAAATTATTTATCAATGACACCTTTGTTAATGGATCAACAAAGTTGTGTTGAAATGCAATGTTCTAGCCACAAGTACATTTTCTTGCTGGACAATATCATGTAGAACATGATACTTCCTCTCAGTGTACCTTGTTCCTCTATGGAACCTTGGGTTATTTGTTTGGACTACTTTTGCACTATTGTCACAATATAGCTCGATAGGCAGGCTAGTAAGCTCCACAACCTTTAAATCAGTGAGATCAAACCAAAAGGCTTTCTTTGCTGCCTTTATGGCTGCAATGTACTCCACCTTCATGTTTGAGTTAGCAGTTGAAATCTGCTTAACATCTACTAATTGATTTCCCCTCCATTGAATAAACATACATTAAGTCATGAACCTCATGGTATCTACTTCTGATTGGAAAACAGAACTATCATACCTGACTGAAACCACATCATCACATCCATAAATGAGTATGAGATCATTGGTTCTCCTAAGGTACTTTATGATATTTTTCACAATAGACCAGTTATCAAGTCTGGGATTGGATTGATATCCACTGACTATCCCTACAATGTAGTGGATGTCCTGTTTGGTATAGACCATGACATATATGAGACTCCTGTTGGTGTTGCCGTCCCACCATAAGCTTAAGAGTGTGCATTAAGGCGAGGGCCAAGTTTTACATTTATAAAAGCCACTACTACCTTCATTAAAAATATAGTTAGGGCAAGTAGGGATTGTCCCAAGGGATTGGAGTCGAATTTGGTTGTGGAATCACAATTAGGGTTAGTAGGTCGAGTGATCAAACAAATAGTTGGTTGGTTGATTAAACTAGAGAACAAATTAAACTAAATAATTGAATGCAATAAAGAGTAAATAAGAGAGAAAGATCTTGGGGTTTAGAGGTCACCACCAAACAATACTTTTCTACACCCCTAACAAGTGACTAATGAGGGAAATGTGTGTTGCAATATTGATGTGTGTGTGTGTGTTTGGTTGATTCAATTAGTAAGGATGACCAATTAAGTATATATTGTCTAAGCAACATGTGAAAAGCACAATATATCTAACAATTAAGTATATATTGTCTAAGTAGCATATGAAAAATACAATATATCTAGCAAGTCATTAATCATTTCATTAAGCTCACAAGCCAAATACACCACAAGGTTAGAGACATATGCTACTTGCATTCAAAAGTATGGAACATCAAACAACAAGCATGGATTGTCCTCCCATCTAACAACTATACTACCACTACACTACAATTAAGCTAATGACATGAAATTAAACTAATTAAGCTAAGGGAGAGGCACAATCCATCAAGAAATGAGCATGAACCATCAAGAAAATTACCAGAGCATTCCATTAAGCACTATATTTTGACAATTTCTAGATTTATGGCATTAATACACATAGACATGCATCAATAACACAAGAAATAGAGACAAACACATGAACATCTATTCTAGTATACATAGACATATGGATAGAATGAAATGATCAATTGGAAGCATTAAACCACATAAATCATTGAATAAACAAGATCTATATATATATAAGTGCCAAAACATGTATTACAACACTAATCCTTCAATAATACACAAAATCAAGATGTAGAAAGTATGCTTGGGGCTAACTCTAGCCCCAAGAGGATGTCTAGCCACTCATGGTAATGCTTCTCTAACCCTTAGGGGTAAACTCCATGGAAGAAATCTACTCATTGGTTGATGAAGAGCTCCCAAGCTTGTGTCTCTAACCTTCTCCTCCTTTCTTCCCCCCTAAGAATAGCCTCTATTGTGATAGATGGATCTTTTTCAAAAAGTGTATCATATTCTATATATAGGTAGGTCAAGTGACACACAAAATGAGCTGGGGTCATGCACAAAATATTCCCCAATGATTGGATAAGGACAACTTTCAATGAGCTGGAAATTTAACTTTTTCGCATTGGAGGAAGTTCAATCGATCGGACCTTGGACTTGGATCGATCGAACATAGCTGAGATTTATCGAACTGAAGTTGGATCGATCCTCAATGGCGGCGCCTTTTTGGATAAAAACAAATCTGAGATATTTCGAAGATATTTTTGAGAAAAGGACAAAAGTGGTTGGTAAGGTGGTACAACTGGATAATATCAATCATTTGGATAAGGACAAGGTAGTTCGATTGATCGAAGAATGATGTTGGATCGATCGAACTTTTGAGATCTCTGAAAATGTCATCATGGCTCTAATCCATCTTGAAGTGCTGAGATCGATCATGTTGGATCGATCGAACTTTGATTTGAGATCGATCGAAGATGTTGAATTCCACCTTTTGCTTCCTTTTGCTTCCACTTGGCTCCTTTCTTTGATTCATCCCAGAATTGCTTCATTTCTGCTCTTATTTAGCTGAGTTAGCTTATTTTCGGGATAAGTGCCTGAAAATGGAAATAACACGAAATCAATCTAAAATGGTAAAATAAGATAGATAAATGTACTAGAATGCCTAAGCTTAAGGGGTTTAAATACGCACTTTTCAGCGCTCATCAACTCCCATATGCCGAAGCATATTGTTCCAGTCTCATTTGCTCAACCTCCTCTGATAGTCTTGGAAAACTACTTACTAGAGAGAGTAATCCATGTCAATAACATAATAACTCATTCTTTGAGTTTTGCATACCAAACCTGGTCAAAACTTTATCAATGTAGGATTATTAAGATAAGCCTATTTTCCTTTTAACCTGATCTTACAAAAGCTTGATCCTAGGAATATAGCTTACATCTTGAAAATCATTCTTTTCAAAATAATTAAACAACTACCTCTTTACTGATGACAAAACTTTTCATATCATACTAAATAAGTAAGATGTCATCAATATATATAGAATTAGAAAAATAATGACATTCCCTTGTACACTTATGATTTATTCACTAAGAAATCTTCTGGTATCCTTTTGTAGATTAACTTGCCTTCCATAGGTATCAACCTACTAGAAAGTTCTACAAGATCCCAGATTTTAATAGAATACATAGATTCCAACTCTGATTTCATAGCAACTTGCCAAAACGATCTGTATCCATATCGGTTCACGCTTCCGTGTAGCTCACTGGGTCTAACTCATGTTTACCAGGGATGTCCATAAAGGTCTCACCTAAAAACATGATTCTGTTAGATTGGATGATAATCCTCCCACTACAATAATGTACCGATCCAGGAATCTGTGTACTAGATGATGCTGACGCATCAATAAGAAATTCATATATTATTCTTAATTTCTATAATAAGTGTGTTCACCTGTGGTACATCTGGTACTTATACCATATTCTCTAACATTATACTACTAGGTATGTGATTCATAATATGATCCTACTATAGATAAACAGTGAGTGTAACAATCAACTTTTACCATTGAGATAATAAAATAATCCATCTTAGTGCCTTTAGAGTAGCTATCAAATCTATCATGCATATATTTTGTTTCCAACTTACTTGTCCATATCAAGCGCACATGTGCAACACTACCCCATATGTGCATATGATTCAAACTAAGATTTAGTCAAAAACACAGCTCAACGATATCCTGGAAACAGACTAAGATGGAATGCAGTTTATAATGCACATCGATATCATTAACGCTAAACACTTAAATGAAAGAGATAATGTGGCATAGCTGATCATAGATCTAACCATGTTAAGTGGAATTCTGTTATTCCTATTTGACACCTAAATCCATTTAGCGTCAATTGCGGAAAACTGGTACATAACACCCTCATTGACCATATAGTCTTTGCACTTTTCCAAGAAATACTCATATCCACGATCAGATCGAAGTGTATTGATAAGTTTACCTAATCTGTGCTCCACATCAGTCTTGACACTTTAGGAATATATCAAAAATTTAAGACTTGTGTCGCATCAGATAAATTTATCCAAAACGTAAGTAATCTTGCTTGGATGTTCCTAAGACCACACGTGTCTGTGTGTACCGACTCTAATCGTTCTTTATGTCTATTTCATTTGGCTGATTAAGCCCTTAGAGTTATCTATCCTTCAAAATAGGATTCACAAGTTGGTTTAGGCTCCCTTGCCTTACTAGGTTATAAACCTTCTTTGACCAATCTTTGAATCTCATTTTGGCTGATCACAACCCAAAAATAGACACTAAAAATATAATGAGTCAGGAATAACAAATTTTCTCTTAACATTCAATCTAGAAGATGCAACATTAGTTTCTACATCCTGCAAATCCTAAGAGTTTGTGATTATAGTATATTAACCATCTATCAATGCACCAGAAGCAATCACATATCTATTCAATTTTATAAAACCAATTTTACAGAATAACAATCCAGTTTTATAAACCACAAGTGAAACAAGATTTAGATTGCGTCTAACTTCTGTGCATAAAGACACTTCTCTAATACTAATATCCTCATACTCTCTAATTTCAAATGTAATACTCCCACTGACTTTGCTACAACCTTGGCATCAGGTTAAAAGACAAATATATATCCATATCATCGAGACTTCTGGATTCCTGAAATCCTTGCAACGAATTGCAAACATGTTTAGTGGCTCCAGAATCTATCCATCAGGATTAATAGATACAATCACATAACATGGCTCAATGATTAAATATACATTTTCCTATGCCACGTCATTGCTTAGACAATTCGTCCTTTAGTGTTTTAGTTAGTGGCAAAAGAAATAGTTTCCTTCGCCCTCAACATACACTGCCTTATTCCCTTTAACCTTTTGGATACCCATGTTTTGGTGCTAGCCTAGTCCTATTATCATCCTTCTTCTTTTCTTTGCCCGTCCACTTGGGCCTAGAAGAAGATGGTATAGACTAGGTTAGATTAATAGGAACACCCATACTCTTGATTATTCCTTCATCTGTTACCAATTTTATAAGAATATCAACGAGTGTGAACTCAAACTGATTCCTTATTTAGTTTACTTTGAAAGAGCCGAATGAATTTGGTAACAAGGTAATAATCATGTCAATTTGAAACTTACCATTCAAGTCAGCCCTATTGGCCTCCAGTTCAATTTTTAAATAATAAACAATCATTTTTAAAATACGATCTCATACTGGAGCTCATTAGGCTATCTTAATAGTATTCAAGTCTGACATAGTATTTAGACATATCCTCTATCTAATCTCACTAAAACATCTCATTGGGTGTCTTAAAGTAAATGAATTAGGTATAGTAGTATTAAATACATTTGTACCCTTACGTTGTGAATAAAATATCTAAATTCCTTTTCCAGTTAATATAAATGAGATCCAAATACATTGAATATGTAAGCAAGCAGATAAAATGGATTAGACATAATTAATCTGAATATAAATACATTCATACAATATGCAAGGTGAATTATTAATACTATCATACATATTTAAAATTAAAATGAGTTTGTTAACCACATAATATAATAAATCTCAATAGAATAAGAGATCATTATCATTATTGGTAAACAATCCCTTTTAATTAATGCGGGTCCCTCAATTTCGTAGCATAATAAATCACCAAATCAATATGTCAATAACTTATCCTGTTGGAGGGGTTCATTATTATTATTGTTGAGATTCATTTGCTATTAGATGAACACTTACATTAAAATAGTATGTGGGTTCCTTAACCACTGCATGAAAAATCGGATAACCAATACGCCAATAACTTATTCGGTTGGCGAAGTTCATTATTACTATAGGCGGGCAAATCCCATCATCTCCATATCTCTTAAGACAATGCCTTGTGTATCTATATGAAATGATTCCTGATTATGTTTAGCCTTTCTAAAATCACCTAGTGTAGACCACTCCGTTAGGGAGTTAACACTATTGATTTTAGATTGAATGTATAACGTTATTAATACTGTAATGAAAAATAAAACATTAAATATCTTGTCGTTATAATTTAGACTCTTTAAATCATGCGTAGTACCTTATTTTTAAAGATCTAATTACAATAAATATTTAATATATATATATATATATATTTTTTCATGAGACAACCATTCTTGTAATATTAAGACTCTTCAAATCATGCGTGGGGCCCTATTTTTGAAGATCTAATTACAATGGTTTTAATAACGAAGGCTGGGGCGATGTATAAAAATCCCCGCTCCCACTCAATTTTTAATCATTCATAATTAGGGTTTTAAATTTATTTATTTACATGATATAATGCATGCAAAACGCATTGATCTTAATCCAATTAAATTTAGAAAATATTTGGACTTTTAAATGATTCACTAATCTTTAATTTGAAGCACATTTAAAAAATAATTTACAAAAATAATTTTTCGTTTCCTAATAAGTGCCCTCAAATTAATTAGTAATCAAATCTAATTAATTTTCATAATTTAATTAATATAAATCAAGTCATTTAATAAAATATCATGGATGCAATGTATGAATAATAATTAATTAACAATTATCTATTCTATGCATTTCATACATCACATAAATAAATAAATAACAAATAAAGCAAATAAAAATGGCTAATGGACTTAGCTTTTAATATTTAATTGCTCTAAGTATTGCGCAAGGGTCCTCCATTGGCTTGCAAACATCCGCATGATGAAAATATGAGCCTGAAGAAGCAAAATAGCGTTTTGGACGCACCCGGAAGGTCATCCACGCACTACCACGCGCCTTGGAAATTTCCCAGTGCGTGTCACGCGCTCCCACGCGCTTGCACACGCTGGAGGGAGTTGGCAGGGCCTTTCACGCGCTCCCACGAGCATGTGGGAGTGAGCTGCGCGTGGAACGCACTGTGGTTGGAAGCAGGCGCGTGTCATGTGCCTGCACGTGCCTGGATCCTTGGCCTTTGTCCGGCGCGTGTTCCTCACGCGCCGGAATGCTCAACATGCCAATTTTTGCTGCCAGCAACCAGCCTTGGCGCGTGTAGGTCACACGCTTATGAATTAGGTAGCCTCTTCAGTGCACCATGGGCGCTGCTACACTGGATAATTTCTAGCCTCCATCTAAGATCCAAGGGTTTTTGGTGCAGGTGCTTGATATGAATTTATACCGCGCCACACCTGATTCCTAGACAACTTCTGGCAATCCCTCTCGTCGCCGGCGAGCCTCCAGTCACCGAAAAACCGCCGATAATTCCAGAAAAATTAATAAAAATTTCCAAAAATTAAATTTAGGCCCTAAAAATTCCAGAAAAATTCTAAAAAATCCCAGAAAATTCTTGAAGCCTAATTCAACCATCTTGGACCTTCTTGAAGCTTCATAGCATCATTTGATGAAGATTACATGGCTTTAAATAAATTTACAATTTGAAATACAATGGAAAAAATTAAATTACATCATTGAACTTTCAAATGATTAAATCAAAGCCTTAATTACATTTATCCAAAGATAAAATTACATTTAATTGACCTATAAGCTTCATCCATGGCCCAAACACACATTATCATCCATTCACAATTATACATACATCATCATGTATCAATATATATATCAATATATTAATTCATACATCAACATACATCAATAAATAAATATATGCATATCAAAATTGGATCCATGAATGATGAATTTTAATAAAAACATAATCTCTAGTAATGAATCAAACCATGCTTTGATACCACTGTTGGGAAACGTGCAAGTTTTAAAAACTTTTCTAGGGATTTTAATTCATAGATCTTGATTCATCACATAGAAACAAATTTTATGCAAAAATAAAATATGATATATCATTCAATTAATGAATTCAATACTTACATCAAAGGTCTGAGTAAACCTTTAAATCTTTACTCTAAAGTGAATGTTCTCACTTGTTGTAGATCCCTTAGTAAGATGCCTTCTCCTTGGATCTCCATCTTCTTGGTAATTGTTTTGCCTTTAGGAATCACTCATAAGCCTCCATGAATGACCTTGGAAAATTAGGTTTATGGGAGCCTCCATTAGATGAGAACATTAACCCTAATTTTCTAGAGAAAGAAAATAGATTCCTTTTTTTTTCTTCCAAAAATCACCCCTAAAATATACATAAACCATGTACATATATAGGCAATATAAAGATAAAGAAAAAGAAATAATAAATCCTTCTCAATCTCTAATTCACATGTCTCAAGACTAATAGGATTCCAATATCAAATTGGGCTATGAGTGAGAATTCTTTGGGCTTATTATTTTATTGGCTACAATGAATTAATAATTGGCCTGGTCCATGGACTCAATTCAATTAATTCATAAATTAATTTCTACTCAACTAAAAGAAATTAATTGAACTCCAATTAAATAATAAATAACCTCTAAGTCAATGTTACACTTTGACCCATCTATGCATAATTAGTTATCGGATAAATAAAGTCATCAATCATATTACTTAATTAATATATTTATTTAGGTACCATTGATTATTTCTGACTTAATCATAATAAAACATTTGTTTGACAAAAATAATAATTTAAATAAATAAATATATAATAAACCATTTTGTCTAAAAACACACGAAGGCCTTCGAATTTACTTTGTGATCAACCATAATCAATATAAAATAAATACAAGTAGTAATGATGCAAATATTGAAAATATAACTCTTTAACTATTAATTACATAACTACCCAAAGTGTCGGTCTAAGGATCCTGAAGTATCCGCCAAGCAAATCAAAGTAATTATTAATTAATAAAAAAATTTATACTTTTCTCATACTTAAGAATCAAATGCTATGACGGTGATAGGGAGCAATTGCATACGACGGCTCTCGCAATATATCTCAATCTAGCGCGGATTCAGTTTAAGTCTTAATTAATTATGAGTCTATCTATAATTACCGACTATGAATAATTTATGATTATTATTTATATTCATGTATTGATCGTCATCACATACATATATAAATATCTCTTGTAATCAAGTGGACACTATCAATTCTATAATGAATCGAAACATAATACATTGAATTCACCAATTGTATAAAGTATAAATATTTCAGAAACGTCATAAACATATGTTACTATAATCCAGATCAGAATTTGCTATGCCAGGGCATATAAATCCCAACAGTGCCATCATTTTGCTTGTCATCATTTCCGTTGGCTTTTTAATCCTTGCAGCTATTTTCTTCTGTCGTAAGAAGGTAAGGAAAGATACTCGATCCGAAGAAAGGGCAATACGGAACAGAAATTTGTTCACAATGTGGAATTATGATTGACATATTGTATATGAAGATATAATTAAAGCAACAGATGACTTTGACATTAGATACTGCATAGAGAGATTGGTGGTTATGACAGTGTTTACAAGGCACCGAGTGGCAAAGTTGTTACCTTTAAGAAACTTCACAAGTTAGAAGCCGAGGAACCAGCTTTCGACAAGAGTTTTAATAATGAGGTGCGAATATTAACAAAGGCATCAGAACATTGTCAATCTTTATGGATTCTGTTTATGCACTTGTTGCATGTTCTTGATTTACAAGTAATTGGATTAGGAGGGTGAACGCCATTAAAGGCATTGCACATGCTTTGCCTTATATGCATAACAATTGCAATCCACCAATTGTTCACCGAGACATATCAAGAAGCATCATCCTGTTGAACTCAGAATTGGAGGCGTTTGTTTCTGATTTTGGCAGAGCTAGACGACTGCATCCTGATTCGTCAAAGCGAAATTTACTTGCAGGCAGTTATGGATATGTTGCACCAGATGAACTATTCTTTTTATATGCAATTTCAACATTTTTTTCATTAAACACCCCCCACCCACCCACAAAAAAAATATATATATATAAAAATAAAAATAAAAAACAACTACTACTACTACGGGTATGATTAGTAATGTCTCTTTATTACCTTTTGAGGTGAGCATCCCAAAATTCTATGAATTGATTAATTATCTTTATTGTTTTTATAGAACTTGCCTACAACATGGTCATGAATGAAAAATTCGATGTTTATAACTTTGGGATTGTGGCATTAAAAACACTCATAGGAAGGCATCCGGAAAAACTTCTCCAATCACTGGCATTAGCGTCTACTCAAAATATAATGCTAATTGATGTGTTAGATGCATGCCTCCAAGCTCCAGCATGTGGAATCTTGCACGGGATGCTGTTCTAGCTGTTACATTGGCATTTGTTTGCTTACATTCTGAATCAAAGTCTCGGCCAACAATGCCACCCGTTTCTTGCTTGCAAGCAGTCACTAGCTAAACCTGTACAGAACATTTCCGTGTGGCAGCTAATGGATCAGGATACATGTTTGATCAATTAATCCAGTAACCTTTTGTATCAGTCAATACAAAATACGGAATGGTAGGTTAATTTCTACTGGCTGGAATTCTACTAGTGACAGACTTGATGCATTTGTATTACAGCAAATAATAAGTGACGATGTTTATTGTTCAATTGATCTAAAACTTGGTGAGAGTCGATAAAAAGTTTGAATTGATAGAGGGTAGGTGTGTTGTAGAAATAGAAATTAAATTTTTTCTTAATCCAAATATGAGGACCAAAATTTCCCAAGGAGTGAAGCCAGGCTCATTTTGTAAAAACTTTGTTGGCTAGTGACAGAGTAATGCATTGGGTATGGTGGCTTATCAGCTGTGTAAAAGGCAAGAACATTGCGTTTAGCAAGTCATACTGAAAACTGCTATAATACCAATTCTGTGCAAATAGAAAACAGGCCTGACTCAATGTTCCCGTACCAATTTGACTTGTAATTTTGGACTAATTGGGTTGTTCCATCCTTGCTAGTAACAACTATACAGGTGGGATAGCTTATACCTACCCATTTATATCCTATGTTTCTCATTAAAATCCGATATGTGATAAATTACTCTTGTTACATTTTCTTTCACCCAAATCGCAACGCTCTCGTTGCGGCTCGGGCCACCATGTCTACCTGGTGTGCTCACCCAGAAGTATTTCGAATCAGGTATTTGGAGTGACACCGGATTAAAGACAGAGTCTGACTTTGATACCAATTGTAATAGGTGGGCATTCACCCATTTATTCAAAAGATTAAATTGTTGGGTAGTGTTACATACTCATACATTTATACCCAATCACTTTCTCATTCGAATTTAATATGGAACAAATGACGCTTGTTACACAGTGCGTTGAAATTTTGTCCAACCTGACTATTCTTCAACAAACCGAATCGTAATGACCAAAATGATCTAACCATATGTAAAATTTATAGCTTTCTTTGACCGATTCACATCCTTCGGAAATCGGAATCAAAGCATGACCCACAATTTTCCAGCTGTCTCCAAATCTATAACAGACTTGTTACTCCTACTGTGACTTTTCCGAAGTAGTGCTGCTTATAGGTCGGGATGGAGACTTTGTGACATGAAGTATATACAAGGAAAAATCATTCCCTTCTCAGATACGTTTATGCATTGATGAAAAGTCCCTATGTCGTGGAGAAAACTTCATCAAAAACCAATTAATGATTCTGTTTCACACTTGTTGATAGTAATATTATATTTTTTTTGTCTCAAAAAAGATGTCGTGTTTGGAAAATCGTGAAACGCAATATCCTTTTTAGGACGGACATGGTATCCCTCAACTAATTTTCCAGTAAGTTAATTGGTAAAGTTTTGTGACCTTCCAAACCTCTCTCAATATTTCTAAGAAGAGATGGTTGTATAATTTGGATGCTTTTTGAGTGCACAATTTTGTCGTGTCCCTTTATATTCCTTGGTATGGCTTGGCCAAACATGATGCTTATGGGTCAAACCTACATAAATTTTGAGGAGACGTTCGTTATATTGACATGGTGAAAATTGCAATAGAGACGACTAATGCTTCTGATACTATTCTATGAAATATGAACCATGCTTATAACTTCTACAGTGAATATTGATAACTGGTTAGACTTTGTTACTCTTCTTTGGGACTTTTCCAAAGTGTTGCTTACGGGTCCAAGGACAGAGACATTGTAGCATTTATAAAAGGAAAGATCATTGCCTTGTCAGATACGTTAATAATGTATCAATCAGCTTGACTTGATGAAAAGACCCTATGCCGTGGAGACAACTTCATCACAGGCCAGCTGGCGACGGGAAGACCTTCACCCCGCTGCCCTAGCGAAGGTGCAACTCTTAAAAGTCCGATTGGGTTGCGATGAGGCCTGCAACCAAATGAATTGGAAGCAGAAGCTCGTAGTGGCTGGTGCGCGAAATGTCTGAAATGTCTGACGACTCCACATATGACAGGGCCTTTATTCTCAATTTTGTCAAAATTTTTCTTCCTGTCTCATTTTTCCTTGTCTCATGTTTAGTACTGTTGTACTACTATTCACGATTTAAGCTGAAAAAAGGCCAACCACAACCAAGGGTAACGAAGCATGGAGATATATTCTCAATATGGAATTTTGATGGAAGAATTGCATATGAAGACATCATCGAAGCAACAAATGACTTCGACATCAAATACTGCATTGGGACTGGAGGTTATGGGAGTGTTTATAGAGCACAATTGCCTAGTGGGAAAGTAGTTGCCTTGAAGAAACTTCATCGTTTGGAAGGTGAAGTGCCAGCTTACGATAAAAGTTTTAGGAATGAGGCAAGCATTTTATCAAAAATAAGGCATCGAAATATTGTGAAGCTCTATGGATTCTGCTTACACAATCGATGTATGTTTCTGGTTTATGAGTACATGAAGAGGGGAAGCCTTTTTTTGGTCTTGAGAAATGAGATTGAAGCTCTCGAGTTGGATTGGATTAAGAGGGTGAATGTGATCAAAGGAATTGCCCATGCTTTGTCTTATATGCATCACGATTGCAATCCACCCATTCTTCATCGTGACATATCAAGTAACAACATTCTTTTAAATTCAGATTTGGATGCTCGTGTGTCTGACTTTGGCACTGCTAGATTGTTGGAACCAAATTCGTCCAACCGAACCATAATGGCGGGCACTTATGGATATATTGCTCCAGGTACATTACTGCACCTTACTTTTAATTGTACATACCCTTCCTCATGCGGAAGGAAATGGTGTCATCATGTCATGCCTTTATTACTGAAATAAATTAATTTTATGTTTTACAAAAATATCGTGCTTCTAGACAGCAATTGTCTATTAGGTAGGACATTTTCACTTAAAAACGTATATATACACTCACATAGACGCATGTATCTAGTGATAAAACATTGCAAGGTACTTTTTCTTGCCAGCACATGTGAGCTTGAAGGCTTTAATTATTACTAACTATGCTGATGATTATGTACTGGCGCTAGTTCTTTCCAGCCTGCCCAGAGGCAACCTATTAATTAATTCAGAATAATTCACATTTCACCATCAGCAGAATGGTAAGAAGAACACAAAAACTTACATGTATTTACTAACAAATTCACTATTCTATTTATCTTTATAATTAATTAAATACATTGACTCTCAACTTACCAAACAAATAGAATATTTTAGTAGAACAAAAATTAAGGATGAAATGGAATCAAGTAAAATCTACAACATACATGTGCAAAGTTGTCATGTCTTACTTCTATGTTTACCAGCAAAGGGATGAAAATAAAAAGGTTGATTTGCTCTTCGGACTTCTTTGTTGCTGCAGAACTTGCCTTCACCATGGTTGTGACTGAAAAATGTGATGTTTATAGCTTTGGAGTTGTGGCACTAGAAACACTCATGGGAAGGCATCCGGGAGAACTTCTCCAATCATTGGCATCAGCATCTACTCAGAGTATAATGCTAAATGATGTGTTAGACGCACGGCTCCAAGCTCCACCACGAGGAATGGTTGCACGGGATGTTGTTCTGGTTGCTACATTGGCATTTGCTTGCTTACATTCTAAACCTAGGTCTCGGCCGACAATGCTGCGCATCTCTCAGGAGTTTCTTGCTAGCAGGTACTCACTAACTAAACCTCTGCAGAAAATCTCACTATCGCAGCTAATGAATCAAGATACATATTTGATCAATTGATCATGTAATCTTTGTATTAGTCACTACAAAATACAGAATGATAGGGTTAATTTCTAGCTTGCTGGATTTCCACTAGTTATTTGACTTTATGCATTTGTATTACTGGTAGTCTAATAAATCAAGATGTTCATCTGTTCAATTGATCCATTAAATTTGGTGAGTGTCTCAAGATGTTTTGCGCCAGCCTAGTGGGGGGGGGGGGGAAATCACTGTGTCACTCAGTAATGACATTGGGAAATCCACTAGTAGTTTGGTTTTTATCCTGTTGCTTTTTAATCAATAATTAATATATATATAACAAAAACAATTCACTGAAGCTTCTCTTATTTGTCTACTAAAGCTACATGACTCCTGTCAGTATGGTTCTATTATCTACACTTCATGTTAATTAAAGGAAAACCTAAATTTTAGAACCGAGATCTTCACTGCCCAAAGATGCTAATGAGATATGTGGCAAGGATGCCCGTTACAAATTTCAGTAACACCTAAAAATTTGACGGAAGCTATGATTGTTCACCAGGAAAGATAAACAACTTTGAATCCTCAAAGTTAAGAAATAAAATTCGGAAAAAAATCTAATATTGTATTGATAATTGAATAAATGGTTATGCTCTCTGCATTGCATGTATTTATAATGAAAGGAAAATCCTAAATCATAAGGAAATTAATTGCAACCGGAAACTATAAGGAAATCTAATCTTGGAAGAAATTAACATTCAAATATAAGCCTAAATATAAAATTTCTCTAATAATTATGAAAAAATAGAGTAAGAAATCTAATCAATAAAAACTAATAAATCTAAAATTTGAGAGCAATCCAAGTTCGTTTAGACAACGAATAAAAATTCCAAAATATTCAGCAGGCCTCCTACATAACACGAAAACCCTGTTTTGAGGCCCTAAACAATGGTATTTCGCCGAAAAACGGCGTACATCAGGGCGTAGCGGTGAGTCTTGTTCGTTCGGCCGTTTCCAGTATAAAAAAAAACTTCCTTTTGGGTCAAAAATGAACACTTCAAGATCAGTCCAAAAAAACCTGTCAGCATGCCCGTTTGGCCCTCTGACGGTCTATACGGGCCATATAGGCTTCGGGAATCAGTTCAGCATCAAAATTTCTTTTGCAACAAAATGACCAATCCCATTGTCAGCCTTTCTAGATAGCTAGACTGTTAACAGTGGGACAATCTCCTCTCTCCTTTTAACGTGACCGATGGAAGAACTCTGGCAACACTGCCATACTCTATTTCTACCGCAACTTTCATGACATTCTGCTACGAAGAAATGTCAACAGAATTTAAATTGTTGTAGGTGTGTATTCACATCAACTAATACACGCGAGAGCTTTGAGAAGACAGAATCAACAGTGGAAAGTTAAAGCTAACTATCAAAACCATCTCGTATGCCTGCTCTAACTGAAACTTAATATAAACACTCCAAGAGAAGCAAACTCGACAAGCATGGTCCTTTCGAGTGTTTGTCAAGCCATAAAAATTACATTTTTGCACAGTTTAACCCCAATCAAATGGTAGTTGGGACACCTACCAAAATAATTAACATAAAAAGAAAAAAATATATATCAAGCTACCACAATCATTTCATGCCTTCTGGCAATCAAGCTCGATTTTGTGTTTTTGACACAAACAGATTAAATTATGGTTAAACAAGAAAAATCAAATGCATCAGGTATTTGGGTGGTGTGAATGAAATTCAGAAACTGGTTCCAGCATCAGTTATAATTTAATAAAAAGATACATTTTCTAAGAGGATTAAAGCCAAAAAGTAAACATACAGAATTACGAAAACACTAACAAACCCGGAAAAAGAATATTCAAAAGATTGAGAAGAAGTGTGGTACTTTTTCTACAGAGATTGCCGGTGCAAATGACGTGCTGGATCTTGCCAGAAACACGCCTGGATTTGAACTTTGAAGGCAGATCAGGTGCCCAGTGTGAGATGTGAAGATCCCCAATTGCCAGCCGTAGCACCATTCCCTTCTACTCACGATGCTCAAAAATTTATCACAATCTGCATCAAAAATTACAATAACTAAATTAAAAAATAGGGTTAATTTCATTAAAACCCCCTCTACTTTCAAATTTTGATCATAAACCTCCAACTTATTTCAAAAAACCCCCTATACTTTAAAAAGTGATCACATTGCCCTAATATCCAAGTCCGACCCGTTAACTGGACTGTGAAATGACAAATTTGACCTTACTATTTAATGTTAAATTAAAAACTAAAAATTTGACCTTACTATTATTTTTTAAATTACAAAATTACATTAAATAGTAAGGTCAAATTTGTCATTTTACAGTCCAGTTAATGGGTTCGACTCGGATATTGGGACAATGTGATCACTTTTAAAGTATAGGGGTTTTTTTGAAATAGATTGGAGGTTTATGATCAAAATTTGAAAGTAGTGGGGGTTTTATGAAATTAACCCTAAAAAATAATTAGCACCCGAGTAATGCCGAAACAAAATCTTTCAAAATTCTTGATAAAAAATGGAAATTATAAATTTATTCCTTAACACCACCAACAGACTAGCCCTCAATAATAGAGATGAGTGAGAAATTTCAAATTCCATGTGATCATGTTGATTCTACAATTGTATTTTCAAGATATACGTTAAAAACGTAAAATCGCATTGAAATTTACAAACACACACACACACACACACATATATATAAATCTTAGCATATGAATACATGTGCAACACATATTCAAATCATTACTGAGATTTGAGGGTTTGGATTTTCAATTGCGAAAGGTTTATATTATAGATTATGCCTTTCTTGAAAATCTCCTCCTCGTTCGATGATAAGAGTTGCAAACGCATATACTAGTAGTACAGTAGTACTACTGGAGTAGAACGCACCTTTTTTTTTTTCCGAAAATTGAAGCAACTGATATTTATAATGTAAAAGGTACAAGTAGGGCCTTTGGCAAAGACGACCCAAAGCTGGGAAAGAACAAGTCCAAAAAGAGGACAAACAAGCCCAAGATGGAGAACTAAAGGACCAGCCCAAATGCTAACAAAAGAACATGGCCCAGCAATTTAAACAAAACTAACTACCCTAATTAATGGCCTAAAAGCCGTTAATGTAGGTTAGTAGTTCAAACAATCCGGTAAATGAAGATGTTGCCCTCCATTGGATAAGGACTGAAGATAGCTCAATCCGATGGACGTGACGGAGGACGGCAGTAAGATGGCGAGAGGTTCCAGTCAGATAGAATGCTACGTGAGGCTGTGCAATCCTTTAGAAACCTTAATTTGAGGATTGAGGTAATGGTATAACATAACTTAGCTAGAACAGCTCTCTGAGATGCCTTCTTTCCTTGAAAGATTCGAGCATTTCGTTCTTCCCATGTGTAATAGACCACAGCTGATAAACAAATTTTGCGAAGCTGGTTTACTGGGGAGTTTGCCTTCCAAATGATGCTAATTAAATGAACCAAATCATCCAAATTACGAATTAAAGAGTAGAAATGAATCTTGTTATGGATAAATCTCCAAATTGGGGAGATGAAACAGTAATTGAAGAAAATATGATCGTGGGACTCGGTTGAGAGGCTGCATAGCACACCTATGTTCTGGTGTTGTGCCATGGATTAGTTATCCAGTGTAGGCAGTCTTGATTGAACTGCTAGCCATAGGTTAAACTTCATCCTCAGAATTGTTAGGGATTGGCAGACCAAATTGGACCAAAGGACATGAGGTAATTGGCCTACAAATTATGTTGAGGTATGTTTTAAACTATACTCACCTGTGGGAGAAATAGTCTAAATCTTCTTATCTCTTCTTGATGAGCATGGTTGGTTAAGAGATTGCAATTCTAGCATTGCAATGGAGATGCAGTTTGGGAAAGACCACGTGGAATTGATAATGAAAGCACTCACACTGATATCCTCATTAACACCAGCATCAGATAGAATGGAAGTTGGGAATCTTGAGTATAATGGACCACCTGGAGCCCAATTATCCCACCAGAAGGATGTTCCATTGCCATCACCAATTATATGTTTAATAAGAGATCTTGCATGGTGTATCAGCTGCAGAATCTTCCTCTAACTCCAAGAGCAGGGTTGTGGAAAGGTGAGAGTCCATAAATTCCTAGATTTGATGAGGTGTGTGTGACTCTATTTGACCCATAACTTGTTTGAGTCTTCAGATTAAAGGTCCTAAATGTATCTAAGTACACCAGCCTTGTTGCACAACTTCAAATTGGGAATTCCCAACCCACCTGCTTCCTTTGGTTTACAAATTTTACCCCAGGAAACTTTGGCACAAGTGGACTTCATTTCTGGCCCAAACCAAAGGAATGCACTGAAAATTTTGTTGAGCTGATTAATTACAGCTGAAGATGCAAGAAAAATACTTTCTCGATTTAGAAAGAACAATTCTACACTTCAAAAATTTTCTAATCCCTTTTCCCTTTCTTTTCAGTCTATTTATAGACTGTTACAATCATTCTAGAAGCTTTCTAACTAACTCATTACGTCAGGCTGATCTTCTGGGCTCATCTCGACTATGGGCCCACTTCCTTGCATCTTAAATTGGGCTTCCAAGGTGATCTTCCTGTCTTGGGCCTGATTTATAAGGACTTAGTTTGGATTGATTATTTTTACCCGACCCATTCCTAGCAATTTGGGTCACGCCCAGCCCAGGTCACTTTTGGTATCCTCAGCTGCCCCTATAATCTCTCCCTAATTAATTAAGGTGAGATTATTGAAAGGACACAATCATGGCATGACGGTTTGAGGCGGTGACATGGGGAAGCAAATGGTTGGCTCAGAGACCCATGCTTTGAGATTCGTTGCACCATTATTGCCATAGCTCCTTGGATGTTGAGTCATTTTCGCTTTAAAAACCCAAACTTCCCACTTTTTGCCTTTCTTCTATCTTTTTCACCTCCATCCTCAAGCATCATCTTCTTCGATTATCCCTGTCGACTACCAGTATTCTCCAGCAAGCTTTCCTTGTTTTCTCCGGCGAGCTTTCCCTGTTTTCTCCGGCGAGTTTTACCCTTGCGATTCTTTGACTTTCGCTTTGTTACGGACCACTTTGCAAATCCCCCTTTCTAAGGTTAGTTCTAATCCCTTACTGTTTTCCTGGGATTTTGATTTTTACGTCTTTTCTTTCAAAATAGAAAAGCCCTAGACTGGGATTTCTTCCGCCATTATAATGGCTCCAGACTTAGAGGCTCTCCGTTCGAGGAACGGAATTCCTAACGATGTCTCTATTAGGGTTTATCCCATGGGTCTGGACAAGAGATCCGGTGAGGGTCTTCTTCCCGGAAAGATCCTCTTTTTTGTTCTTCATTTAAATGTCCTTAGGTTCCCCTTGCACCTGTTCTTTTGTTATACCTTCAACAAGTTAGGGTTCTGCCCTCTTCAAGTTAACCCCAATTTCCTTAGGGTGATATCAGTCCTCTTAATCTTGACACTATAGATCTTGACACTATAGATCTTCTTCTTTGTTACCGAATTACTAAAATCAGAACGAATGACATGTACTTTTACTTCTTTCCTATTGAAAAATGGTCCATCTGTATAGACAAACTCTCCTCTGAAAAGGGTTGGAGGAAAAATTTAATTGTGGTTAGTGGAAATTGGCGAACCCCATTCACCTAGACTTTCCCCATTCCGACCATTTTCGGAGACTTTAAAACACCCGATCGATTGCCACTGTGAAACTTGTCTTCCTCATTTCTACAATTTTCTTTGTGATTACCTTCACATTCCCCATGACGAATTGGTTTATAGCGTTTGCAGGGCTAGAATCAGTCTGCTGGAGGAAAGAGTTCTGAACGACATTCCATCAACCATAGACCTACTCACACCGGACAACCTTTCTAACATATCCATTCTAGGTGCCACTATGGAACACATTCAAATTCCTTCGTTTAGCAAAAGAAGGAATTCTTCCACAGTTGCTCCTTCGGTTACCCCAGCCGTTTCTTTAGCCACTCCTACCATTCCAGTTATAACTCAGGACGTTGGGCAACCTACCACTACACCTTTTACATCAACTTCAGTTGAGGTTCGGCACACCTCGCCGAACGATGAACCCTCTGATGCTCCAAATGAAACTTCCTTACCTGCCACCCAGAACGCCGAGGGATCTTCCCCTGTCCGAATTCGCGTTTCGGAGAAGAGCTTGGGTAAAAGGCCTCATCCTGAATATGACTATGATCAGAAGGCTTTTCCTCCGGCCTAAAGGGCTCGGTCCTTCAGGATCACCACGACTCTTCCTTCCCCTCAGGTAACCATTCCAGAAGGTGAAGCGACCAGAACGTCTGCCTCTTCACTAGCAGTGACTCCTTACCGTCCTTTGCTCAGACGTGAGGACGGGTCAATCGTTGCCCTTACAGACTTATTGTTCAAAGACCCAGTCACCTCATTTGCTTTCTACAAAGGCCTCTAGAACCCTAAGGATTTAAAGGTTCAGAACAAAATGACCTTTAATGAGATGTATCAGTGTTTTCCTGCAGCTGCTGTTGAGGTAGTTTTTTTCTATACCTATTTTCCTTTGTCTTTCCTGTTCTGATCATTTAAAATTTGTATTTTCTAAAACATTTGTGTGTGTTTTTGTGCAGACTCTATTTGGGATGTTCACATTCCAGAAGAGCATCGAACATGCGTCGAACATGCAAACAAGAAAATCAAATCCCTCTCTGCCAGTCTCAAAAGATCTATTGAACCAGAACGGATAACCGAAACCAAAAACACAGAGCTGCTGGTTAAACTGAACGATTCAGAGAAAGAGATGGACGCTCTGAGGGCTGAGAAGAATGCCCTAAAGGACGAGCGGCACTTTCTTCAGGACGAGCTAGACGTTCTGAATATTGAGAAAAATGTCCTGCAGACCGAGAAAGACGCTCTAAGGACTGAGAAGGGGGACCTTCAGCGTACTATAATTGCTGAACGGTTGACTCACTCCAATTATGAAGAAAAGTTCTTAAACGAGCGCACCGCTTTGCTGAATGTTATTGCCAGAGTTGATGGTGGTATGAAGGCTCTTCACGCCCATTTTTCCAGAATCGGGGCTCTCAGATATGCCAAGGGGTACAGAGACAGTTTTATTGACCGTTCTCCTTCCAAGGGTGAATCCAGCTCCTGTGCAGGTCCAAACGAACTGGATGCCTCCTTGAACATTGACCCGCCGAACATTTATAAAGATCCGTCCCCTACTCCTGCCGAGAATATATTCATTGAGTGTAGTGAGATTACAGCTTCAGGGATCATCCCCTCAGTTCGGCCTCTGAATGTTCCTCCCATCTCCACCATTGCTCATTCTACTTCTGTTGCCTCTAACAGAACTATGCTAACTAAAGAGATCATCCATCTTGACTTTGTCTCCAGAGATAGTGAAGCAGCCAATAACGGAGAGGGAGACAATGAGTCAGCTGGTGATGATGGGGCAGACAATGGATCTGACATATAAGAGGATGTAGCAGAATAGCGTTCTGGTGACTTTTGTAGTTATTTCCTTTCATTTTAATGTCATTTCATGTACTTTAAGAATTATTTTATAATGAATGAAATGACAACCTTGTTTTGCAAAGCTTCCATACTCCAACCTGTGCTTGAATGAACTGGTAGTTTAATTTTTCTATTTGGTTTTCATTTTTGCGCAAATGTTTGGCGTTCAGCTCGTAATGACATTTGCCATTTACTTGGCTAAGTGCTTGGCGCTCAGTTAGAATGCCACTTGCCGCTCAACTTTTTAATTTTGTGCAAGTTTTTGGCGTTCGGCTCATTGTGCCATTTGCCACTTACTTGGCTAAGGGCTTGGCGCTCGGCTAGAATGCTACTTGCCACTCAACTTTTTATTTTTGTGCAAGTTTTTGGCGTTCGGCTTGTTGTGCCATTTGCCACTTACTTGGCTAAGTGCTTGGCGCTCGGCTAGAATGCCACTTGCTACTCAATTTTTCATTTTTGTGCAAGTTTTTGGCATTCGGCTCATAGTGTCATTTGTTACTTACTTAACTAAGTGTTTGGCGCTCAGCTAGAATGCCACTTGCCACTCAACTTTTTATTTTTGTGCAAGTTTTTGGCGTTCGGCTAGTTGTGCCATTTGCCACTTACTTGGCTAAGTGCTTGACGCTCGGCTAAAATGCTATTTGCCACTCAACTTTTTATTTTTGTGCAAGTTTTTGGTGTTCAGCTCGTTGTGCCATTTGCCACTTACTTGGCTAAGGGCTTGGCGCTCGGCTAGAATGCCAATTGCCACTCAAATTTTTATTTTTGTGCAAGTTTTTGGCGTTTGGCTCATTGTGCCATTTGCCACTTACTTGGTTAGGTGCTTAGCGCTCGGCTAGAATGCCACTTGCCACTCAACTTTTCATTTTTGTGCAAGTTTTTGGCCTTCAGCTCATAGTGCCATTTGCCACTTACTTAACTAAGTGCTTGGTGCTCGGCTAGAATGCCACTTACTACTCAACTTTTTATTTGTTCTTTGCTCAACTCAATTTTTGAAACTAACTGAATTCTTTTTATAAATCTTTGAAAAGTTTATACATTTGCAAGAGTGTAACTCTAAATGAATATTGCTTAGAATGTAATTCAATCTTTTATTGTTAATACTTCTTCAGAGACGTGGCATTCCATGGTTTGTTGACCAATCTTCCAGCCATGGTCTCTAAACTGTATGCCCCCTTTCTTATTGCTTCTGCAACTCTGTTTGGACCTTCCCATGGTGACATCATCTTTTTGACAATTCCCACCTTCATTTTCAGAACTAAATTACCAGGTGTAAATTCTTTATGCCTCACCTTTTTGTTGTGATTGTTCATAAGCCTTATTGCTGCTGCAAATCGAGATTAAATTTCAACATACTATCATTTTGCTCTTGATTCCATGCCAAACTTCAAATAGTTGGAACTAAGTGTTCAACCGGTATTACCACCTCGGTGCCGTACGCCATAGTGAATGGGCTTTCTCCGGTCGATCCCCTTGGGGTTGTTTTGTAAGCCACAAAACGTTCGGAAGCTTGACCAACCATTTACCCTTTCGTCTTCAAGCTTCTTCTTAATACAAGCAAAGATTGTTCTATTCGTAATTTTAGCTTGACCGTTTGCCTGTGGATGGCTAACCGCTGCTAACTTTTTATTGATTTCATACTCCTCTAGCAAATCCCTCATTTGTTTACTGTCGAGATTGGTCCTATTGTCCAAAATAATTGATCTTGGCATGCCAAAATGACAAATGATATTACTCCAAATGAAGCATCTTACTTGAGTCTGGGTCACACTGGGATACGGTCCTGCTTCCACCCATTTGGTAAAATAATATGTTGTAAGCAGAGTGTACTTATTCTGTGATTGTGATACCCTCGGATTTCCGGATGCGGGTTAGCCAGGCCCACGCCCTATTACCCGAGGATATCAAAACAATTAGCAATAAACGAATACAGAATACAATTAAGGAAATAGGAATAAATAAAAATTTGCTAAAAAGAAACTAGAATGATAATCTAAATACTGAAACCTCAGAATAAAATTAAATTAATAAAGAATTATTCTGATACATTCAAATTCTTCATTTCTAATACAACTCGGGAATCCATCTGGTGGACCCCTAAAAACTCCAACACTAAAATCATCAACTGAAAAACTCCACTACTAAATCATGAAGAAGCTCCTATGTCGTCGGAAGAATGAGAAGCCGTCTCTGCTCAGGACGAACAAGATCTAAGACCTGGATCCGTCCGTTACCTGAAAAAATAATAGTGTGTCAGGCCCACGAACAAGTTCTATCCTAACTACAATCCAAACAGAGACCCGATACGCAGATACATCCTAGATGTCTCAACCATATCTATATAGTCCGAAATAGATAAATATATATCCACACTACAGGACTCTCACTAAACTATGCTGAGGGTCTCAACCTGAATAGAAGGCAACATGCAATACGCACCTGAGTGGGCATGACTACCTAAGCCTAATAGGGTATACCTCAACCAACATAGCTAACTACGCATCCTACTGCATATACGCACCCTAACCGTCGACTATGAGACTCAAGCTCAGATCGCGGTACCATAATTTATATATATAAATTCCCATCCAAACCAATGTAGTGCCGCTCAACTGTCGTTGCCATGACACGACATAAAATTAGGATTTAAATGTTTTAATTAAATCCCTTTCCCATTTCTATATATGAGTTCCCTTCAAAAATAATGTTGTGCCGGTCAACGATTCATTGCTCAAGACACAACATGCAATCGGGATTTAAACATTTTAGTTAAAACCCTATCCTTCGTAATACAGAAATATAAACAACCATCAAGTATGTCGTTCAACTGTTTTAGTTGACAGGACATGAAACCATGTAGGATTTAACTGTTTTAGTTAATCCATTCCGTATGTTTGAAGGGGTAGGACTTAGCTTTTTAATCTAATCCATCCCTGATATGTCACCGTCCCATACCGGTACATATAATGCAAATGATATGTCACCGTCCCATACTGGTACATATAATGCAAATGATCCACAAATGATGCAACATTTTATATAGTACATCAAACACATCTATATAATCCAAATAGATAATAAACAAAATCTAAACAGTTCATCATCTATAATCCAGAATCCCTTCACGTAACTAACAAGACAAGGTTTAATAATTCATCAAGTTAATTATCCAGTATCCATCCAAGTAATTGACGAGACAAGATATAATAATTCAAAGTCTAGTATATATCCACGTAACTAACAGAATGTAATTTACCTATTCTGTAATTAAAACTAGACCAACATCCATGTAATCCAGGAAAACATAATGGAATCTAATATGTATAAGGTCCTACAATGCATCCAAAACAACCTTTAAAATCCTACTCCAGTTATTTAGGTTGCAAAACCAATGTAAGCAACTAAATACTTTACAACCATCAACCGTGTGCGACATTTGCTTAAAACTTCCATACGGTGAATGCTATTAACATATAGAGATAAATTATGCATTATGGGTTCAATTTTAGCATAATCTAATGTTTGGGATCCATGGTACAATCCATTGAATTCTTAGACCCAGTTGAAACAATTAAATCCTCTCTATCCGTTACATCTGTGAACAGCATGCAACTTATTTTAAATTCTACATACCGTTTTAAGAAAACATTAGCATAACTAATTTGTTGCATACTAGGGCATTAGAACCTCATGAATTAATATTTAAAAACCTCTCCCCACTCCAACACAGTTTAGAAACCCAAATTTGGACCCAAACAGTACCCGAAAGTGCCCAAAACTGTTCCGGATTGCAACCAAACGAAGACTAACCAATTGAGCCTGCTCTAAAAAAATTGAGCATGCTCTAAAACACCTTAGAACCGGCTCCCTTTCCCTTGGAGCCAGCTCAATGAAGGGGGGGAGCCGGCTCCAACTTCCTGGAGCCGGCTCTCTTCTTCCTTGAGAGCCCAGTACCCTTCCAGCTTCGTTTCCGATCATCCACTCCGTCTCCAGTCCGTTCCTACCCTTCTATTCTTCCTTAAAATTGGTCTTACCAGTCTAATAAACATCCAATATCAATCCCAAGTCCTTAGCTTACATAGTAAGAATTAATACAGTGATTTAAATCAACACCAAATTTGTTTACTTTGAAACAGACACCGAAGAACAGAGTTTCAAGTATATATTTTTTTCAGACAATAAGCACATATATAGATGATCCAATTAACATATACCAAGCATATAAGATTCAATTAATATTCAATTACAATCCTAGAGATCATCTAAAGATGCACAGAACACAGGCAAAGGGAGAGAGACAGAATAGAACTTGCCTCTGTAGCTTTGGTTTGAAACCTTTAACCTTCCTCTGTCCAGACTTTCCAGTGACCTCTCGACTGTTGTCTACTCCTTTGTTGCCCTAGGTTCAACCCACAAGCCACACCTCTTCTACCTCTCCTTGGTTCAGCCTTGGTTCTTGACCGAAACCCTAATTCTCCTTCTCTCTGTTTTCTCTCAAAAACTCACTGTTCGTGAAACAGAGTTCTACCACCCTCATACAGACTTATAACAATATGTATATAGGAAATACTAAAACCTAGGTCCAATTGTAATTAGAGACAGAAACCCTAATTAACCCCAGTCGGCCAAACCGAAAATCCTAAAAGAATATAACCCTGAGTTCACATTATAATCAATAACTCTAATTTAATCCAATTAATTTATTTAAAAAAAAACTAATAAACCAATAAACAATTTAAAACAATTAAAACAAGTAATTCAATTAAAAGAAAATATAAAAAAAACACACTTTAATAACATCATTAAACAAACCACTCAATTTAAATACAATAATTACAAATAATTTAAATAAAACAATTAATTTAAAACAATTTGACACCTAAGCACATAAAATAAAAATTTAAATTTCACTCTTATCCTTTTGAAAACTAGGGGTATTATAGTGATCTCGCGGTCAGCAACGGCCAACCACATCCATCCCCCATTGCGCAAAATGCCATGGTTTGGCCATTACGTGCAAGTCTTCAGGTGGTTGATGGATTAATGATCTGAACCTTTGGCATTTATCGCATCTTCTAAAGAATTCTTCTGCATCTCGCGACATATTCGGCCAAAAGTATCCCTGTGTCATCGCTTTGTGCACTAGAGATCTTCCTCCTAAATGATTGCCACGCACACCCTCGTGGATAGTTCGCAAGATCTGCCTAGCTTCCGTGGGAGTGACATATTTCAAGTACGGACCCGAGAAAGATCTTCTATATAACTGGTTATATACAATAGCATACTTCGCAGCGTTTAATCTGATCTTCCTTGCTTTGTCTCCTCATTCGACCAAAACATCATCTGGTATAAAAGTTATGATTGGATCGATCCAACTCGGCTCATATGGTATAACATTCATTTGCCAAGGATCTGAGCCAGATGGTTCCTCAAAGATAGACGACTGACACAACACATCAACTGGAATCACCCTTGCCAGTGTTTCTCCAGAATTTGACGCACTGCAGGCTAAACGATCGGCATCCTTGTTACGTTTTCTCGGTAATTGGATGAACTCAATTTGATCAAAGCCTTTTGGCTCACGCATAACGGTAGAATGATATGCCTCCATTGTCTCATCCTTAGTTCCGTATTCCCCAGTCACCTACCGAATGATTAGCTGTGAATCGCTGAAAACGAGTAGACTTTTGACCTTCAGTTCTTTGGCCAACTTCAGTCTAGCCAGCAATGCTTCGTATTCTGCTTTATTATTGGTTGCTCTGAACTCAAGTCTGATCGCTTAACTCAACGCGGTTCCTTCTGGCGTCTGCAGCTTAATTCCAATTCCTACCCCCATTTGATTCGAAGAGCCATCAACGAAAAGCTTCCATAAAGAATCTACAGGATTTTCCTCTGGTTCTCCTACGTCACACTCCAGTAGGAAATCAGCCATCATTTGTCCTTTGATAGCCGTTTTAGGTTCATACGTTATGTCAAATGAGCTCAATTCTATAGCTCACTTTGTTATTCTTCCCAACAGATCTGGCTTATACAGGATCATCCTTATAGGAATAGTGGTCAGAACGACGATAGGATGGGACTCGAAATAGTGCCTGAGTTTCCTCTTTGCATTCACCAATGATAAGATCACTCGTTCGGCCTTCGAATACCTTCTTTCTGGCTCGGTCATCATTTTGATAACATAGAACACTGGGAACTGCTTACCTTTTCACACCGTACCAAAATGGCACTTGTTGCAATCCTGGACACTCCAAGGTACATAAAAAGCTTTTCACCTGGTTTTGGGGCAGTTAAAATTGAAGGGTTCTGTATATACTCTTTCAACCTGGTCAATGCCTGCCTTTACTCATCCCCCTAAGATTACCTTCTGTGGTTTCTTATTATATCGAAGAATGGCTTGCAGCGGTCTGACAACCTAGAAATGAATTAACTCAGTGCCACTATTCGTCCGGTAAGAACTTGTACCTCTTTGACCGTACTTGGCTCTGTATTTTTTAGCAGAGCTTCCGCTTAGGCTGGGCTGACTTCAATCCCTCTGTTATTGACCACGTGCCCTAAGAACTGCCCAGAGCCTACACCGAACAAGCATTTGGTTAGGTTCAACTTCATACCGTACCTTCTCAACACTCCAAACACATCTTGCAAGTGTTACAAATGATGGTCCTTTTTTCTACTCTTTACCACCATGTCATCAATATAAGCCTCTACGGTCTTTCCCATCTGACTTTTGAAAATCTTGCTGACCAGCCTTTGGTAAGTGGCCCCCATATTTTTCAATCTGAACGGCATGACCTTATAGCAGTAGATCCCTCGTTCAGTAACAAAATATGTTTTTTCCTCATTGTCCGGATTAATAGGGATTTTGATTGTAGCCCGAGTAAGCATCCAAAAAGGTTAGTCGTTTATACCCAATTGTGGCATCCACCATTTGATCAATCTTTGGCAATGGAAAGCTATCCTTTGGGCAGGTTTTGTTCAGGTTGGTAAAGTCAATGCAAACTCTCCATTTCTCATTCTTCTTTTGCATTACAACCACATTCGAGAGCCAGGATGGATATTGAACTTCTCTAATGACACTGTTTCCAATAACCTGTCAATTTCATCAACTATGATCTGGTTACGTTCCGGGGCGAATCTCCTCTACTTCTGTCTTATAGGCTTGACGTTCGGGTCAACGTTGAGGGAATGACATGAGACAGATGGATCGATCCCTAGCATGTCCGAATGGCTCCAAGCGAACACATCTACATTCTAAGATAAGATACTAACTAGTTGGCGATTTTCGTCCTCTGCAAGCCCTGATCCTACTCTTGTGGTTCGGTCTGGCCTTAGATGATCAATTTATGTTCTTCAGTCAGGACCGAAGGCTCATCCTTCTCATTTTTGTTGGGTGGAGGCTCCTGTAATTACTATCTTGGGCTAGCAAAACGGATGTGAGCTTTTCCCTTCCCAACAGCTTTCAAAGTTACAGAATAGCATTCCTTGGCATCGATCTGGTCTCCATGAATATCAATCACTTTGTTCCCATCTGGACCCAAACATTTCATCACGTGGTGCAAAGTCGATGGGACACCCTAGACCTTGTGAATCTACCCTCTTTCCATCAAAAGATTGTAAGACGGATGGATCTCGACCATTACGAAGCTTTCAACCAACTCTCTCTCAGCAACTCAAACCGACAATTCTACCATACCGATTGATTCCACTCGCTTCCCATCGAATCCCAACAAGGGATTTCCAGTTGGTTTGAGCTTTTCTGGCTTGATTTCAAGCCGGTCAAACGTTATTCTTGGCATGACATTCGCATTGCTCCCTGGATCAATTAGAACTCTTCGTACCAAGCACTCTGCCACCGTCAAGCTGACGACTAGTGGATCTTTACGAGGGATTTGAACTCACAGCAAGTCTGTTCTGTCAAACTTTATCTGTGCTGATGCGTTCTGTTGGTGCAGAGCATTTACACTACCTATTCTCCTCTTCATTTGTGCTTGATAGAGACGCATCCGGAGCAGCTCTTTTGACTCTTCGGTCTGTTCAGGTTGTCCATGAATTGCATTTATAATCCAAACGGGCTAGGCGTTATAGTAATTTGGCTTCTAAATCTTTCCAGTTGCTCAGCCAGTCAGTTCTGCTCCACTGTCGGCCTTTGGACATATCTTACGAATTCTCCCCTTGCTATCAGCATCTCCACTTGCCTCCTTAAGTTCCTGCATTCATTAGTCTGATGACCAAAATCACTATGGAAAGCATAATGTTTGGATTGATCTCTCTGTTTGAGAGGTTATCTGATTGGTAGGGGAAAACGAAACTTATCTTTGTTCTCTTGATACAACTTTGCTAAAATGACTTCAAGTAGAGTGACCGACTCATCCTCTCTCGGCCTCTTTTCTGTCTTCCAGGAGGTTTGGCGCTGTGGTAGGGCTTGTTTTTGTCGGATCTTTATTTTGGACTTTTCCTCCGTCGAGATCATGGACATCTTCCTAGCATTGACAACTTCTTCTTCTTCCAAGCGCACAAAACCATCAGCTCTCTCGTTTAGCTCGTCCATAGTTCTCAGGGTATTCACCACTAGGCTTGTGTGGAACAGTGTCCCTTAGTTCATTGCTAGTTTGAATGCTTGATCTGCCGTGGATGGATGGCATTCTATTACCATGCTCTTAACGAGGTTAAATCTAGTGAGGAAAGCTTAGAGATGTTCATCTTCGTGCTGCTTCATCATAAACAAACTTGAAATGTCCTTGGCCGGATGCTTGTTCCTGTAATATTGGCTTATGAATTGATCACACAGGTTCCGGAAGCTATCCACCTAGCCTCTCGCCAGGTTCTTGAACCAATTGAGCACTGGTCTGGTCAGGCTTGTAGGAAACCACTTGCACATCAAAGGATCATTCTCCGTGTTCAGAGCCATTTTCAATTGGATATGGTAAACATGATCAATTGGATCTATTGTTCCATCAAGCAGAATGAAAACTGGCATGAAAAATTTCCTTGGATTTAGAGCATTCAGGATCTCGTCTGTAAACGGTGAATCGACTATTCGTGTTGCCGAACGGAGGGCCTCGTTCTTTCTCGAAAACTTTGGGAGAATCATCTGTTCTACAGATCTCCTATCCGAACTTCTGGAGTCATACATAGCCATTGAAGGCCGGTACGACAGATCGAATGATCTGCCCTCTGTGAACTCTCTCTGCCACGGAGACATAGCCTTATGGTGTCTAAACTCCATGGCCTCCTCTGACCTCATCCTTTCTTGATACGGATCGAACGCCGTGGCTTCTTTTCACCTGATCCGCTCGTGATGCGGATCCAAATGAATAGATCCTTCACGATCCTCCACGTGACGAACATTTGTTAGAAAGCCGCCTGGCCTGATCTTTTCGCGATGAAGATCCATATGATTATTGCTTTCCTGTTTACCTTAGTGAGCAACATCGGGTTGCATAACTCTCTCTCCTACTGGAGGTGGTCGTGGAATCGCCGGAGCTTCCCGACGCTCCGTTCTAGCTCTGAATTCTGCATTTTCTCTTCTTAGAGCTTCAATCATAGTCATCAACTCGTCGAGCTTCACCTGCTAGTCATTCTGTTATGGATTAGAACTCTCACCTCCTATCATCATTCTTGATCGGAGCAAAGTCATTAATTGTGAATTCCTGATCGGATCTGAACTCTGCTAACGCGAACGCACTAGATCTGGCCTCGAACTAGCTGAATTCCGATCTCCTTCATCCAGATCTGAATCTTTCCTGCCGCGAACTTGTCAAATCTAGTTTCATTAAACAGATCGCGATTGTGTAGATCTGACTCCAATCTCCAAAGATCAATTAGAACCAAGGCTCTGCAAGACAGATCATGATCTTGTCGATCTGGATCCAACTTTCAGAGATCGAGCTTCTTCTTCACGAATTAATCTTAATCGAATCAATCTTGATCAAACACGAATCAATCTTGATCAAATCAATCTTGATTGAAAGTGAATCAATCTTGATCAAACGTGAATCAATCTTGATCCTTTCCCACGGACGGCGCCATTGAAGATGCAAGAAAAATACTCTCTCGATTTGGAAAGAATAATTCTACACTTCAAAAATTTTCCAATCCTTTTTCCCTCTCTTTTCAATCTATTTATAGACTATTACAATCATTCTAGAAGCTTCCTAACTAACTCATCACGTTGGGATGATCTTTCGGACTTATCTCGACTATGGGCCCACTTCTTTTCATCTTAAGTTGGGCTTCTAAGGTGATCTTCTAGTCTTGGGCCTGATTTATGAGGACTTGGTTTGGATTGATTATTTTTACCCGACCCATTCCTAGCAATTTGGGTCACGCCAGGCCCAGGTCACTTTTGGTATCCTCAACAGCCTTAGGAAGTATGAAAATACCTGACCAATAAAGTTGTGTAGAAACAAGAACTGCCTTAATTAGCTGTAGTCTTCCCGCATAAGATAGGCATCTATAGGTCCAATGTGTGATCCCATGGGAAATCTTGTCAATGAGAAAGCTGCAGTGAGAGGATTTGAGGTTGGTTGAGATGGGTGGAACTCCAAGATACCCAACTGGAAAAGTCCCAACCCCAATACTAAGCAAAGATGTGATGCAATCCTCTGTGTGATGATCAGTGCCTGAGAAGAATATAGAACTTTTGTTGAGGTTAATATCAAGGCCAAACATTGTACAAAAGTGGTCAATAGCTGATTTCAAGACTGAGACAGAGGTAATGTCTACATTGCAATGTAGGAGAAGATCATCAACATATGGGAGGTGTGTGATCTTTAGATCTTTGCATCTCTAATGGTACTTAAAAGCATGCAATCTTCCCACAAAACAGTTGATGATGGATGAGAATGCATCCATGACAATGACAAATAGGAAATGTGAGATTGGATCTCCTTGTCTTAGCCCTCTTTTTTCTTTGAAAAATCCCTGAAATTCCCCACTGAAGGCAATGGTGAAAAAAGGAGAGGAAATGCATGCATGGATAAGTGTAATGAACTTCTGTGGGAAGTTGAGTAGTAGCAGCTGATGATGAAGTCCCATTTTACTGAATCAAAGGTTTTTCTTAAGTCAATCTTGATGGCACATCTAGGTGGTGAGCTATCTTTATAGTATCCTCTCAGTAGTTCATGAGCCAGAAGAATTGGATTATTGATCTTCCTACCATGGATGAATGTTGATTATGAAGACTCAATAATGATGGGTAGAGTGGATTGCAGCTTGTGAGCCAGGAGCTTGGCAATTCACTTGTAGATTGTATTACAGCATGAAATTGGTTTATAATCATGTAAAGAAGTAAGGTTTTGACATTTTGGGACCAGGGAAATATAGGTGTTGTTTGCCTCTGCTAGGAGTTTCCCATTTCTAAAGAATTCAGAAATTGCAATTGTAACAGATCTGCCAACAATGCACCAAGCTTTTTGAAAGAATAGGCCATTGTAGCCGTTAGGACCAGGGGCTTTATCCTTCTTCAGATTCAACATACATGTCACGCCCCAAAAATCAAGAAAAATGGTTTAAAGCAGCAAGGGAGCCGCCTCCTTTTTAAGGGAGCCACTTCCTTTTGTTGAGGGAGTTGGCTCCCATTCGGAGGGAGCTGGCTCCATGTGGAGCATTTGGCAAAAAAAAAAAAAAAAAACGTATTGGAAAAAAAAAGCCAGCTCCCTTTCAGAGGGAGCTGGCTCCCCACCTAGGAAGCCTGAAAATGGCTACTACAAGTGCATTTATAGAGCTATACAATCAATTCCCCTCAACTTCAACATGCATGAATGGTTAAAAATAAATTGTCAAGCTAACTCATAGAGTCTACAACATAACGACGAAATAAAACTTTGATTTCATCATTCATTCATCACATTAGATCCGGTTTCAATGTTCATAATCAAAATAAGTTTAAATACATCATTGAATGGTTATAAACCTCAAAAGAGAATGGAAATCTTAATAAGACCCCAAAAGATGGTCCATAGGTCTCAAAACCATTTCCACCCGTAAATGAGTATATTGGATTACAAATAGACAAGTTAAGCCCAAGTTTTACAAAATATATATCTTAATACAAAATGGCAAAAAGTAGGCCTTCGTAGTCCCGCTTACGTTTGTGGAGGATCATTATCCACCACCACTTTCCCGTGACATGAAAATGGTAAGAAAAGGGTGAGCACAAAGGCTCAGTAGGAGGAGCCTAAAACGCACCTCTTAATGACCCCGTGAATCCAAACAAAGTATAGAAAAGGGGAAAACAGAATCATGCAAATTTAAAGGGAAATAATCCAATATTCGAGTCACCCAATCCATTCTATGTAATGCAATGCAAATGGGATACCAATGCGATGCTAATGTTGCTCCCTATTTCCAAAAGCCTTTTCATTTTATCATTTCCAAACCGTTAACGTAACTCGACCCATGGCAATTCCATGGTACCATGAGAGAAGAATTGGCTAACTATCCCTGACCTATGGCAACTCTAAAGCCTCATTTCGGGCTTAAATAACTCAACCACGCTAGGATAGTCTCCTTAGTTCCTTCTAGGTCACATTAATGCCACGGACACTAGGCAACTCCTAGCTGTCCGGTTTTCACAAATTTTTGTTCAAAACTTTTCCCCAAAATTATTTTCCTTTCTTTTCAAAGCAATTCCCCATTTCTTGCCCAATGCCAATGCATGGACGCTTCATACATTTCAATGACATGCTAATATAAAATTTTCATATATTACATCTATATCATGCTTGCATGCTTTGGGAGTAAATTACTACACGAACATCACATTCTCATTTATTTAACAATCATGGCCTCATCACAATTAAAGCATGTAGGAAAATCAATTAAGCATATGTCTTTACAACAATTCACTTAAACATGCATTTTAACACAATTGCCACATAAAGCACCATATCATGCTTCACATAAATATAAATTCTAATAGCCATGAACAAAACCCACAAATTAGCATGCAAGGACACAATTGTAATAGAGGTAATTCACAAAAATCAAAGAGTTTGAGTCTTAGAAACCCTTACCTCAAAGGACGAGAAAATCCCTAATTTTGAAATTCCAGGGGTGGCTGATTGAAGATCGACTCCAATCAACTCGTAGCCCTCGTCGAGCTCTTTAACTTAATTGCTTTCAATGGCAAAGCTTAATTCCTACAAAAAAAAAGAAGGTGAAATCGGAGCTTGAATGCTTGGATTTAGAGAGAGAAAGTGTGTAGAGAGAGAAATACTCCCCCACGGTTGAGAAGAGGAAGAAGAATGCAGAAATTCTGCATTTGTGATCTTGGGTGCATGGTTAGTAAGTGTACGCGGGGCTCATATGGTCTAAAATATTCAATTTGCTTTATTTGTGTGTGTATATATATATATGCTATATATACACACATATATACAATAAGCATGCTACACACATATTTCTAAACATATAACCATATAAATATACATGAATTTATGATGTATTAAATGCGACGGTCCCAAAAAATAATTCCGTGCACGAAAAATCCGATTGCGGGTCTTGCCCTGGACCTCCCGGCCTGAAAAATTAAAAAATACCGAAATGGCCAATAATACATTTCTAAGAGTACTGAACTCAAAGAAATGCCCCAACCAAATCCTCGGAACTCACTTGCACACCCCATTGTGTTTGGTACGCAATTCCAGGCGAGAAAATAAAATAAATCCAAAAATCGAAAAAAAAAAATCTCAAAAAATGGAAAATAGGAAAATGAGAAACAAACAATACGTTCTTTAATTTCACTGGAGGATGGGGATTAATTAAGGTAGTTGTGCAGGTGCTGAGGGACCTGCTTTGTGATGAATGGTAGGAGGTCAATAAGTTGATGAGTGGAAGGAGGTGAGCAGCCCAACAAGCTTTGGAAATGAGAAACAATTTCTTGCTTGATGGACTCCATGTCCTCAATGACCTGTCCAGAATCTGTAGTAAGTGATACAATCTTCTTTCTATTGTTTCTAGAGGAGAGTGATTTGTGGAAGAATGAGAAGTTCCAATCTCCTAATTTCAGCCAATTCATCCTTGATTTCTATCTTAACATGTCCTCTTGAATCTTTGCAAGCCTTAGAAACTAAGAAGTTAGTGATCTTTCCATCTCTCTTAGAAAAGTATCATTTGGGGAGTTATCAAGGTCAAACTGGCATGTATACAATTCAATCTTCACATAATGTAGCTTGGAATCAACCTCAGAGAACTCCTTCTTACAGTTAGTTCTAAGGACTGTTTTTAGCTTCTTGAGCTTCTGAACCACTTGAAACATAGCAGTGCCCCTAATGTAGGAGCACCACACTTCATGAACAGAAGGCAAGAATTGTGGATGAGAGGGCCTTTATATTCCTTGGTATGGGTTGGCCAAACATGATGCTTACGGGTCAACCTACATAAATCTTTAGGAGACGTTCGTTATATTGACATGGTGAAAACTTCAATAGAGATGACTAATGTCTCTGATACTTTTCTATGATATATGAACCATGCTTATAACTTCAACAGTGAATACGTTAATAATGTATCAATCAGCTTGACTTGATGAAAAGACCCTATGCCGTGGAGACAACTTCATCACAGGCCAGCTGGCGACGGGAAGACCTTCACCCCGCTGCCCAAGTGAAGGCGCAACTCTTAAAAGTCCGATTGGGTTGCGGTGACTCATAAGTCGTGATCAATATCAATGGAGGTGTCGTGAGTTTTGATCCTAGTCTGCTGTTGTCAACAAAAAACTTTCTATTGCAGTAAGTATGTCTAATTAAAAACACAATTCCAATTTCAACTTTATTTGGTTTGTTTCCACCTAAAATATTTTTTAAAAATTATTTTTTAGTATTTTTGACGAAATGATTTTCACTTCTGTTACTTACTGCTAGTTGTAGGTGATTTTAGGACTTTTTAGTTGTAGAGTCTCGAGCCTCTCGAATAAAACTCATTTTACAAGTCTGATGGCTGGATGAAACGAGTATGGAAGAGACAATGGTTCATCTGTATACTCAATTACAAACCGCCCAACCGCATGTGACGACCGAGACAATGGACTCGGGCATCTGAAAGAAACGACAATAGATAGTTTCTTCATCTGAAAGAAAATTAACCACAACGTATACCCACCACATGTTTGACAAAATGCCTCACTAAATAATCTTAATTTGTTTTTGCTGTTAATGGACTCTGTTTTTTAGTAGAAAGGATAGATTTATGTGGATTTTGCTGAACAATATTTTTAAGTTGAAAGAATATTCTTATGAGCTACTAAACATATTTTAAAAAAATACTATTAGTATATATATTTGTTAGGAGAAGACCTCGACTCTTATGCCCAAGTCAAGGCTGAACTCTTTAAAGTCCTTCACCATTGAGTATGACGAGGTCTGTAGAAAAACTACTTTATGCTAAACTGTAGTCATGTTACTCTTCAATTCTCTCTCTCTAGTGCTACCAGTATGCTCTACATTAATCTTTTTCTATGCTACCAATTCTATTTATAGTACTACTTCGACGTTGGCGGCATCCGAACCACCACCACCACCATCATCATCATCATTTCAATTGGAAACAGAGGCGCTGCTTAGCAGTGAATGGTGGTATATTGTTAAGAACAACAGCTCAGATCATTGTAAGTGGCCTGGTATAGTCTGCAATAATGCTGGAAGTGTCACCGAAATAAGCCTGCCTGACAACATCAAATTGGAAGTCGAGTTGGGGAAATTTAACTTCTCTTCCTTTCCAAATCTTGTCCGTCTTGACCTTGGTGATAAAGGACTCCATGAGACCATCCCAGATCAAATAGGTAAACTTTCAAAACTTACCTACCTCAATTTGTCCTCCAATGATCTTTACAGTGAGCTACCTCGTTCGCTGGCTTATCTGACTGAATTAGTGGAGCTTGACATTTCTAACAACAGAGTCAATGGTTCTATCCCTCCAAAATTAGGAAATCTGGAAAATCTGGTTTTCCTAAGCATGAGTCACAACTACCTTCACGGTCCAATCCCTCCAGCTCTCGGCCGGTTGTCTAAGCTAACCTTACTAGACCTCAGTTACAATCAATTCGCTGGACCAATCCCATTGGCTCTTGGTCTTTTGACAAATCTTTCCCATCTCAACTTGCGTTACAGTTCTATCCATGGCTCCATTCCACCATAAATGGGGAATTTGAAAAATCTGGTTCATTTAGACCTTAGTATCAACCAGCTCATTGGTCCAATGCCTTCTACTTTAGGTCATTTAGCAAATTTGGTGTTGCTTTCTCTTACTGGGAATGAAATCAATGGTTCCATCCTCCAGGAATAGGGAACTTGAAGAATCTGGTTGATTTAGACCTTAGTTATAACAATATTATAGGGCCAATCCCTTCGCTTATTGGGTATCTGTCTTGTTTGCAAACTTTGTACCTTCATTCTAATAAGATTGAAGGTTCCATCCCTCCGGAAATAGGGAATTTGAGGAATCTGGTTGATTTAAGACTCCATGATAATAACAAAATCACAGGCCCAATCCCTTCAACTCTCGGTCAATTGTCCAAACTGACACACTTGTGCCTTCTTTCCAACCAAATCAATGGTTCTGTACCTCAACAGATTGGGAACATGAAGGCTTTAACTGTATTGGATATTTCCCATACCCAGATACAAGGTACCCTGCCTCAAGACCTTACCAAATTGACTGAACTCACATAACTTGATCTTTCCTCAAACCAACTCACTGGTTCAATACCCCTTGAAATAGGAGCACTCTCCAAACTCTGGTCTTTAGGCCTCTCCACAAACAAGCTAAGTGGACCAATCCCAACTGATATATGGCGTTCAACTAGTTTGCAGTATTTGTCTTTGAGCAACAACTATTTGAATGCAAGCATTCCATTTCAAATAGCTAAGCTCCCCTCACTATCATCTATTGACCTTAGTCATAATTTAATCAATGGAAAAATACCTTCCCAGCTCGGCCACACAACTAGCTTAACACATTTGAATCTCTCCCACAATAGACTCTCTGGTACCATTCCTCATTCTCTCATAACCATAAAGTCCATTGACTTGTCATACAATGCTTTGAAGGGTCGAATCACGAAGGATTTTCAGCTCAAATATTACCCAGAGGCATTTGTTGGCAACCAAGATTTATGTGGTGGCACCACATACTTGCCTTGTCATCCATCTCCCACAGCCAGCGGCTTCAAAAATAAAAGAAGAAACAAAATTTTGCACTATATCATGATTTTCCTTCCTGTCAAAGTTTTTCTAGCCTCCTTGATTCGAGGATATTTGTACTACTCTAAAAGGGAGGTAGAGAAAACCCAATCTCAGTCCAGAGTGACAAAGCATGGAAATATCTTCTCAATATGGAGTTATGATGGAACAATTGCATACAAAGACATTATTCAAGCAACATAGGACTTTGATGACAAATACTGCATTGGAACTGGAGGCAGTGGGAGTGTCTACAAAGCACAGTTGCCCAGTGGCAAAGTAGTTGCCTTGAAGAATCTGCGTCGTCTGGAAGGTGAAGAGCCAGCTTATGATAAAAGTTTCAAGAACGAGGCACACTTTTTATCAGAAATACGACATCGAAATATTGTGAAGCTTTATGGGTTCTGTCTGCACAAGCGATGCATGTTTCTGATTTATGAATACATGGAGAGGGGAAGCCTGTTTTTGGTCTTGAGAAGTGAAGTGGAAGCTGTGGAGTTGGATTGGACTAAAAGGGTGAATGTAGTGAAAGTAATTGCCCATGCTTTGTCTTACACGCACCATGCTTGCACCCCACCCATTCTTCACCGTGACGTTTCGAGCTGCAACATTCTTTTAAACTCAGAATTGAAAGCTTGCATGGCTGACTTTGGCGCTGCTAGATTGCTGTATCCAGATTCGTCTAATCATACTGTGATAGTAGGCACTTATGGATATACTGCTCCAGGTATATTACTGCATCTTTTTCTTAATTGTATCTATGATTCTTTTTGTGAAAGGTGATGGTTTTATGGCAGAATAGTATAGTAACTCCGGTTGCTCTAAAGATCAACCACGAATTATTCCCACCACATGTTTGATAAAATGCCTAACTAAATAATCTTAATTTGTTTTTGCTTATTACTGGACCATGTCCTTCACCCTTGAGTATGATGAGGCCTGCAGCAAAATTACTGTATGCTAAACTTTAGTCATGATCCCTTCAATTCAAGCAACAACATTCCTTTAAATTCAAAACTACATGCTTGTATCTCTTACGTTGGCCTTGCTAGATTACTATATCCTGATTCGTCCAATCAAACTTACCTTGATGGTAGGCACTTATGGAATATATATATATATATATATATATATATATATTTTCCCGGTAAATTAACTGCGACAAGTAAATTGCTCCAGGTATAAATATTACATCTTAAACTTCATTCTGTCATGCCAATGGAATAGTTTTATAGCTTGATTAATCATGTCGATGGACAAAAGTCTCTACTTGGTAGAATTTTCTTTCCCCATATTTTAACACTTCATGGTACATTAGTACTTCTCTCTAGTCATATGAGCTTGAGCTCTCTGCCACTGTACTAAATTCTATTGATCTTGTTTGAATTAATTCTGTCTGTCTAGTCTAGTCTAGTAAGAGGTTGCATTTTAGCTTTTTAAAAAAATTCACATCTCACTATCTGTACAAAATCATAAGGAAAAACGATTAAATGTATCTGTAACTGATTCACTATGGATGAGACAAATTGATGAACAAATTATATAATATTTAATTTTGAAACAATCTCGTTATTTATTTATTTATTGTTTTTTTTGCAAAGGAGTTGGTTTCCTCTTACATGTATATTTTTTGTTGATGTATCACTTGCACAATTTTTTTTGTTGATGCAGAACTTGCCTTCACCGTGGATGTGACTGAAAAATGTAATGTTTATAGCTTCGGAGTTATGGCACTGGAAACACTTATGGGAAGGCATCCAGGAGAACTTCTCCAATCATTGGCATCAGCACCTACTCAAAATATAATGCTAAATGATATGTTAGACACACGCCTCCAAGCTCCAACATGCGGAGCGGTTGCACAGTATATTGTTCTGGTTGCAACATTGGCATTTGCTTGCTTACATCCCGAGCCAAAGTCTCGGCCGACAATGCTACGCATCTCTTAGGAGTTTCTTGCTAGCAGGTACTCACTTGCTAAACCTCTGCAAACAATCTCACTATCGCAACTAATGAATCCAGTATTTGATCAATTAATCCTGTAATCTTTGTATTAGTCACTACAAAATACAGAATAATAGGGTTAATTTCTTGCTTGCTGGATTCCGCTAGTTATTTGACTTTATGCATTCGTATTATTACATCGTCTAATAAATCAGGATGTTCATCTGTTGGTGAGTGTCTCAGGATGTTTTGCGCCAGTCTAACGTGTGTGCGCCTCAATTTGTTTATTGAACTACTGAAAATGTTGTTTGGGTGGAAATCACTCTATGCCACTCAGTAATGACATTGTGAAATCCACTAGTATTTTTGTTTTTATCCTGTTGCCTTTTTTATCAGATATTTATATATATATATATATATAACAAAAACAATTAAGTGAAGCTTCTCTTATTTGTCAACTAAAGCTACATGACTCCTGCCAGTGTGGTTCTATTTATCCACACTGCTAATTAAAGGAAAACTTGAATTTTTGAACCGAAATCTTCACTGCCCAAACATGCCAATGAGATATGCTAAAAAATTCATCACCTAAATTAACAAATACTAAACACCCGAGTAACGGTGAAGCACACAAAATTTTCAACTCTTGACAACAAATGGAAATTGTAAATTGTTTCCTTAACATCACCTAACAGACTAACCCTCAAAGATAGAGATGAGTGACAAGTTCCCAACACAAATTTTAGGTTTCAGAGTGGTGACAACACAAAATTTCAAATTCCATGGAATCGTGTTGATTACAAGGCTGTATTTTCAATATCTACATATATGAAAAAAAAAAAAAAAAAAAACACACACACCGTAAAATTGCATTGAAATATACAAAAACACATATATATATATACCCCAAATCTCAGTCTTGATTTGAGTACGTTTATACATAGTATTCATGTGTGTCTATATATATATATATATATATATATATATATATATATAGACACACATGAATACTATGTATAAACGTACTCAAATCAAGACTGAGATTTGGGGGTTTATTCGTATAAATTTTCAATTGCGTAAGATTTATAGATTATGCCTCTCTTGAACTAATTTTAAATTAGTTTGACGGACAGAAAACGCTCCTATAGTATGGGCTGGAAATTTGGGAATGAGTGCATTCTTGTAGAGATTACTAATAATAACCTTGTTGAGTTGGGCTATATGAACCTTGGTAATAATGACTAAATTAGTGGGATTATGGCAATTCAACTAGAAAATAATTTAATTAACTAAATTATCCTTAAAATCCAAACTAACCTTTAAAATCCAAAAAAAACAAAAAAAAAAAAACACACACACACACACAAAATTGAAGTTATATATTGGTGGCCTAAAATGAAACAACACAAATAAGAAAATCAATAGTAATTAAGACTATATAAAATTATGATATTTTATAGATATTATCAAGTGACCTAGTTAATAGAGAGTCCAGCATGAAATTCGTCAAGTCGGTGGTCACCCAAGTCAACAATCACGGGATCGAGAAACCCAAGCGGGTGTGCCTTTCGTGTTCCCTCTCCTCCTACTTTGTCAGCCAATAGATTATGAAATAAACAAATATATATATATATATATATATATATATATATATATATTTTTTTTTTTTTCATTTCTTTTTCCTTTCTAACAACTTCACCCTAACCAAATGGAACTTTAGAGAGGGAAATCAAGGTTTTGTGTGGTGTAGTCAAAGGTTTCCCTTTTTGTTCCCGCTCAATAATCATCTCAACCAACAAAAAGAGGAAGAACATTGCATTGACATACTCTCAGTTTGGCATCGTGTGGAAGAATCACATAGGAAGATATAATAAGTCAGCTGATATTTACACATGTTGAATGGCATTGAACATAAGGCACTCCAATGGCCTCTTAAAAGACCTCTCATATTTTGAGATTCTTTAAGAACATCTCCAATGCCCTCTCAAATGGTCTCTCAAATTCAAAATATAGCAAGTGGATGGAAATAAAATATTTCAATAGCCTCTCAAAAGACTTCTCATATTTTGAGATTCTCAAAAATAGTGCCAAATAATATTTTGAGATTATCAAAGTAGTGCCAAATATAGCAGCTTTCAAATGACCTCTCAAACTCAAAACATAGCAAGTGGATTAAAATAAAGCACTCCATTGGGCTCTCAAAAGACCTCTCATATTTTGCTAAAATGAATATAAGACACTCTAATGGACTCTCAAACACATGAATTGGTTGTTGTGTCAAAAAATATGTTTTAAATAAAATGTACCATTGGAGCAGTATTGTAAAAATATAACATTTTGGCAATATAACTTCTCTTAAAATATAAATTTGGCATAAAAATATAACATTTTTGTATTGAAGATGCTTTCGGACTTTAAATTTGTACATAGCCACTTCATTAGTACAAAGAGTGTACTAATGAAGCATTTTGTATTGGAGATGCTTGATTGTTCTGCTAAAAAAAAAATAAAATAAAAAATAAAATAAAAATAAGAAATGATGTTGTGTCACCCCTAGGGCTGTAAATGAGCCGAGCCGTTTGCAAATAGCTCGGGCTCGGCTCGTTAATTACTCAGTTCGAGCTCGATTCGTTAACAAGTGAATCGAGCTCGAGCTGAATTATGATGCTTGATGAATAAACGAGTTGAGTCTTAACATTAGTAGGCTCAACTCGTTTGTTCATGAACTGAATTGGACTCAATAATGCGTTCACGCACATACTAAATTATAATATATATATATATACCCAATTATAATATATACAAAAATATTCAACTTTTTATATTCATAATATATATACACACACACCCAATTATAATATATATATACAAAAGTATTCAATTTTTGTCTTTTTCTAACTTTAGCCCATACCATGCGGCCCATTACTTCTCCCCTAGTCTCTCGAGTCTTCCCAGCCACTCACGCCTACAACCTTCTTCCCCTAATCTGCGTATTTTTTTCATTGTTAGGCTTCGAAAGTTCACAAACTCCCAACTCATCACATACTCAGTTTCAATCCAACGATTCATGTTCCTAAAGATGGTGAGTTTCTTTCTCCTTTCTCTCTCTAAATCTCTTGTTCTATCTATATCCATTTACTAAAATTTTCTCTGAATTTCGGTTTTAATTTCCTTTCTAATTCCTTCTCAAATGTGTATATATATATATATATATATATATTTTTTTTAACTTCGCCAGTCAAAGGGTTTACAGACCAGTTCAGTTCCGATCTGACTATTTGTCGGAGACCTTCACTGAAAACCGGTGATTTTTTTACAAATATGCCGGATGCTTTTTTTTTTTTTTTTTTTTTCTCATTCATTTCTATTCTATCTCTCTCTCTTAATTTCATCTCTCTAATTTTTTTTTTTTGTAAATTAGGCTTCTTTGATTCTGAAAAGTATGATTTTAACTTCATCTCTCAAATTTCTTTGTAATTTAGGCTGCTTTGATTCTGCAATGTATGGAAAAAACAGATGGGAATTAATTTTGGCATGAATCTAGTTTTGATTTGATAATTACAGTAGCAGCTTGATATTGAGCTCGAGCTCGAGTTCAGCTCGGTAAATTAAACGAGTTAGCCGAGTCAAACTCGAGTTTGCTTACTTAAGTTCGAGTCGAGCTCGGACAGTGATGTGGTAGCTGGAGCCGAGCTTGAGCCAACCTGTAAACTGATCGAGCTCGAACAACCCATTACTCGGCTCGGCTTGACTCATCGACAGCCCTAGTCACGCCTGTATTTAATTTTTTCCACCCAGTCTAAAAAGTCTCTTTATTGGCACTATACCAATTCAAAGTCACGGTCAAGGACCCAGATCTCACAAATCTCTCTCTCATGCTCTACAGTCTACTCTCTCTCCATCTCTGTATATCTGTATCTCTCATTCCTCCTCACCGTCGGCGGCCGATCATGTCACTCATCTCACTACAGACACCGCCGAGACCGCCGGACCTGACATTCAAGGTACTATCTTCTCTTTCTCTCGGACTTTTTTTATTTTTGTTTTGGAGTCGATTTTGCAGCTCACTATTGTCTCTATTAGGATCGGTAAAGTAGTTTTCTTGGTTGTGGGATTTTTTTTTTTTTTTTTTTCCCTTTCTCTGAATGGTGTTGTAGATCTGGAATTTAAGTTTTCATCTCTAAATTTTCTCTTTGTTTTGGAGTTGATTTTGGAGGTCACTCTCGTCTCTAAATGGATCGGTAAAGTAGTTTCTCTTGGTTGTGGGTTCTTTTTTTTTGTTTCTGAATGGTGTTGTAGATCTGGATCTTAAGTTTTCATATCTAAAATTTCTTTTTGTTGTGGAGTCGATTTTGATGACTACTTTGGAAAAGACTATACATATACCTTATATAGAGGGATCTTGAATGATTTGGTATAAAGGTGTTTCGTATTTGAAGCTTCGGTAATGCTATTTATGATTATTTGCTTGTGAAGTCTGGAATTTTTATGTGACAAAGTCTCTTTAATGCAGATTGGGTTTATATCTCGTTTGGCATGGGAGGTGTAGGAAAGGTATATAATAATTTATTTGTTTAATTTTTAATTGCAATTTATTGCTCATATAGAATGTCTTATTGAATTTATATGAGTAGAATTCTTAGTGTGTTGATCTTGTGTCCCAAAATTTTATAATCAAACATTTTTGTTAATTAAAGTAGTGTTGCACATATCATTTTAGTACGATTTTAATACACTAATATTTAGATCCAATATGTATCAGTTTTAAATTTGGAATAGTTTTTTTTTTTTTTTTTAAAATTAATTTATAATTTGCCAACTCCTTTCATATGAAGTTAATCCTTTCTTTATAATATTTTAAAATAGTTTATTATAGGGGTGTTTTGTGAAGTTAATTCTTTCTTTCTGATATTTTATACTATTATAGTTTTGTTAAATTTTTTGTGTTTATTTAGTTGGACAAATGTGTCATTGCTAATATTACACTATAAAGTGTTCAATTAGCATTATCAAGCGTCACAGAAAAATACCAATTGTCATTTAGATTGCTAGAAAGACTATCAAATCAATCATATATCCTGTTACATTGGTGTGCCTACTGCCTATGAGCATTTAGGTTCTCAAGTAAGCAGTAATCAAATTTTTTTAAAAATAGTACTCCCTGACTGGAGGACTATAATTTTTCTTTTTCTATTTTATTTTTTGTGGTAGGAGAATGACAAATATTCTTCTTGAAAGGCATGAAAATGGTTTTGTCACAGTAAAGGAATGGGAAGATACTGACATTTTTGTGGTAATGGATAAGGTCATTCTGGTATTGCCAATCCAGGGGTTTCTTAAAGGGAAAGAGAGGACTCCAGTCCGGTTATCATTTCTTGAGAGATTTTACTTGGTTTTCAAATATTATTGAGAAAATGTTTAATATGCAACCAACAGCTGATGTGACCGATTTTATTCAGCTACTGCGGGACCCCACCGAAGTGTAAGACTTCTCCTTTTCAAGTAATTTTGTGAATCAGCATGCTTAGTTTTAATTCCATATCACCATGCCTAGTTGTAATTTCATTAATTGTTTTTCAGATACAAAGAGATGCACATAAAGACACATGCATGTCTTTTCAATAGTGAAAAAGACGAAGAGAGGCTGTGGACTGTTTTTTCATGTGCTTAATGACCACGTCCAATACCCAACAAAATCTTCAAAAGTTAAAACTGGTTTAAATCAGGATATGTCCAATACTCAGCAAAATCTTCAAAGCTGGTTTAAATCAGGATATATTTAATTCGTTTGTTGTTAGTGGACGCATGATCCAAAATTGAGACTCCTTTATTGTATCGTCACCATAAGGGGCAAACACTAGTGCCCCAAACAAAAATAATATATTATTTTGTTATATTTTCTTATATCCAATCAATTATTTTCTTATATCCAATCAAACAAAAAAAAGAAGTGTCATAATTTATTTTTTATGATGTGTCGTTCATCTCTCCCTTCTAACCAATTTTTTAAGATCTTACTAAACCGAGTATAAAGGACCAAAGTAACTAAGTGACTCACTCACTCTTTGTTATTACAATAATTAATTTGTTATTATAATAATTAAAAAAAAAAAAAGGAAAATTTACTTTTTAGAGGATTCGGAAGTGTCCCGTTTGAAAATTCAGTGTTGTATTTTTTTGTAATATTATCCATTTAAGCTTTTTATACTGAATTTATAAAATATAAACTATCACTACTCGAAATAAATTTGATTATAATACAATAATAAATAAAAAATTTATTCACTTGAAAAATTAAATTCTTAAAAAAAAAAACACACACTTATTTTGAAATCGTCAAATTAGAGCATGGTCTAAAGTGAAGGGATATTTTTGTAAAATCATTATAGACGCGTGAAGAGCAACTTGGAAAATTTAAAACTCCCTTCCCCATTGAGCTAGCATTCACCACTCTTCTAGAGGTCCACCAACCTATTATAACTACCATATTACTCGTTATTGAATTTTTCTTTTTCTTTTTCTTTTTTTTTTTTTTCCTCTCTCTCTCTAGTCCACTCAATTTAGAAGTTCCCTATACTTTTCAATGAAAAAGAAATACAAGAAAATGTTCACACATTCAGAGAACAAGTTGAGAAACCTGTGTCTCCTCATCTATATCATATAGTACTATATATTATATCTATATTCTTAACCACACCCATATCATATGCAAAGTATACAACAAGATACTATTCCCTTTCTTCAACTATTAATTCCAACTTCAGTTCTAAGATCTCCAATTCTACAACTCTTCAGATCAATTCTGTGAAGCATAGTGGAACTTAATTTTACAAGTTATGTCTAGTTCACAAGGTTTTTCGCTTAGCCGGAGGTCCGGCAAGACGCCGGAGATATCCAATTTTGCTCAGACTTGCAACCTCTTTGAGTCAGCTCATGATGGAGAGAGGAGGTTTCAGAGATATAAGCATGGAAATTGCAGGGAAACTAGAACCCAAAGGTAGAGAAATAAAAAAAAATAAAAAATAAAGAATAAAAAGAAAAGACTTTATTCAGTTATAATTATGGAAAAATTACATATAAATGGAGTTAAAGTTCCATATTTACTTAGAGGCTGAGTCAAAGTTTCATATTTCTCTAAAATGAATTGCTGAGGTGGCACATGGTTTTTTACTGTTTAGAAATTGTGATGCCTAAAATACCCTTCCGCGAAGGTACTACTTTTTCTTCGAAGGTACTACTTTTTTGAACTGAAGGTATTATTTTTTGGCGTCCAGGTACCATGTTTTTTAAACACTCGCGAAGGTACTACTTTTTCTCCGAAGGTACTACTTTTTTGAACTGAAGGTACTACTTTTTTATTAGGGAAGGGCATTTTAGGCACCACAATTTTTTAAACAGTAAAAAATCATGTGCCACCTCAGCAATCCATTTTAGAGAAATATGGAACTTTGACTCAGTTTCTAAGTAAATATGAAACTTTGACTCCATTTATATGTAATTTTCCCTATAATTATTATGTAGACTTAGTGTAAGATTTCTCCTTTCCAACTCTTTATAGCAATCCTATTAACCCTAGCAAAATTACTGTATGCTAAACTTTAGTCATGATCCCTTCAATTCAAGCAAAACATAGGGACTATTCTGTGAATCACAAATTGAATGCATGAGGAGATGGGGGTAAGCTCAAAAGAGGAGAAAGTGGACATAATAAAAGTTGGACATTCTCGACATGATTATATAGAATGGGATGACGTGGTACATTAGACTCAGGTGGTTGACATTTAAACACTTTTTTAGATGGAATCTGTAAAACTTCTTTTTCCATTTCTCTTGTTAACACGAGTTCATCAACACAAGGCTGAGCAGAGGGCCTATATTGTGCCTTAGAGTCACTTTCTAATGGCTTTGTGGGATTTAACTTGATATTTTTGCCATTATACATGAAGGTATACGTGTTCTCTTTCCAACATGGGCGACCAAGAAGTGCATGGGTTACTTTCATAGGACATCACACCAAATCATGCCAGAGCAGTCACCCATTTGAATTGGAACTAAGCACCTGTTAGAGACAATCAAGGAAGTTTCTTTTACCCAATCCACTCTATATAGCTTTATTATGTATATACAGTCCAATATAGCTGTAATAGTATGCTAAACTATGCAAATTATTAATGTATATATATAAGAAAGTAAACATGTACTGTTGCAGTGGGGCCGAATTGTAATTTTAGTGGGGAAATTTTCATAAATTCTTAAAAATTTAAAGTAAAAAAAATAATAATAAAAGAATCTTGGGGGCAAATTCTAATTTTAGTGGTGCCATTTTTATAGATTTAAAAAAAATTAAGATATAAAATGAAAATATAAAAAATTCACTGGTTCCACGTTGGGTCCATCCCTCGGGACAAGAATTCTTAGTGTGTTGATCTCGTGTCCCAAAATTTTATAATCAAACATTTTTGTTAATTAAATTGGTGTTGAACATATCATTTTAGTATGATTTTAATACACTAATATTTAGATCCGTCATATCTCAGTTTTAAATTTGGATTAGTTTTTTTTTTTTAATTTGCCAACTCCTTTCATATGAAGTTAATCCTTTCTCTATAATATTTTAAAATAGTTTATTACAGGGTGTTTTGTGAAGTTAATTCTTTCCTTCTGATATTTTATATTATTATATTTTTGTTAAATTTTTTGTGTTTATTTAGTTGGACAAATGTGTCATTGCTAATATTACACTGTAAAGTGTTCAATTAGCATTATCAAGTGTCACAGAAAAATACCAATTCTCATTTAGATTGCTAGAAAGACTATCAAATCAATCATATATCCTGTTACATTGGTGTGCCTACTGCCTATGAGCATTTAGGTTCTCAAGTAAGCAGTAATCAATTTTTTTAAAAAAATAGTACTCCCTCTGCACGGTTCCCAATATATGACACTTATTATAGGACGGAGGAAGTATAATTTTTTTATTATTTTAATTTTGGACAGTTTTCTACTGGCTTTGATTATGATCACATTGAAAAAATAGATAATATGGAACTCTAGCTAAGTTATTCCAAAAGATTAAACTATGATGCTATATCATCCCTAAGTGATGATGTTGTGCTAGGCCAATATCATTCAAAAAGTTGACATCCAAAAATTCATACTCAGTTCCTATGTAGTCTGTTTTACCCCCTCCTAAACCAAACTTCACAGTTTTCCATCTTTAAGTCAAGAACTACATTGTCTATATCATAAGGTGTCGGAGTCAAATTTGAATGTTGATGTGGTGGCTACTACTAATTTGGTTCGGTAAAGCATTTATGAGACAGATCTTCAAAAGATAAGCGCTCGAAATCCTTGATAAGGATAGAGAAACATGAACATCGAATAATGTCTGAATAGAGGCCCCAAATCAACGAGGACAAATCCCTTAACTGTTTATATCTTTGAGTCAATCCCCCATCCAGCATAACTCAGTCTTTCAGTTAATCAGACGTATGTCTCAATTTCCATCCCATGTGCCTTCATTTCTTCAGATGCAAACACCTCTGTTCCCAAATTGGAGACACAGTGAGGACACCTCTTATAAGATGAATTTCTATGTTAATAATGCACTCATTTCTACATACACATCCAAAGCGATAAAGAGATCTTCCAATATAATCATCAATTATCTGTTACAATAGATTCAATTACATCTCTTACCACCATAGTTGGTCAATCCAACCTCCCGGTACTTCAATTGAAATGGTGTCCAACTAGCAGTTTTAAATTATTCAGTCTACACTGCATTCTCTTATATAATCCTACATTTGAAAGAATTATAATTCCTAAAGAAGTCATCCCTTTAAACCTCGAGTAGTCTTCAAATTATCTCTCATACACTTAAATTTCCAACTAATCCAAGGTCCAAACCTCTACCTGATACCGTTTGTCATGCCCCGCTCCCCACAACACGTGAGCCTACACACCATTCATAAAATATACGAAAATCAGTTCAAACCATTGCATACTTCCCTACTCACATTCACCTCAAGACCACCCTCGAGTGAATCAAAATTTGACTTATCGACTATCTTGCTCTTATCTTAACTTTACTCCTTGGAAGCTTTCATTTCGGCTAAAATCCTGAAAATGTTTTGTAAAGAAAATAGGGTGAGCTACAGGAGCCCAGGTTCCCGGTATTTATTAATTTTTGATAAATAAAATGCTTTAGAAAGCGTTCAAAAGGGAAACGCATCCCAAGAGATATACAAGAAACTAAACAAAAGTCCTATTGAAAAACAGATAACCTAAGAAAACAAATTTCTTTAAAAAATTTCAGAAAATTAGTAACTTTAGCACTTTTAGAATGTGAACTGCACGGTTGAGATTTAGCTACCAAAATTTAATTAGGAAAAATAATAATATTTTAATTGACCTAATATGTAAACTTTTATTTCCTAATAATCGATGTCAACTCATATGAGTAAAATATGCTCAAGTAATCCATTCTGAAATAACAAATTCGAGATCATCATCAATACCACAATTGGTCCAATAAGGTGTACTCTATGCATCTTTAGGGACCTCCCCCAAGGGACCGCCATTCCCCGTCCTTCGGATTTTAGGTCTCGCACCTTGGGACCGTGAACGCCCCCACGTTCAACCTAAGGGAAACTCTTACCCTACCTATTTATTTTAGGTCTCGCACCTTGGGACCGTGAACGCCCCCACGATCAACCTAAGGGAAACTCTTACCCTACCTATTTCATGACAAGCGCCTACATTATTGAAGGACCAACCAAATATCGAAGTGTGTAACCATATGCCGTGCCACGAACAAACACTTCCCTTTCTGCCATTACAATCATAATGAAAATTCACAATAAATCAGGTATTTCATATTTTTTGACAAAGTAAAATTGGAAAAATCTTATATGGTCCACTTTAATTTCCTAAAATTTTATATTCAAATACAAAGCATTGATATGATATAAGATTATTTGATGAGATTGCTATCCAAAAATTAACTGAGTAAAAACATATTATTTTCAGAAATTTATCAAAAATAGCATACTAATCCAAATTACATGAAACTAAAGCCATTTTTTCACATGAAGCTAGTTTAAAGTCTACTAGTTTCAGCTCTAAAACTCAACCAGTTCATATTTTCACATGAAACCAATTCAAAGTGTAACAGGCGTTTAAATCACTTTTCATGCTTTAACAAAACTAAAATTTAGTTTTCACAAGGAAAGCATCACCAAGAGAGACTACAAGGGGCAGCGGATGTTTGGAGTACGGTTCTGAATGTTTTTGGGATAGACTGGGTGGTAATGATCTTACATTTAGAAATTACCCATAAGCCTCCATGAATGATCTTGGAGAGCTAAGCTTGTGGGAGCATCCATTAAATGAGAACCCGAACCCTAAAATCTTAGAGAGAGAAAATAATTTTCTTGTCTTCTAAAAATTATTACACGAAGGCGTAAACTAAAATATACATGGACTTCATGTATATATAGACAACATAAAAATAATAATTGAAGACATTATATTTTTCTCAATCTCTAAAATTAACGTGATATCTCAAATCTAATGGGATTCCAATATCAACTATGAGTGAGAATCATTTGGTCTTATTATTTTCTTGGCTACAATAAATTAATAATTGACCCGATCAATGGACCCATTTCAATTAATTCATAAATTAATTTCTACTCTACTAAAAGAAATTAATTGAACTCCAATTAAATAATAAATAACCTTTAAGTTAATGTTACATTTTAACCCCTTTATGCATAATTAGTTATCGGATAAATAAAGCCATCAATCCGACTACTAAATTAATATATTTATTTTGGTATCTTTGATTATTTCCAGTTTGATTACAATAAAACATTTGTTTGACAAAAATAATAATTTAAATAAATAAATATATAGAAAATCATTTTGTCTAAAAATACACGGAGGCTTTTGAATTTACTTCGTGATCAGTTATAATCAATACAAAATAAATACAAGTAACAATGATACAAATATTGAAAATATAATTCTCTAACTATTAATTACATAATTACCAAAGTGCCGGTCTATGGATTTCGAAGATTCCGCCAAACAAATTAAAGTAATTACTAATTAATAAAAGAGTCTATACTTCTCTCATGCTTAAGAGTCAAATGCCATGACAGTGATAGGGAGCAATTGCATACGATGACTCTCACAATATATCTCAATCTAATGCAGATCCAATTCAAGTCTTAGTTAATAATGAGTTCATTCATAATTACCGACTATGAATTATTTATGATTACTATTTATATTCATGTACTGATCGCCAGCACATACATATATAAATATCTCTTGTAATTAAGTGGACACTATCAATTTTATAATGAATCGAAACATAATACATTGAATTCACTAATTGCATAAATCATAAATATTTCAGATATGTTAGGAACGTATGTCATTTTAATCCAAATAGGAATTTGCTATTCTAGGGCATATAAACCCCAATAGTTCCCACTTTACCTCATAGCCAATTCGAATCGCATCTAACTCCCATGTTATCCAGGTGACGATCAAAATTATTGATCGATGACACCATTGTTAATGGATCAATAAAGTTGTGTTCCAATATAATGTTATCAGGCACGAGTACATTTTCTTACTGGACAATATCATGTAGGACATGATACTTTCTCTCAGTGTAGCTTGTTCCTCTATGGAGCCTTGGGTCATTGGTTTGGACTACTTCTGCACTATTATCGCAATATAGCTCAATAGACAGGCTAGTATGTTCCACAACCTCTAAATCATTAAATTCAAACCAAAAGGTTTCCTTTGCTGCCTTTAAGGCTGCAATGTACACTACCTTCAGGTTTAAGTCAGCAGTTGAAATCTGCTTAACAATCTACCAACTGATTTCCCTTCCATTGAGTGAACATACACCAAATCATGAACCTTATATTATCTACATCTAATTCAAAATCAGAATCAGCATACTTGACTAGGACCATATCATCACATCCATAAATGAGCATGAGATCATTAGTTCTCCTAAGGTACTTTATGATATTTTTACAACAGACTAGTTATCAAGTTTGGGATTGGACTGATATCTATAGACTATCCCTACAGTGCAGTGGATGTTTTGTTTGGTATAGAGCATGTCATATATGAGAGTCCCATATACCGAAACATATTATTCCAGTCTTATTTGCTTAATCTCCTCTGTTAGTCTTAGAAAACTACTTACTAGAGAGCAATCCATGTTAGTAAAGTAAGAACTCATTATTTGAGTTTTGTATACCAAACTTGGTCAAAACTTTATCAATGTAGGATTGTTAAGATAAGCCTATTTTCCTTTTAACCCGATCTTGTAAAAGCTTGATCCTAGGAATATAGCTTACATCTTGAAAATCCTACATTACAAAGTAATTAAACAAACTACCTCTTTAAAGATGACAAAGCTTCCACTTCATTTTAAATGAGTAGGATGTCATTAATATATATAGAATTAGAAAAATAATGACATTACCCTGTACACATATGGTTCATTCACTAAGAAATCTTCTGGTATTCTCTTGTAGATTAACTTGCCTTCCATATGTATCACAATACTGGAAAGTTCTACAAGATCCAAGATTTTATTAGAATACATAAATTCCAACTCTGATTTCATAGCAACTTGCCAAAATGATCTATATCCATATCAGTTCACGCTTCCGTGTAGCTTACTGGGTCCAACTCATGTTTAGCAGGGATGTCCATAAAGGTCTCACCTAAAAACATGATTATGTCAGATTGTATGATAATCCTCCCACTACATCAATGTATCGATGCAGGAATCTATGTACTAAATGATGCCGACACATCAATAGGAAATTCATATATAATTCTTAATCTTTATAATAAGTGTGTTCATATGTGGTACAGCTGGTACTCTGACCATCTTCTCTAACACTATTATGCTATTAGGTATGCGATTCATCATATGATCCTTCTATAGATAAAGTGCGAGTGTTAACAATCAACTTTTATCATTGAGATCATAAAATAATCCATTCTAGTGCCTTTAGAGAAGCCATCAAATTAAGCATGCCTATGATTTGTTTCCAACTTACTTGTCCATATTAAGCACACATGTGCAAGACTACCCTATAAGTGCATGTGATTCAAATTAAGATTTAGTAAAAAACACAACTGAAAAGGTATCCTTGAGACAGACTAAAATGGAATGTAGTTTATAATGTGCATCGATATCGTCAAGACTAAACTCTAAAATGAAAGAGATAATGTAGCATAATTGATCATAGATCTAACCATGTTAAGCAAAATTCTGTTATTCCTATTTGATACCTCAATTTATTGAGCGTCAATTACAGAAATCTGGTACACAACACCCTCATTGACCATATAATCTTTGCATTATCCCAATAAATACTCATATCCACGATCAGATTGAAGTGTTTTGATAAGTATACCAATCTGTGCTCCACCTCAGTCTTAACATTCTCGGAATACACCAAAAGTTTAAGACTTGTGTCACATTAGGTAAATGTATCCAAAACGTGAGTAGTCTTACTTGGATGTTCATAAGACCACACATGTCAGTGTGTACCTATTCCAATTATTATTTATGTCTATTTTATTTGGCTGATTAAAGCCCTTAGGGTTATCTATCATTCAATACAAGATTCATAAGTTGGTTTAGGCTCCCCTGTATCACTAGGTAATAAACTTTCTTTGACCAATCTTTGAATCTCATTTTGACTGATTATAACCCAATAATAGACATTAAAAATACAATGAGTCAGGAGTAACAGATATTCTCTTAACATTCAATCTAGAAGATGCAACATTAGTTTCTATATCCTACAAATATTAAGAGCTTGTGGCTATAGTATATTAACCATTTTTTAATACACCAGAAGCAATCGCACATCTATTCAATTTTATAAAAGCAGTTTTACCAAAAGTAACAGTGCAATTTTTATAAACCAAAAGTGAAACAAGAATGAGATTGCGTCTAACATCTGTACATAAAGATAGTTATCTAATACTAATATCCCCATACTCTCTAATTTCAGATATAATACTCCCACTGACTTAGCTACAACCTTGGCATCAGGTCGAAAAGACAAATATATATATTTTCATGTCATTGAGGCTTCTGAATTCCTAAAATCCTTACAACGAATTATAAACATGTTTAGTAGTTTTAGAATCTATCCATCAGGAATTAATAGATACAACCACATAACATGGCTCAATGATGAAATATATATTTTCCTATGCTACGTCATTGCTTAGACAATTTGTTCCTTGAGTGTCTTAGTTGGCCGCAAAAGAAACAATTTCCTTTGTCCTCAATATACACTACCTTATTTCCTTTAACCTTTTGGATCCCCATGTTTTGTGCTATCCTAATTCTATTGTCATCGTTCTTTTTTTTCTTTGCCCTTCCACTTAGGTCTAGAAGAAGATGGTATAAACTAGGTAAGATTGATAGGAACGCCCATACTTTTGATTAACCTTTTATATGTTATCAACTCTATAAGAATATTAGCGATTGTGAACTCAATCTGGTTCCTTATTTAGTTCACTTTAAAAGAGTCAAACGAGTTTGGTAACAGGGCAATACTCATGTCAACTTCAAACTTACCACCCAAGTCAGCCCCATTGACCTCCAATTAATTTTTAAATACAAAAACAATCATTTTCAAAATACGATCTCTTACTCGAGTTCCTTAGACTATCTTAATAGTATTCAAGTCTGACATAGTACTTAGGTATACACTTTATCTAATCTCACCAAAACAGCTTAATGAGATGCTTAAAGTAAATAAAATAATACAAATGTTAGCTCTGGAGCATATTCGAGATAAACTCTATAATGTTGCACCGAGCCATATCATTTGTCTTATTTAACTTATTAAAAAACATTAATGTTATCTTGTGTATCTTAAAGTAAAAGGATTAGGTATAGGAGTAGTAAATACATTTTGTACCTTTATGTTGTGAATAAAATATCTAAGCTCCTTTTTCTAGTCCATATAAATGAGGTCCAGTACATTGAATATGTTAACAAGTAGATTAAATAGATTACACATAATTAATCTGAATATAAATGCATTCATACAATATGCAAGGTGAATTATTAATACTATCATGCATATTTTAAAATTAAAATGAGTTTGTCAACTGCATAATATAATAAATCTCAATAGAAAAAGAGTTCATTATCACTATTGGTGAACAATCCCTTTTAATTAATGTGGGTCCCTCAACTTCGTAGCATAATAAATCATACAATCAATACATCAACAACTTATCCTGATGGAGGAGTTCATTATTACTATTATTAAGCTTTATTTGCTATTAGGCGAACATTTCCATTAAAATAATATGTGGGTCCCTTAACCACTTAGCATGAAAAATCGGATAACCAATAAGCCAATAACTTATTCGGTTGGCGAAGTTCATTATTGCTATTGACGGGCATATCCCATCATTTCCATATCTCTTAAGACAATGCCTTATCTATATATATGAAATGATTCCCGATTATGTTTAGCATTTCTAAAATCACCTAGTGTAGACAACTCTATTGGGGAGCTAACACTATTGATTTTAGATTGAGTGTATACCATTATTAATGCTCCAATAAAAAATAAAACATTAAATATCTTGTCATTATAATCTAGACTCTTTAAATCATGCGTGGGGCCTTATTTTTAAAGATCTAATTACAATGAACATTTAATATTTTTATTTTCATGAGACAATCATTCTTATAATTTTTAGACTCTTCAAATCATGTGTGGAGCCTTATTTTTGAAGATCTAATTACAATGGTTATAATAACTAAAGCCATGTGATAATGTATAAAAATTCCCACTCCCACTCAATTTTTAATCATTCCTAATTAGAGTTTTTCATTTATTCACAAACATGATACGATACATGCAAAACGCCTTGATTTTAATTCAATTAAATTAAGAAAATATTGGACTTTAAATGATTCACTAATATTTAATTTAAGGCACACCTTTTTAAAAAATTAAATAATTTTTCAAAAATAATTTTCCATTTCCCCTTAAGTGCCCTCTAATTAATTAGTAATCAAATCTAATTAATTTTTATAATTTAATTAATATAAATCAAATCATTTAAATAAATATCATGGATCCAATGCATGAATAATAATAATTAAAAATTATATATTTCATGCATTTCATACATCACATAAATAAATAAATGATATCGCCAATGGATTTAACTTTTAACATTAGAAACTAAATAATTACTAAGTGTTATAATTATTGTACCTCATTAAACTCCCACTACCTTTAAGTAGCCGAGAATAACTTTAAAATTCACTTTGGGGTAATAATTCACTCTTTAATGAGCGAAAACAGCATAAAATAATCATAAAAATAAGCCTGAAGGTTCACTATAAGGACCTATGCACCTGCAGGAGTCAAAACACGGTCAAACGCGCCCTAGATGTGCCCTACGCGCCCAGCAAGCTCTCTCACGCACCTTCCATGCTCCAGCAGTAGGTGGCAGCGCGCTACCACGCGCTTAGTGAGTTTGTAGTTGCTGGCGCATGTTCCTCACGCGCCATATGGTTGGTGGCGCGTAGAGTATTCCAAAGCCGCGTCACCCTTGATTCCTACTTCCATGAGATACGATCCAAGGGCTGCTAGATCCAGTTGCATTGAGTTCTGTTTCACCGCGCCGCACCAGATTGGCAGCCATTATTCCGGTGCCACCATTGCAGACGGCGCCGCTCCGGCCGCCGGAAAACCGCCGAAAAAAATTCCAGAAAATTTAAAAAATTCCCAAAAATCATTATTTGGCCCAAAACATTTTAGAAAAATTCTAAAAAATTCCTGAAGCCAAATTAAACCCTCTTGGACCTTCTTGTAGCTTCATAGTATCCTTTGATGAAGATTACATAGCTTTAAATAAATTTTACACTCAAAATACAATGGAAAAAATTAAGTTACATCATTGAACTTTCAAATGGCTAAATCAAAACCTTTATTACGTTCATTCAAAGATAAAATTACATTCAATAAACCTATAAGACTCATCCATAGCTCAAACATACATAAATATCATCCAATCACAAATATACATACATCATGATCATATATTAATATTTACATATGCATATATAAATTTGAATCTATGAATGATGATTTTCTTCAATAAAAAATATATGAACTCTATACATGAATCAAATCTAGCTCTAATACCACTGTTGGGGAAATGGAAGTTTTTAAAACTTTATGAGAGTTTTTCAAATAAAATCTTGATTCATGTGTAGAGACAAGTTTTATGCATGAAGAACATGATGATACATTCAATTAGAGATAGAAAACTTACATCAATGTTTGAGTAAACTTTAGATCTCTCCTCTAACGTGAATGTTTTCACTTGTTGTAGATCCCTTAGTGTAATACCCCTAATTTCAAAAGGATAGTCCTGGTATTTAATTTATTGGTTGTGTAGCATTTTTAATTGTTTAAGTGCATATTTATTTGTTTAATGGTTTAATTGCTTGTTGTTTTAATTAGTTGGATTTAAACTGTTTGATTATGTTTAATAATTATGTAATTATTTTATTTAATTAATTTTTACCTAGTTAATCGTGTATTTAAATTTCATTATTTGATGTGTTATTTTAATTGAATTTAAATTTAAATGTTTAAGTATTAACGTGACGTGAGTAATGGGGTCATTAAATGGAATTACTTAATTAATTGTGTTGTATTAAATTGAAGAATTGGCAACACGTAGAGTTTTCAATTAGGTTTTGCTCTATGGGCCGAGTAAGTCAGGTTAGGGTTTAATTGGACCTAGGATTAGTGTTGCCTATAAATATAAGTATAATGTTCTGCCAAGGGTTTTAGAACCCTACTCACGACTGTAGAGGCAGAGAGAGAACAGAGGAGGATTACAGTAAGGATTGCCGGAAACTTTAGGAAAACGGCGCTAAGACTTTGAACCAAAGTTTTACAGGCAAGTTCTAACCTTACTCTTTCCCTTTTACTCGTGTTCTTTGCATGTCTAAGTAATTTCAGGATATCATTAAACGGAATTAATTGATTATGCATGTTTAAAACTTATTACATCAGTATGTGCTGAATTAAGTTGTAAATTGCTTGTCTTGTGTTCGACTGTGTATTTGTTCAGTTAATTGCTGTTAATCAATGCCTAAAGGAGTTAGATGGATCTTCACTGGTTAAGTCTGAACATAATGAAAAGCGTTAGAGACTGAAACAGAGAGGGAAAGAAGCCATGGAGTTGGAGACGAAACAAGCAGATAGGAGGAGAGGGGGAAAGAGAAGCGGCTCCATGGGATCATGGAGCCGGCTCTAAATGGTTAGGAGCCGGCTCTAAAGGGTTTGGAGGCGGCTCCAACTTGTTTGGAGCTTGCTCTTTTCATGTTTTTCCAGTTTTTTTGGTTTTCTGCGAGTTCTGGGCTACTGTGGTTGGGTTTTAAAAGTTGTAGGTTGAATTAGGGGTTGTTCTAGGGTTGTTCAGTAATGTTTAAACCCATACTAAAGGTTAAGAAGGTTTGGTAATACATAATGTACCATAGAAAGCAAACGTAGAAAATAATAGAAGACTCTGCAGAAAGTTTGTATGATTGGCTTGGACATGAATGATTCAAGTTGTCTATTTGTAAATTGGTAATTGACTTGGAAAATTTATGATTTAAATCATGTTGCAGTGTTATAAAAATAAGCATGCCAATTGTAATAATTCTCTGTTATGCTTAATGGAAACTAGGTTGCTAACTATACAGTTATGCAGTATTGTATCTTATTAATTTGCTAGATATCGTGGAACAGTTTTAAGTGAGGATATTAATTATGATATTGTTAATATTATGCTCATAGTGGATCATAGGATGGATTATGCCTGTTTTCTGTATTTTAAATTTATTGGAGAACCATCTATCGGTAGGACCGAGCAAGCATGTCATATACATATTCTTGTTATACTTTTGATGAATTCTTGTTATATTTGTTATGAACCAGTTGTTATGTACTTGCATTATTAGTATTGACAACTGCTGGATGGTATGGAACGTATGCACCGGTATGAGACAGTGGCATACTAGGTTTTGATTAGCTAGAAACGCTGAGTCCTACCTATATCGGAATAAGGAAACGGATTATATAATTAAAATCCTACTTATAATTAAGTCAAAGAAGCTGCACAAGGTGAATGACTAACTGGACTTACTTTAGATGGATAGGATGGTCTTTAAATATATTTTTATGGTACCGCGATATGAGCTTGAGTCTCAGAGTCGTCGGTTAGGGGCGTATATGCAATAGGATGCATAGCTAGATATGAGAGGTTGAGGTATACCCTGTTAGGTCTAAGTACTTATGCCCACCTTTGGGTGCGTTTTCGCATGTTGCCTTCTATTCAGGTTGAGACCCCCTCCATAGTCCAGTGAGAGTCCTGTAGTGTGGATATACTTATGTACAGACTATTAGCTATTGTTGAATTGCTTAGGATGTATATGCGTATCAAGTTTTTCCTTGGATTGTAGTAGGTTAGAACTTGTTCGCGGGCCTGACCTACTTCTATTTTTCAGGTACTCGTTAGTATCAGACTTAGACCTGATCGTGCTGAGTAGAGACTACTACTCACTCTTCTGACAACGTAGGATTTCTCTCCATGGTTTACTTTAGATGTTTTTAGTAGTTTCATTTAAGATTGGATTTTATTAGGGGTCCACTGGAGATGAATTCCCGAGTTGTTTAAGCTATTGGAGGTTTTGGATTACTGGGATTTTAGTATTTATTTTTAAAGGTTTTTATTTTAGTTTCTTTCAGCTATTATTTATTTCTTATTTCATTTTGTATTCCGTGTTTGTTTAAAAATACTTTAATTGTTTGATATTCCCCTCGGGTTTGGGCCTGGGCCTGATTAACCCATGTCTCGGATCCGAGGGGTATCACAGTTGGTATCAGAGCACTCCGGGTTCAAGTGTCTCTAGGATGTTTCATATTAAGACTTCCGCGTAGCGTTTTCTCTTGATTAGAGCTTAAGTTTAGGATTCATTGTATTCCTTTACGGTTCGTTTAAAAATCGTTCTGATGTCTGTTCTTTCCGTGTTAACAGATGGTTAACGCTAGGAGGGGACGGAACCTGCAAGGGATCAGGCAATAGAGGAGAGCGGCACGTAAGCAACAAGAACGCCTACAACGTCAGCTAATGGAGGAAGAACAACATTTGCCTGGGTTTCAGGATGATGGTCAGTTTCAGGGGGAGCAGGAGGGAGTTTAGCAGACTGGGGATCAGGGAGGTGATCCAGAGTATCCTCCTCACATCAATGACCTTATTGCTCGGGTTATAGAAAAAGGGGTAACAGCTGCACTTCGGAATCAGCTTTAGGTATAGCCGGCACCGTTACCAGCACCGGTTGTTCAAACTGATACTTGGGAGAAAGCCAAGAGTTCTTTCACAAAGGGGAGCCCACCTGAGTTTTCAGGCTCCACCGTTACGAAAGTAACTCACCAGTCGAAACAGGACATCGAGCTACATCTTCGCTTGGTTTATTGCACGGAGGTTCAGAAGCAGATACTTGCTACCTTCAAGCTAGTTGGGGATGCATTACAATGGTGGGAGTTAATTACCACTGCAGAGGAGAGAATGGCATTGACTTACGACCAGTTTAGTGCACGATTTGATGAGAAGTACTTCCTTTATGCAGTTAGGGCAGCCATGAAAACTGAGTTTCTTAATCTGTAGTAGGGGAACATGATAATGGCGGAGTATGAGCAGCAATTCATGCGCTTATCTCTGTTTGCACCGGAGGAGGTGGATATAGGGGAGAAGAAGCGCAACAGTTTCGTTAAGGGACTGATGTGGTCTATCAAAAGAGCTATTACAGGCAGTCCAGCCTATATTACATATGCTCAGGTGGTAGACGCCGCTCTACAGCAATATCAGTTGACCGTGGACTTCAGACAGGCCAAGGGTGAGAAGCAGGGTGACAGAGATTTTGCTAACCAGTCAGCTGAGAAAGGGAATGGGAATGGACACCGACATAATGACAAGGGCAAGTTCCAGGGAAAACAGCCTTGGAAGGAGTACAAGGGTAGTTCAGATGCTCCCAGGGATGTGGCACATATTCAGCGATAGCAGAATGGGGGACCACATACAGGACAAAGTCAGCCACAGGCTAACCGACAGAGGAGGCCATTTGGTACTTTCCAGGGTAGTTGCTACACTTGTGGAGAGTATGATCATACCTCCAGACAGTGTCCTAGAGCAAGACAGGGACAGGGACAAGGACAGGGACAACAAATGTAGCAGGGGCAGAGGGCGCCATTGCCTTTACCAGTTCCACAGGTTCCATGGATTCAGGGATAGGCATATCCAGCTTTACCGGCACCGCCGCAGCCTCAGGGACAGGCATCGCAATAGCTATATTATGGCAGGGTGTACAACCCCATGCCACAGGATATGCAGGCACCTCAGGTTGTTGAGGGTAAGTTTCATATTCATGGTTTACATGGACGTGTTTTATTTGATACGGGTGCTACGCACTCATTTGTAGTTAGATCTTTTGTTACTTTGTCTGGGATGACGACTCGGGTATGTAGTAGACCACAGGGTATTTATACACCATTAGACAATATAGCCATTATTTGTGAAAGTGATGGGCCTATGACACTAGATATTGGTAGACTCAGATTTCTAGCTAATCTTTTGGTCCTGGACATGCACACTGATGTGATACTTGGGATAGATTGGTTATCACATTACCATGCCCAAGTTGATTGTCATGATAGGTCTATTGTGTTCACCATACCTGGTCAGGATATGTACGTCGTCACTATGCCATATTTTAATAGGGGCAGTAGCACTTATTTTTTCCATGTGGAAGAGGAAATGGATGAGGGGATTACTGTATCTTTGGATAACATACCTATTGTACAGGATTTCCTGGATGTATTTCAGGAGATTCCGGGGTTGCCGCCTAGTCGCGAGATCGACTTTGTGATAGACTTAACTTTGGGCACTACGCGTATTGCTAGGGCACAGTATGGCACCAGTGGAGATGCGAGAGCTGAGGGATCAGATTCAGCAACTACTCAGCCAGGGTTTTATTTGCAGGAGTACTTTACCCTGGGGAGCGCCAATTTTGTTTGTGAAGAAGAAGGATGGTTCACTTCATCTGTGTATAGATTATAGGGAGTTGAACAAGGTCACTATTCGTAACAAGTATCCTTTACCCAGGATTGATGATCTTTTTGATCAATTAAAGGGAGCTACGTACTTCTCTATAATTGATCTGCGGTCTGAATATCATCAACTTCAGGTTTGGGAGTAGGATGTTCCGAGGACAGCGTTTCTCACTAGATATGGATCTTATGAGTTTCGGATAATGCCGTTCGGGTTGACTAATGCACCAGCAGTTTTCATGGATTTAATGAACAGAGTCTTCAGGGCTTACTTGGATCAATTTGTCATTGTCTTCATAGATGACATTTTGATTTACTCGAGGTAAAAGGATGACCATGCTAGACATCTATGGATTATGTTGCAGATGCTTCGTGAGCACCAGTTGCATGCCAAGTTTGAAAAGGTGTGAATTTTGGCAACAGAAGGTGAAGTTTCTGGGTCATGTGGTGTCAGAAAGGGGAATAGCGGTGGATCCAGCCAAGGTTTCAGCAGTGGTTGAGTGGGGATAACCTACTTCACCTACTAAGGTTCGGAGTTTTCTAGGATTGGCAGGATATTATCGTAGGTTCATCCAGGGGTTCTCAAAAATAGCGGGACCACTCACTTATCTGACTAAAAAGGGTGTACAGTTCGTATGAGATGAACATTGTCAGAAAGCTTTTGATGAGCTGAAGACTAAGTTGACTTCTGCACCGATTTTGTCTACCTCATAAAGCGGGATAGAGTATCTTGTCTACACAGATGTTTCGTTGCAAGGTCTTGGATGTGTTTTGATGCAGGAGGAGCGACCGATTTCGTATGGATCTCGAAAGCTTAAGCCTTACGAGCTTAATTATCCAACACATGATTTGGAATTAGCAGCTGTGGTCTTTGCCTTACGCATTTGGAGGCATTATCTATTGGGTGAGTCCTTCAGATTATTCAGCGATCACAAGAGCCTGCAGTACTTGTTCACTCAATGAGAGCTGAATATGAGATAGCGCAGATGGTTCAAGTTTGTGAAAGACTATCATTTTTCTATACAGTACCATCCCGGGAAAGGGAATGTAGTGGCAGATGCACTCAGTCGCCAACCTGTTGGCAGTCGTTCTGCTTTATTCACCACTGAATGGAATACTTTGAAGAATGTGGATGAGTTGTCGGATGCTTTCATGGCTTGCATGGTAGTTTCACCTTCTATCATTCATAAGGTGTTAAAGGCATAACTCACGGATCAGCAGTGCATTGACAAAGTTGCTGAGACAGCTTTTGGTGAGGTCCTATTTTACTATGTTGGGGCTGATGGAGATTTGAGGTACAATGGACGGTTAGTGGTACCTTCTGCTGACGAGTTGAAGAAGGATATAATGACGGAGACTCACCATTCTGAGTTTTTTGTTCATCCAGGAGGGGACAAGATGTATCAGGATATGAAGCGGCAGTTTTGGTGGGCAGGTATGAAGAGGGACATTACTCTTTTTGTATCTCAGTGTAGTACTTGTCAGATGGTTAAGATTGATCATCAACGACCGCCAAGAGCTCTACAGCCACTGCTGATACCGGAGTGGAAATGGGAGAGCATTTCTATGGATTTTGTAGTGGGATTGCCTAATTCTTTCAAGGATCACAATTCCATTTGGGTCATCGTTGACAGATTAACGAAATCAGCTCATTTCTTGCCTATTCGCACTGACTTCACTTCGGAACAGTTGGCGAGACTTTACATTATAGAGATTGTGAAGTTGCATGGCATTCCATTGTCTATTATATCGGACAGGGATTCGAGCTTTGTGTCAGGATTCTGGAAGAGTTTTCAGCAGGTTTTGGGTACAGAGTTGCATATTAGCACCGCTTATCATCCTCAGACTGATGGACAGACTGAGAGAGTTAATCAGATCATGAAAGATATGCTTCGGTCGTGTGTTCTTGATTTCAAGGGCCACTGGGAGGATTATTTCCCACTTATGGAGTTTGTTTATAACAATAGTTTCCAGAAGACTATTGGGATGGTACCATTTGAGGCGTTATACGGCCGACCGTGTCGATCGCCTGTTTGTTGGATGGAGGTGGGTGATAGCAGATTCTTGGGTCCTGAGTTCATCAAGGATACTTCTGAGAAGATTGTTCTTATTAGGGAGCACATGCGCACTGCCCAGAGTAGGCAAAAAAGTTATGCAGATCCTCGTACACGTGTTTCGGAGTTTCAGGTTGGGGATCGGGTGTGATACCCCTCGGATCCGAGACACGGGTTGATCAAGCCCAGGCCCAAACCCGAGGGATATCAAACAATTAATATGTAACCGAACACAAAATACAAGATAAAATAAGAAATAAAAATAATAAGCTGGAAGAGTGCTCACTGAAAATCCTTAAAATATAAATATTGAAACCCAAAACAATCCAAAACTCCATAAGTTTACAACTCGGGAATCCATCCATTGGACCCCTTAATGAAATTCTCCAAAAAGATACTGAAATAATAAAAATACCATCCAAAGCTAACATAGAGAAAGTTCCTACATAATCGGAGGAATGAATAACTGTATCTGCTCTGCACGTCCAAGCTCTAACCCTGAAACTGACGAACACCTGAAAAATAAAGAAGTGGGTCAGGCCCACATGCAAGTCCTGATTCACTACAATCCAAATAGTAATCCGATACACAGATACATCCTAGGAAGACTCAACAATATCTAGAGTAGTCCATATAAGTATATAGTACACACTATAGGACGCTCGCTAGTCCAGTAGGTTTGTCTCAGCATGAATAGAAGGCAACATGCAAATACGCACCCTAAGGTGGGCATGAGTACCCAGACCTACCAGGGAACAACACCTATGTCCAGTTATCCATCCTAGGCGATATACGCGCCCTAACCATGGTCATGAGACTCAAGCTCATACCACGGCACCATACAATATATATATAAAGTCCGTACTCTTCCTAATACAGTATACCATCCATCGGTGTAGTGGTTTGATATATGTACAACAAATCCATCCTGAAACCATAGTGGATCATTCAATTCACAATTGATATGACATATGTTGGTGATGGACTTAATCTTTATGATTAATCCATACCTTAATCCAAATTTAAGTAGGGCTTAGTGTCTGAACTAATCCGTACCTAGTATGACACCGTCCCATACCGGCACATACCATCCTCCAGTTCCCGTAGCTAATAACACAGTATAATTACTTATTAACCACATCCCAGAATAAACATAAATATAGTTTAGGACATACGCAACCAATATATGCATCCAATATAACATTTAGATATCCCATTATAGTTCTTGTTATAAATGAGAAGACTGTACATTTAGCTCCTCCAGATAGCACAGTTGGTGAGAACAGTATCAGATACTAATCAACCACACTCCAAAATTTGCATAATTACAGTTTAACATGTGTACAACTAAATTGTGCCTCCAATAACAATTTTAGAATCCCAGTTCCAAACCTTTAAATTGACAAATCAAGATTATACAATTTATTTCTCCATATAATACCATAACTGATGCTGGTATGTTAGTTTGTAAACATCAGTTAATTCCAGCTAAGAACATATATATTTAACAGTCATATGCTCTTAACACAGCTACCAATATGATTCATAATTTAAGATCATGCAATAAAACCAATTGCCAAAATAGTAAGCAGTGTAATGTAAACACTTAACCATTCACCTACGAGCCCTCTATTTGATCTTAAATTAATTCTTATCATCAATAACTGAATGTGAACTTGCTTCTTAACATTATTATAAGTCTCAAACACATATTTACAACATTCAGTAGCTTCAAAACCGTTCCAGAAAATTCAATTTCAGCCAAACGAACCCCAAAACACAGCTTCTGGACCTTTTAAGAGAGAGCAGGCTCTAGAAATTAAAAGAGCCTGCTCTTCTTTTCTTCAGAGCCGGCTCCACATTATCCTAGAGCTGGCTCTACCTTCTAGGAGCCGGCTCTAAGGAGTTTTGGGAGCCTGCTCCCTTTTCCCCTTAGCAGCTTCGTTCGTTTCATCGTCTTCTCTGATTTTTGTGAGTACCGGTCCTCTGTGGTATTTTATTACATGTTTTTAAGGTCTATTCCCATTCTGTGAATTTCAAAGTAATATGGAATAATGCTGTTGGCAATTTCTTCCGAATTTAGTAGACGCTGATGCTCGTACTCATCATGTGCGGTGAACTTGAGATACCATATTTGATAAGGTTGAAAAAATCGAGTTTTTTCTCAACTACCAATGGTACTGGAGATCCAAAAGGTAAGGTGGCGGCTATAGTTCCAGTGCCGGCTTACTTTGTAAATCATGGATTTTATCATGGCAGGGAAATTTTGGTATGAATCATGAGAGGAAAATGTGAGTTTGTTCACAAATCCCCAATCGACGGGTTCCATGGACCAGTCTAAACCGGGAATGATAAAAAAGGTAAATTTAGGGACTCTTTTACCATTGTAAAGCATATCAAAGGTATTGATATCTTCATGTAATGTTTGAAAATAAAATCGAATGATATCATAATGATCTTCAATCTTTCGATAAAGCATGCGAAAGAGATCTGGAGGAAAAATGTCTCTTGCTTTTTCAAAAAGACAGATACGATTGATTTTTGCAAAAGTATTTTGTGGAAAATCTTGTTCTCCTACCAACTGGGCGAGTTTTAGAAAACAATTTATCTGAGAGAGAGAAAAATCTTTTTCCCAGTCAATAGTAAGACAGATCTGGATGCAAAACTTTTTAAGCTCATCAGTCATGGCTGCTTGTTCAGCTATGAGGGCTGTAAGAAAACTCAGATGTTGTCTGAATTTCTTATTTGCACCAAGTTTATGTGCTTTCCAAACATTGTTAATTTCATCATAAAGATCGTTTGGAAGACCAGGATTGTAGAAATTGTTGATTTCTGCAGCATCTGGAGTTTGAGAAAACATTTTTTGTGAAGCTTGACCCACATTATAGAAAACTGTTTGGGCTTCTATAAGCGTATCATAGGCTTTAAAGCAAGAACCATTAAATAAACGAAGCTGTTTGTGACAGTCATTCCAGGTTTCATAAATGCCAGGATGGTGACCCGCAAAAACCACAAACGATTTGTTTGGTTGTGACGGAGTTGGTTTAGTTGCTGCTTTTTTAGCAACAGTGATCCAACCATCTTTATCTTTGGGTGAAGAATTGTAGTCATCCATCTGTGTTCATAGAGAGAGAAATATCTGGGTTAGATATATCTGGAGGTCTGCATAAGAAATCTGCAAGAAAGTTATTAGTTCCTTTGATATGTTCAATAGCAAAAGAATATTGGGCAATTACATTAAACTATTTTAAGCGACGTCCATCTAAACAATTCTTTTTGTTTATAAGGAAATCTTTAACTGCTTGATTATCAGTGCGAATAATAAAATCTTCTGGTGCTAATAAATATGAAATCGCTTAATCGCTAATTTTATTGCCAGAAGTTCTTTTTCATCATCCGATTTTCCAAATTTCTTGTAGAATCTTGTCACAACATCGTTGGCCTTCAGCAGTGTTGCTGATTTGGTTTTTTACCTGCTTCTTGGCTTTAGTCTCAAGACATTTTTCATTGATGAGACGATATACGAAGTTAGTGCGAAAACCAATGTTATCGGGTTTCTGAATGCGGACGAGAAAATCAGGATAACCTTTTGCTGCGAGTTCATCCCATGGATTTGGAAGCTTGTGAAAAAATTGGGGTAACCAATGTTCGATAGCGTTTGGTGGAAGGCGACGAAAATATTTTGTAAATATTTTAACATAGTCGGGAAAACGGCAAATGTCGCATAATTCGATTTTTGAAAGGGCGCAAGTGGCATCATCAGTGAGGAGTTGTTCTTCGGTATGGCCAACTAATTCTTCTTTAAGAATTTTGACAAAGCCGCGTAATACGCCATCAATTTTGTCAAAATTATTTAAGAGCGCATCTTTTTGACGTTGGCCTTGAGAAGTTTGATCCCATTGTCGGAGCCAATCGAGAGCATCACCCTGTAAGGTTGCTGAAATATAGTCAAGGAAACGATCTCGTTCCCATGTTCCTTTATAGTTGTTGACGAGAATGGCTAAAGATTGTGCCCATTCGTCAATAGTTTTCAAATGGTCTTTATAAGGGACATTTGAAAGGTCGAGATAAGTTCCATGCTGTGAAATGGGAAACTTATTAAGGTCATCTTTTCTGGTCCAGGGAGGAACTGTAGAAAAATCGTATTTGTACGATGAAGTATAGACAGAAGGCTTTTTAAGGTCTGCTTTTTCGGTTTTTTCACCTTGGTCGCCGGCTGGTTGACTGGCTGAAGGAATTTCTTCAGCGGGAAAAAGATTTTCAGTAGGAAAATCACTGTAAAAAGATTCATCAAGAATAGTGTCTGATTGACGCTTTTTGGATTTTGTTCTTCGAGGTGGTTCAACTTCTAGTGTTTTATTAGAAGAAGAATCTGAATCCGGTATTGGATCTACTTCGATGGTTTCATCAAGTTCTTCAGAGGAATCGGATTTATCAGAAAAGACATAGATGTGTTCATCTTCTGATGTGTTTTCTTCGTCAGAATCGCTGTTGCTTTCACTTGGTGTGTAACCAAAGTGAGTAAGAAGATCTTCGTTTTGTAGGGAAACCTGTCTTATACGATTGATGATATGTGTACTTTCATCAAAAGTGAGCTGTGGGTTTACATATAAAGCTTGTAAACAATTGAGTTGATCTATGATGCTATCATAATCATCTCGACGATACGTGGATGAAGAGGTTTCAGAAAATACTTTAATATCTTTATGCCCGTAAAAGAGAGGTTTCACCTTGTAACGATGAGGTTGGGTGGTAGCATCGGGCAAGGGTTTTTCTAGAGGTCGGAAGACTCCAGGGGGGTCCTGTTTGGAAGGATCGGGAGGATCTGGTTCCGGAGGAGGATATAGATCTGACATTTTAGCCTTTTGAAGTTTAGCTAAATCGATATTCATTTTATTAAGCTGGTCCTGAAGGACTGACGTGTCCTGAGGAGTGGAAAGGGTGAAAATCTAGGTAAGAGTTTCAAGTTTGTCATTCAAGGAGATCATTCCTTGTTGGACATCTTCGAAGGAGGAATCCATATGGGTATTGGTTGCCTCGAGATTATGTTGGAGATCTATTTTCCAATCAGTAACCATGTCAATAAGGAAGTTTAGTCCTGCACCAAGCTGGGTAAAAGCAATAGGTTCAGTGTGTAGGAAATGAGAAATATGGCGATAGCCTTCGAGGTCTTGACCAGTAAGATTACGGATACAGTTTACAGAACTAGGTTGTGCCATACAAACAGTTATTGGTTCTTAAGACCGTTTGATTTCTGTTATGGTGCCTAAAACCAAGAGTTCCTGTGTTCGCTTAATGACAGTGGTAGTACAGACACATAAGCAGATGCAGGATAATATGGGCTTAAAACAGTAATCAAACATATGAGATTTATAACAGTAATAAAGCACAAAATAGATACTGAAAACTTAAAACGTAATATACTTACAATAGAGGTCCAGATTCGAGGTTGAGCTCTGATACCAGTTACAATACAATACAAATATATGCGGAAATACAAACTGAAACATAAGACTGAAGGTTTACAAGAGCTCCACGCTCTCAGCCACCTAAGCGGAAAAATTTTCGCTGGAAACAATGGAAAGCTGGTAAGCGACCAATTCGCGCCTCCAAAAAATACGTCACACAGGCTGCTACTCCTCCCTCCAAACCCAAAGGGAAGAAGAAAAAAGGAACCAAAGGAACCAAAAAGTCTAAGGCATCCAAAGCCAAATCCCTCGAAATAAAGAAAGATTGCAACAGCTCACTTTTGATGAAAGTACACATATCATCAATCGTATAAGACAGATTTCCCTACAAAACGAAGATCTTCTTACTCACTTTGGTTACACACCAAGTGAAAGCAACAGCGATTCTGACGAAGAAAACACATCAGAAGATGAACACATCTATGTCTTTTCTGATAAATCCGATTCCTCTGAAGAACTTGATGAAACCATCGAAGCAGATCCAATATCGGATTTAGATTCTTCTTCTAATAAAACATTAGAAGTTGAACCACCTCGAAGAACAAAATCCAAAAAGCGTCAATCAGACACTATTCTTGACGAATCTTTTTACGGTGATTTTCCTACTGAAAATCTTCTTCCCGCCGAAGAAATTCCTTCAGCCAGTCAACTAGCCGGCGACCAAGGTGAAAAAACCGAAAAAGCAGACCTTAAAAAGCCTTCTGTCTATACTTCATCGTACAAATACGATTTTTCTACAGTTCCTACCTGGACCAGAAAAGATGACCTTAATAAGTTTCCCATTTCACAGCATGGAACTTATCTCGACCTTTCAATGTCCCTTATAAAGACCATTTGAAAACTATTGACGAATGGGCACAATCTTTAGCCATTCTCGTCAACAACTATAAAGGAACATGGGAACGAGATCGTTTCCTTGACTATATTTCAACAACCTTACAGGGTGATGCTCTCGATTGGCTCCGACAATGGGATCAAACTTCTCAAGGCCAACGTAAAAAAGATGCGCTCTTAAATAATTTTGACAAAATTGATGGCGTATTACGCAGCTTTGTCAAAATTCTTAAAGAAGAATTAGTCGGCCATACCGGAGAACAACTCCTCATTGATGATGCCACTTGCGCCCTTTCAAAAATCGAATTATGCGACATTTGCCGTTTTCCCGACTATGTTAAAATATTTACAAAATATTTTTGTCGCCTTCCACCAAACGCTATCGAACATTGGTTAACCCAATTTTTTCACAAGCTTCCAAATCCATGGGATGAACTCGCAGCAAAAGGTTATCCTGATTTTCTCGTCCGCATTCAGAAACCCGATAACATTAGTTTTCGCATTAACTTCGTATATCGTCTCATCAATGAAAAATGTCTTAAGACTAAAGCCAAGAAGCAGGTAAAAAACCAAATCAGCAACACTGCTGAAGGCCAACGATGTTGTGATAAGATTCTACAAGAAACTTGGAAAATCGGATGTGCACCTTATAAAGCTCCACGCTCTCAGCCACCTAAGCGGAAAAATTTTCGCTAGAAATAATGGAAAGCTGGTAAGCGACCAATTCGCGCCTCCAAAAAATACGTCACACAGGCTGCTACTCCTCCCTCCAAACCCAAAGGGAAGAAGAAAAAAGGAACCAAAGGAACCAAAAAGTCTAAGGCATCCAAAGCCAAATCCCTCGAAATAAAGAAGGATTGCAAATGCTACATTTGTAATGAAGCTGGTCATTATGCCACCAATTACCCCCAAAAAGGCAAAAGTGCTTCAAAGATGATTAAGTATTTACACACAGATAACCTCTGTGTTGTTTATGGTCACGAGATTACCGATCCAAACACCATACTATACGAAATTTCAAGCAGCGAGTACTCCAGTCATTCTTCTTCCAGTACCTACACCAGCGATACTGAAGACGATTTGACAGATATTGAAACTATCTGTATGATAAACCTCACTCCTTCCACACCAACTGAAAGCACTAATATAAAGCTTAGCGACATCATTGGCGAAGAAGTTCAGTTCACAAACGAACAACTGATTCAGTTTGATAAACTCCAACGTATCAAAAAAGAAGAAGTTTACAAGACTTCTCGATTCGCTATCTTTTCCAAACGAATTCTCGAACAATTCAGTGGAAACTCCACCATCGACTATACTTCTAATGGTCGTTGCGGATTCAATATCCTTAACAAGGATAAAATTGAGCGCTGGAAACACCAAAATCCTCTCGCACGCTATATTCATATTGGTTTAGTTCAAATCAAAATAACTTCTCTATTTCGACGAGGAACTAATCAACCTGTTATTGCCCTCATCATGGACAACCGTTTTCATAAACCTGTCGACGCCCTTATAGGCGGTGTCCAATCCAACTTAGTTAATAACCTAATTTGGTTTAAAATTAAACCTAATTATTTCGTTTCGATTATAAAACAAGGATATACAATGATATTTAATCAAAACTTGAATCGGAAAACAAACTGTTACTCAATGGAGCAAAGCTACAAAGTTTCAGTTTTTTTTTCTATCTTGTTAAAACAACCAAGAACAGGTTTATTCCATGAATTGGAACATTAATTAAACATGCATAAAGGTTATAATTAAGCCTTATTTTAATTCTTGGAGTCTTCCTAAACACGCCAGAACACAGATTAAAGAGATAGAGAAGAACAAGACTTGCCTTAAGTTTCAAAGTTGAAACACTGAATCCACGTCTCTGAGTTTTAGTTTTCCTTGCTCTGCCTTCCTAAGCCCTCTCTGTAACTTACTCACTCTCTGTTTCTCTGCCCTCACAACCCTCTGTAACATTGTATACGTGACTATGGTGAATAGGGTTTACAAAAACCCTTAGCAGACGTAAACATATGTATTTATAGGCTTAAGTTGAAACCCTAACCTTAATCCTAAACCACCCACAGGTCGGCTCAGAATAAAACACGATGAAATTAACAAAAACCCTAATAATTAAAAACAGTTAAGTTGCCTCTAAAATAATTAAACCAATTACAAATAAATCAATTAAAAAACAACAAAATTAAATAAACAATTTAAGCAATATTAACAATTAAACAGATAATAAAATCAGTCACAAAGATATAGCACTTAATGTAAGCTAAAAAAATCTGAGAATTCAACAATTTAATAAATCAAAGAAAACAAGTAACCCAAAGAATTAATTCAAATAATACCAATAAGTCAAGTACGTCAAATAATTCAAAAATAAGTCAATTAAAACATAGATTAAAAAATTAAATACCAGGACTATCCTTTTGAAATTACGGGTATTACATCAGGTTCTCCTCAAAGTATCTCCTATGAAGGGTGTCATGCGCTTTGGGAAGAAAGGGAAGTTGTCTCAGCGATTCGTCGGTCCATTCATGATTACGGATCGAGTTGGAGCTGTCGCTTATCGGTTGGCACTTTCGGATAATTTGGATCGCATACACAACGTGTTTCATGTTTCCATGTTGCAAAAATTTCTGCGAGATGAGGATCGGTATCAGCATATCGATGTTGGGGAGATTGAGTTGTAGCCGGATGTAACTTATCTGGAGCCACCATGTCGTATTGTAGACCGTCGGGATGAAATCTTTCGTAACAAGGTTATCCCTTTAGTCCGTGTTCAGTGGAGTCATCACAATGAGGCTAAGTCTACTTGGGAACGGGAGTATGTCATTCGCTCGCAGTTTCTTGAAATTTTGGAAGAAGGTAAGAGCGAATTCCGAGGACGGAATTCCTTTTGTTAGGGGGGAAGAATGTAATACCCCTAATTTCAAAAAGGATAATCCTGGTATTTAATTTATTAGTTGTGTGGCATTTTTAATTGTTTAAGTGCATATTTATTTGGTTAATGGTTTAATTGCTTGTTGTTTTAATTAGTTGGATTTAAACTGTTTGATTATGTTTAATAATTATGTAATTGTTTTATTTAATTAGTTTTTACCTGGTTAATCGTATATTTAAATTTCATTACTTGATGTGTTGTTTTAATTGAATTTAAATTTAAATGTTTAAGTGTTAACGTGACGTGAGTAATGGGGTTATTAAATGGAATTACTTAATTAATTGTGTTGTATTAAATTGAAGAATTGGCAGCACGCAGAGTTTTCAATTAGGTTTTGCTCTATGGGCCGAGTAAGTCAGGTTAGGGTTTAATTGGACCTAGGATTAGTGTTGCCTATAAATATAAGTATAATGTTCTGCCAAGGGTTTTAGAACCTTACTCGCGACTATAGAGGCAGAGAGAGAACAGAGGAGGATTATAGTAAGGATTGCCGGAAACCTTAAGAAGACGGCGTTAGGACTTTGAACCAAAGTTTTAAAGGCAAGTTCTAACCTTACTTTTTCCCTTTTACTCGTGTTCTTTGCATGCCTAAGCAGTTTTAGGAAATCATTAAATGGAATTAATTGATTATCCATGTTTAAAACTTATTACATCAGTATGTGTTGAATTGAGTTATAAATTGCTTGTCTTGTGTTCAATTGTGTATTTGTTCTGTTAATTGCTGTTAATCAATGCCTAAAGGAGTTAGATGGATCTTCTCTGGTTAAGTCTGAACATAATGAAAAGCATTAGAGACTGAAACAGAGAGGGACGGAAGCCATAAAGTTCATCGGAGACAAAACAAGCAGATAGGAGGAGAGGGGGAAAGAGAGGCGGCTCCATGGGATCATGGAGCTGGCTCTAAATGGTTAGGAGCCAGCTCTAAAGTGTTTGGAGCCGGCTCCACCTTGTTTGGAGGCGGCTCCAACTTGTTTGGAGCCTGCTCTTTTCATGTTTTTCCAATTTTTTTGGTTTTCTGCGAGTTCTGGGCTATTGTGGTTGGGTTTTGAAAGTTGCAGGTTGAATTAGGGGTTGTTCTAGGGTTGTTCAGTAATGTTTAAACCCATACTAAAGGTTAAGAAGGTATGGTAATACATAATGTACCATAGGAAGCAAACGTAGAAAACAATAGAAGACTCTGCAGAAAGTTTGTATGATTGGCTTGGATATGAATGATTCAAGTTGTCTATTTGTAAATTTGTAATTGACTTGGAAAATTTACAGTTTAAATTATGTTGCAGTGTTATAAAAATAAGCATGCCAATTGTAATAATTCTCTGTTATCTTAATGGAAACTGGGTTGCTAACTATACAGTTATGCAGTATTGTATCTTATTAATTTGCTGGATATCGTGGAACAGTTTTAAGTGAGGATATTAATTTTGATATTGTTAATGTTATGCTTATAGCGGATCATAGGATGGATTATGCCTGTTTTCTGTATTTTAAATTTATTGGAGAACCATCTATCGGTAGGACTGAGCAAGCATGTCATATAATGCTGAGTCCTACCTATATCGAAATAAGGAAATGGATTATATAATTAAAATTCTACTTATAATTAAGTCAAAGAAGCTACAGAAGCTGAATGATTAATCGGATTACTGGCTATTTATGTTAAGTCAAAGAAGCTGCACAAGCTGAATGACTAACTGGACATACTTTGGATGGATAGGATGGTCTTTAAATATATTTTTATGGTACCGCGATATGAGATTGAGTCTCAGAGTTGTCGGTTAGGGGGTGTATATGCAATAGGTTGCATAGCTAGATATGAGAGGTTGAGGTATACCCTGTTAGGTCTAGGTACTCATGCCCACCTTTGGGCGTGTTTTCGCATGTTGCCTTCTATTCAGGTTGAGACGCCTTCCATAGTCCAGTGAGAGTCCTGTAGTGTGGATATACTTATGTATAGACTATTAGCTATTGTTGAATTGCTTAGGATGTATATACGTATCGAGTTTCTACTTGGATTGTAGTAGGTTAGAACTTGTTTGAGGGCTTGAACCACTTCTATTTTTCAGGTACTCGTCAGTATCAGACTTAGACCTGATCGTGCTGAGCAAAGACTACTAATCACTCTTCCGATGACGTAGGATTTCTCTCCATGGTTTACTTTGGATGTTTTTAGTAGTTTCATTTAAGATTGGATTTTATTAGGGGTCCACTGGAGATGGATTCCCGAGTTGTTTAAACTATTGGTGGTTTTGGATTACTGGAATTTTAGTATTTATTTTTAAAGGATTTATTTTAGTTTCTTTCAGCTGTTATTTATTTCTTATTTTATTTTGTATTCCGTGTTCGTTTAAAAATATTTTAATTGTTTGATATTCCCCTCGGGTTTGGGCCTGGTCCTGATCAACCGGTGTCTCGGATCCGAGGGGTATCACACTTAGTTAGATACCTCCTCCTTGGATCTCCATCTTCTTGGTAATAATCTTGCATTTAGGAATCACCCATAAGCCTCCATGAATGAACTTGGGGGGCTAAGCTTGTGGGAGCCTCCATTAGATGAGAACATAAACCCTAAAATCTTAGAGAGAGAATAATTTTCTTACCTTCTAAAAATTATTGCATAAAGGCGTAACCTAAAATATACATGAACTCCATGTATATATAGACAACATAAAAATAATAATTGAAGACATTATGGCTCTGCTTAGATTGTTACACTCAAAATAGTTTTTTGAATTGTTCTGAGAGTTACAAAAATTCAAAAACCATTTTTTTGTCGTGCTTGGATTAGTTTTTAAAGAACAGTTTTTACAAAACTGTGTTAACAGAGTGCAGGTTTTTAGAGAACAAAAAAAGGTGTTTTGTGGGTTTTTGAAAAATTGTTCTCATTTTGGTGAAAACACGGAGAACCCTCTCACTCACTTAAATGACACTACCGACTCTCTCGTTTATAAGCCATCCTTATCTTTTATCTCCTCTTCCTCTCAGCCGTACACCACTCCTTCTCCATCTCTCTTCTGTTACGCAAATCTCCTCAATAAGTTTCTTTGGGTCGCAGATTGGGTTCCTTTATGCTTGTTCTTGTGGTATGAGAAGAAATATGATCAAGAATTGCAGTGAAAAACAGAGAATAAAAGGAAAAAAGAGAGTGGATCGTACAAGATTGACGTTCTTGTTTTCGATTCCTTCCAAACTGATGCCTTTGCCCACCATGTTCTGTCTCTAACTCTTACAGACGCACTCTCTCTCTAAAATATTCATACAAAAAGAAGAAAAATCAACGCTTGAAGTAGAGATTTCTTTTGTATATAACTCCTTTCTCTTTCTATATATATAAAAAAGATTCTATGATAATTTTCCATTTTCCTCTAAAATAGATATAAAGTCATGTTCCAAATGAATTCACAATTCAGTGGTCCAGAAACATCTTTATTTTAATTTTATTTTTTATTTACAAGAAACATCTTTATTTAGTGTGAGAATATATATATATATATATATATATATATATATATATATATATATATTTGTACAAGTGGACTATTGGTTTAATGCTGTAATATTATAGGTTAGATGCGAAATCTCATGTTTAAACTTTAGTCCATCATATATTGTAAAGAATTATATTTAATATTATAATTTTATTTAACTCTTTTTTTGTCTTTTTTTTAATAGTAATGACATAATCACCTGAGATTTAAAATATATGTATGTATATAGCATGCAAACTAGTGCAAAATTCAATCATGTGAAATATGAGACACAATAACAAATTTTTTAATAAAAAATTATTCTAAATTCATAAAACAATTTTTAGATAACCAAATAGTTTTTTTATTTTTGTTCTCTGAAAACTGTTTTTGTAGTTTTACCAACCAAGTAGATTTTTAAACTAAAAAAAATGAAAACTATTATCTATTCTTGTTCTCTAAAAACTGTTTTTGTTTCTTAAATCTAATGGGATTCCAATATCAAGTTGGGCTATGAGTGAGAATCCTTTGGGCTTATTATTTTCTTGGCTACAATGAATTAATAATTGGCCTAATCCATGGACCCAATTCAATTAATTAATAAATTAATTTTTACTCCACTAAAAGAAATTAATTGAACTCCAATTAAATAATAAATAACCTTTAAGTCAATGTTGCATTTTGACCCCTCTATGTATAATTAGTTATCGGATAAATAAAGCCACCAATCCGACTATTAAATTAATATATTTATTTTTGTACATTTGATTATTTCCGATTGGATCACAATAAAACATTTGTTTGACAAAAATAATAATTTAAATAAATAAATATATAGAAAATTATTTTGTCTAAAAACACACGAATTTGCTTTGTGATTAGTCATAATCAATACATAATAAATACAAGTACCAATGATACAAATATTGAAAATATAATTCTCTAACTATTAATTACTCTCTTTATCCCACTTTAATTGTCGCCTTCAGGAAATGTGACTCACAATATCAATACAAAATAAATACAAGTAGCAATGATACAAATATTGAAAATATAATTCTCTAACTATTAATCACTCTATCTATCCCACTTTAATTGTCGCCTTCGGGAAATGTGACTCACAATATCGTGAGTCACATTTCCCGAAAACGACAATTAAAGTGGGACAGAGGCAGTACATAATTACCCAAAGTGTCGGTCTATGGATTCTGAAGATTTCACTGAACAAATCAAAATAATTACTAATTAATAAAAGAGTCTATACTTCTCATGCTAAAGAGTCAAATACCATGATAGTGATAGGGAGCAATTGCATACGACAGCTCTCGTAATATATCTCAACCTAACGCTGATCCAATTCAAGTCTTAGTTAATAATGAGTTCATCCATAATTACCGATTATGAACTATTTATGATTACTATTTATTTTCATGTATTGATCGCCATCACATACATATATAAATATCTCTTGTAATCAAGTGGACACTATCAATTTTATAATGAATCGAAACATAAAACATTGAATTCACCAATTGTATAAATCATAAATATTTCTGATATGTTAGGAACATATGTCATTTTAATCCAAATAGAAATTTGTTATACTAGGGCATATAAATCCTAACAGCAAGAATGTGGTGACACCTAGCAAATGAGGTGTCAAGGAATCACATTAACACTTGGCTGACACATGCTAATATTCTTTTCTTTTCTTTTCACAAGCTTACCCAGTAAACTTCGATAATATATATATATATCCTACTTAATAACATCATCAGGTTAGGTGATTTTAGGGACTTCTTTTGATAACTTTTATCCGGTTGTCTCTTGCCAAAACTCCCTCACATTGCACAGGTCGAAAGTGTGAGCACGTTTTCGTAGTGCTGGCACACCTGCCACATTCGTGTAGTACTACATGAATGCACACACTTGTCTACTTAATTTCTACAATAGCTGACTACTGTCTTTAATTAATTACCATTATCTCTCACCAAAGAACCCCATTTTGAAACTCAGGATATTACATTGAATGAGTATGCTTATTCTTGAATTTTGTTGAATTAGATAAGACAATTATCCGAGCATGAGAGGATTTCCTGTTTATATATTGGCTTAGATTTATTTACTTTGCTTTATATTATCCATTTTCTAATTCATCATGTAATAAATTGATCTGTAATATTAATCTGTTTTTTTTAATATTACAGATCATGTTATTGCATTGAGAAATGATTTAGAACAATTTAAGAAATTGATTGTATTGGCTGCTAGCAAATTCCCGCATATGGGTTATCCTCGGCCAAGCTTCGCTTTTTTATTTAATGAATTGGTATCTCGCTATATCCACAATGCGACACGGTAGAAGAATTGAGGTAAAATCATTCTCTCATTTCTTGTTCAGTTCATTTTTTTCAATAATATTTATAATATTATATTTTCCTAACATCCGTTGAAGCGATACAATTTTGTGAGAAAAACATACATGCTACGAAGGATGAAGTATTATTTCATTAGCCCTACAATAAGATTAACATCGCCATATTCTTATTTTTTATTTATTTAATTTTTTTTTTTGGGCAGCTTCGGGGTATTGAAGAGTTGCTTTTTCAGTATTTGTCAGAGTTTGTTTTGAAGTTTTTCTTTGAAATGGCAGAGAACTATTATCTAGTACGAAAATGTAAGGTAATGTTCACTTTTCTTCCTTTTTGCTATTTTTGTTATGTTTTGTTTTGTTTTTGTTTTTTTTTTTTTTTAGTTGGGACTCACATACACTACTTCCACTGAGATTTGAATCCCTGACCTCCCTTTGAGAAGTAGAAGTCTTGTACCGTTAGGCCACACGCCTGGTGATATTTTTTTGTTTTGTTTTGGTTTATGATATATCTTAAATCTTATTGTAGGATTGAAAAATCCTCCTTATCCACTGGGTCGCTAGTATCTTAGAGGTAGTATATTTAGCCTTTGTAAATTATTTTAAAACAATATTCATATATGTATATATATAATTATATATCTACTTTTCTTTCCTTCCTGTGTGTAGTTGGAAGGTATCCTTGTCATAGAAGAGCTGCTCTTTATTTGTGTACCTAAGGCAATTGGTCTGATTTACTTTGAGTTGGGGCTGATTTATTTTAAACCTAGTACTACTGATGTTCGAAAGATGCATTTTATGGAAGAGCTGCAAAAGGAAGCACATGACGTAGAGGTATTTTGAGGTAGAATTGCAAAGGAAATGGAGCATTGATGGTTAGTTTTAGCAAATAGTAACTCAAAATTTTCTATGATGACGGATGCCAACATTAGTTTGGTTTTCAACCAAACCAGGTATTCTAAGATAGAATTGCAAAGAAAATGGGTCATTGATCGTTAGTTTTGTGAATTGGAAAATATATTTTATTTGTAAGATGACTATGGTATAAGTCAAACATTTCTATATAATTTAGATTATGTATGCGAACATTAGTTTGGTTTTCAACCAAATGAATGAATTTACTTATTTGCATGTATATGTTTTAATTTTCTTAATATAATCTGCTTTTAGTTTTTTTTATTCTGGAATGCCCTATTAATGGTATAGATTTGTAATTTTCTTAAACCTATTAAAGTGCTTCGTGGGTTGACACTGTAGGTATGATTATATATATATATATATATATGAATGTATGAAGAGTAATAACCTAAATGCCACTTGTGGGGGCATTGTGAGGTGGGCCTCAATATTTTTTTGTTTGTATTTTTGGGTGGATGTGGTCTCATCAGTGTTTATATGACGTGTTAACTTATGGGTGGATGCTGGTTAGAGACTACTAATAATGGATCTAATTTTTAGTAGTCTTGTCCATCTACTTCCAGAACTTCAAATTTCCCTACTTATTGACAATTTGAATACAAGTTCTACTTCCTCTGCTAAAAAGAGATTGAGGCTGGCAGTTGAATACCTAAAAGAATTGGCAAGGGATAGAGATGCCATTATTCAAATATGAGTGCCTATAATGAGAGGAGGTAGACATGTCCTTCTCACCTACAATCAGCCATTCTCCCTCAATCCCAACTGCAAAAACCTTGCAGTTTACAGAGATGTTTCCACAAGTTATAGCTTCTACTGATGATATTTTCGGCTTAACTTCTTGTCCTCTTTTTCCATTTCAATTTTTTTTTTTCTTTTTATGGTAATCAAAGTCCTCTTTTCCCATTTAAGTACACTTGTAATGGCAGGAAACAATGGAGTTTAGGAACTTGGAGGGGAGTTGGAATTTTTTGAAAGAGAAGGGCATTTTGGACTATTAAAGAATCTAAATAGCGTGTTTTTTACACTTTACTAATTAGTTTGATAAAATTAGCAGTCAAACTAGTTTTAAAAAGTTGGCATATATTAAAAAATATATAATTAAGTAGGGGTTTTTTTTAAAATTTCCCAATATTAAAAAAACATAAGACATGGATCAAACTCATTTCTAAAGCTTGTCCAAGTTAGAACCCATCACAATAAATCTCCATTTTCAGCAACTAGCTTCTCTGGCTCCCCTCTTTCTAAAATCTCCACCAAAACCTCCGGCCTCATAAACATTATCATATTAAAGTAGGAATAAGTATAAAATGTCAAATTAGGCTGTAAAGGGAAATTATGAAACTATAGCCCAAAGGCTTATCATTGTGCCCGTGTTTGAACTGGATGAGCTAACTATTTTTAACGAGACCAAAGTAAATCACAACAAATATTAATAAATACGCTTCTGTGCTTTGCATCTTATAATACACACAATTAAAAAAAAAAAAAAAAAAGAAGGGTAAATTGTATTGACATCTCCTAAGATTTGGTCATTGTCACTCAGATGCGGGTCAAAGTCTTTTTTTAAACAGTGACACCCCTTATGATTTCAAATATTATATTTACCCCTAATTATTTAATTCAATTAATTTAAAAAATATTAACTTTATTAATTGACAAAATTATGATCATTATTAAGCCTCTTTCTCTACCCTAATCTTTAAATCTCTTTTTTTTGAGTTCATTTTAGTACCTAGCCACTGACACTTCCTCCCTCTCTTACCAATCTCGAACACTTTTTTGTTTTTTTTTTTGTTTTTTTTTTTTTTTTTTTTTTTGGGTGGGTCTGGGCTGGCCACGACTATTTTTAAATTTATTTATTTATTTTTTAATTTTTTTTTTTCCTACTCTGGTGGTGATTGTTGAGGTGTGATTTGGGTGTGGTTATGGTAGTGTTTATATTATCAAGGTGTTTCAAAATTTTTATTTTTATTTAATCTATTGCGGTGGTGGTGGTGGCGGCGGCGGCGTCTTAGTGTGTTGGTGGTAGTGTCTGTGTATGTTGGTGGTATCGTCTTGATGTGGTGGTGGTTCTGATGGCGTTTGGGACATATAAGTATGGGTTAGCCATGACTGTTTAAAATTTTTTTTTTCTACTATGGTGTTCGGGTGTAGCGGTGGTGGTTCTAATGGTGTACAATAATATAACTGCTATTTAAAAAAAAAAAAATTTATTTTTACATTGTGGCAGTGGTAATGGTGATATAAGTATTATTATATACATAGTATAAATTATATATATATATGTATAGAAGAGATGAAAAAGTTATTGGTTTATTACATTTAGTTAGGAAGTTAAATTTGTAATTTTATAATTTAAAGAAAGTTGTTGACAAGTCAAATGATTAAAATGTAATTTCATATGATTTTAGAGATAATACATTAAAATCTCATGTGGTGTTTATATAAAAAAGCAATTTAAAATAAACAATTGCAAAATATTTTGTTACACTTCAAAATTTTATTTAGGGTAAAGTACAGTCACACCCCCTGAGGTTTGGTAAAAGGACACCCAGAGAAAACTTAGCTATTTTTTGGACAAAGACACCCCTTGGAGGTTCAAAAATGGACAAAGACACTCCTTTACATGAAAAATTGACCAAATTACTCTTTGACCTTTTAAGAGACTTTTTTAACTTTACAATTTAATAAATTGGACCAATCTACCCTCATGAACAATTTATGTATAAAAAAAAAAAAAAAAACAATTTATATTGTTCACTTTTTTTTTTTTGGTTATTTATTTTATAAATATCCCAACTTCTTAAAAATGTAAACTTCTAAATTGATTTTTTGATACAATATATATATTTCAAATAAATTATATTTTGTTATTACTTCTTTTCTTTTTCTTTTTTATTTTAAAATTAAGATGCTTAATTCTTTCATCTAAAAAAATTAAACCAATCTCTTTTCCTTAAAAATAAAAAATATGGTACCAGTATAACTTTATGCATTTTAAATTATATATAAAATATTATGCATTTCCCAACATAAAAGGAAAAAATAATAATAATAAAACAAAGGGAAAATAATAATAATAATAAAACAAAGAGAGAAAAAAAAAAAAAAAAAAACAAAGGCAAGCATAACATTAAGATGCATAAAGTTATACCGGTACTTATTTTCTTTTATGTTAGGAAATGTATAATATTTGATATGTAATTTAAGATGCATAAAGTTATACTGGTACCATATTTTTTATTTTTAAGGAAAAGAGATTGGTTTAATTATTTTAGATGAAAGAATTAAGTATCTTAATTTAAAAATAAAAAAGAAAAAGAAAAGAAGTAATAACAAAATATAATTTATTTGAAATATATATATTGAATCAAAAAATTATTTTAAACATCTACATTTTTAAGAAGTTAGGACATTTATAAAGTAAATAACAAAATTAAAAAAAAAAAAAAAAAGTGAACAATATAAAGTTTTATTTTATTTTATTTATTTATTTATTTATGCATAAATTGTTCATGAAGGTAAATTGGTCTAATTTATTAAATTGTAAAGTTAAAAAGTATTATAAACGGTTAAAGGGTAATTTGGTTAAAATTTTCATGTAAAAGGGTATCTTTGTCTATTTTTAAAATTTTAGAGGGTGTCTTTGTTCAAAAAATAGCTAAGTTTTCTTTAAATATTCTTTTGTCAAATTTCTAAGGGTGTAATTGTACTTTACCTTTAAATATCAACCTCGAAATTAAAATAATGATTTCAATTTGTATACACGTACCCACTTCAAAATTTCGGTGAGTTGTGTGACGCCTATATTTAATTTTTTCCACCCAATCTCAAAAGCCTCTTTATTGGCACTATACCAATTCAAAGTCACGGTCAGGGATCCAGATCTCACAAATATCTCTCTCCATCTCTGTATATCTGTATCTCTCTCATTCCTCCTCGCTGTCGGCGGCCGATCATGTCACTCATCTCACTACTACAGACACCGCCGAGACCACCGGACCTGACGTTCAAGGTGATCTTCTCTTTCTTTCGGGTATTTTTTTTTTTTTTTTCTTCTCTGAATGGAGTTGTAGATCTGAAGCATCAGTTGTCGTTTCTTCAATTTCTCTTTGTTTTGGAGTCGATTTTGTAGCTCACTCTTGTCTCTATGAGGATCGGTAAAGTAGTTTCTCTTGGTTGTGGGTTTTTTTTTTCCCTTCTACATGGTGTTGTAGATCTGGATTTTAAGTTTTCATATCTAAAATTTCTTGTTGTTTTGGATTCGATTTTGATGACTACTTTGGGAAAGACTATACATATAATTATATAGAGGGACCTTGAATGATTTGGTATAAAGGTGTTTCGTATTTGAAGCTTCTCTCATGCTATTTATGATTATTTGCTTGTGAACTCTGGAATTTTTATGTGACAAAGTCTCTTTAATGCAGATTGGGTTTATTTCTCGTTCGGCATGGGTGGTGTAGGAAAAGTTATATAATAATGTATTTGTTTAATTTTTAATTACAATTTATTGCTCATATAATGTTTCTTGAATTTATATGAGTAGAATTCTTAGTGTGTTGATCTTGTGTCCCAAAATTTTATAATCAAAGATTTTAGTTAATTAAATTAGTTTGCACATATAATTTTAGTGCGATTTTAATACACTAATATTTAGATCCATCTTATCTCAGTTTTTCATTTGGCTTACAAAATAGTTTTTTTTTTTTTTTTTTCAAAATTAATTTATAATTTGCCAACTCCTTTCATATAAAGTTAATCATTTCTTTATAATATTTTAAAATAGTTTATTAGATGGGGGTTTTGTGAAGTTAATTCTTTCTTTTTGATATTTTATTCTATTATATTTTTGTTAAATTTTGTGTTTATTTAGTTGGACAAATGTCTCATGGCTAATATTACACTGGTAAAGTGTTCAATTAGCATTATCTAGTGTCACAGAAAAATACCAATTATCATTTAGATTACTTGAAAGACTATAAAATCAATCATACCTTGTTGTAGATGAAGATGACAAGAAGACATCTCTTCATGTAGCAGCGAGTTGAGGTAATGTAGATATCATGAAAGAAATATTATCAAGCTGTCCAGATTGTTAGGAAATGATCAACACTAGAGCCCAAAATATCCTTCACATAGCAGTACAGTATGATGAAGACGAAACAATCAAATTTATCTCAGAAAATCCCTTTGGCAAAAAGCTTATCAATGAGAAAGACGCCTATGTGAAGGATATTCTGGGCTCTAGTGTTTCCCAGCAATCTGGACAGCGTGATAATATTTCTTTCATGACATCTACATTACTTTACACATCTTCACATTGCTGCTAATCATTCCAACTACTGGAAGTATTGGGGACTTTTCAACCTTTGGAATGAAATGGCCTTCAATAAGAAAAACTGACTGTAGAAGAAAAAGAGGATCCAGATCTCACGGTAAGGATGCATACTTATCTACCTTGTCTATTGTGAAATTTTTTTCCTTACATATATTCCATATATACAATAAAAAAGAACTTTAGGAATTTTTGATCATGTTATTAAAAAAGATAATGTTCGTAATTTTGTGGGCACCCAGGCGTATTTATTAGGAGTGTTCAAATAATCCATCAATTTGCTAAACTGAACTGATCCGGTCTGATCCGATCTGTGCGGTTTGGTTTGGTTTTCTAGTGTTATGGTTTGGTGATGGATTGAAAATTTAGTAATCCGTAGTGATCGGATCGGTTAACGGATTAGGTGCTGAAAAAACCGATCCGTAAATTGATTTGTGGCCAATCCGTAGAACTAATATACATATATTATATAATATATATAGTATACAGTATATGCATAATACACTATTGATGTTTTTGTTTTCTTTAATCATTAAGTTTTCAAAAGTTTTATTGTTTTACGAATCCAAGATGCTTTATTACTTTGTGGCTTAGTGTTTTACACTTTTTAGTTTTTGTATTCCTTTCATTTGCATACGCCTCTGACGTCTCATCTGGTCTCACAAACTCACTGCTCTGCTCACAGTCTCTCATGGAAGGCCCAGGTTACCCGATACTCTCGGTCTCTTATGGAACCCAGACAAGTAAGCATATCCAAATTATATTGGCCGATCATTTCCTCTTCATCTACATCTAATTTCCAGTGAGTTCATAAGGCCCTGCTTGGAATGAAACTCCCAAAACAATTCTTCAATTTTTTAGTCTACTTGGCACCTGTTTTATGAAAACTGTTTTCATAAAATTGAGTTCAATGAGTATCAGTTTTATGAGAACAACAAAATGTTGTTTTGGGAGTTTCCAAAACAAAGTGAAAACACGGAGAAGCAATGTGGAGAACACTCTGCACTTTAAAAAAAAACGGAAGCGGCCTATCTCAGAGATAACACACCTTTTACGCCTCTTCCAAAACGGGCTTTGCAACATCTCTCTCCTCTCTACGGCTTCTCTCTCCCCTCTACGGCTTCTCTCTGCAAGATCGTTGCACTTCTCTCCTCTAGATCCAACTCTTGCTCAAATTTTATTGAGGTAAACACAAATCACTCTTTTTTCTGTAGCAAGTTTTTGTGTTTATGGATTTTGTTTTCTTTATGATTTTGGTTATAGATTTGGTTGGTTGGATGAGTTTGGTTGCAGATTTGATTATGTATTTTGTTGGTTGTGTGAGTTTTGTTGTAGATTTGATTTTCAGTTTAGGGATTTGGGGTTTTCAGTTTAGGGATTTGGTTTTTAGTTTAGTTTAGGGATTTGGGGTTTTCAGTTTAGGGATTTGGTTTTTAGTTTAGTTTAGGGATTTGGGGTTTTCAGTTTAGGGATTTGGTTTTCGATTTAGGGATTTCTAGTCATTGATTTCTTGGTAGGTACCCTACTGAATAGGGTTTTAGAATGCCTTATGATATGTTGGCTGATGAATGAATTCTTTATACTCTTTGTTATCCTGATATGTTTTTTTGCTGACTTTTTACTTTGCAATTACTATTTTCAGTTTGTTGCTTTGTTACTTTAGTTCGCTTATGTTTTATGTTTGTTTCTACTATTTCTCTTGTTAGCTTTTGTTTGGTTTGTTTTCTGTATGGCTAGCTCAGCCTTGTTCTTGTAATTTTCTCAATATAAATATTTCTAAATTTAATAATTACCTTGTGCATTCCTCTAACATCATTTGGTATAATTACCTTGTGCATTAACATATTTCTAAACTCATGTTTTGGACGAACCCATATATATATATTTAGTTCTCTTTATTTATTAATTTTCGACAAACTATTTTACACATCATAGATTCAACTTCAACATGTCAATCAACGAAAAATAAAAATAAAATAAAATATTTTACCTAAAAATATATATATTTTTCAAGAAAAATATTTTTGACAATAACATTTGGTTTCAAAATTATATTGTGAGTTGGAGCATAATGTAGAAAACAAGTTGCATATACCATTTTAAAGTAATTCGATACCCATATTATATTCTCTCTCCCTCTGAAACCCATCTCTATATCCTCGTGAGTCATGTTCTCAAATTAATTTTGTTTTATGAGTTTTATTAAAATGTGATCATCATTTCTAATTGCTTTCGATACTAATATCCCGTAACTCTAAAATTTACTTCACGTACGTCAGAGATATTGAGTGGATGATGCATACTATGTCATCAAATTAAGTTAAAAATTTTAAAAGTGACTTTAACTAAGAAGGATAAATATTTTTTTACGTGCTAACAAGTGGTAATGGGTTAATAGCAAATTCTTGAGTCTATTTGAAGTTACTGTTATAATGGGAAAAACGTTTTTATTAATAAAATTGTCATAAAAGTGGTGTTAGTAAAATGTATGTCAGATATTTGATGATGCACATTTAAAGCACTTTTATATTTATTTGATAATAATATTATTTAAATCGCTTTTATTAATAATTTTTATTATATTATCCCACAATAGTTGGGATGAATTGAAATTCCAACTTTTTATGGAAGTATTATTTATTAAACGAGTGAAGTTTCATTTTTATCCTTGTAAAAATGATATAACTCCTACTACTAACTATTGAAGTCTTCACTGTGCAGAGATTTAGTCAAATTTTAAAACATAATTCAATTGGTGGGAAATTACTCCGTATTTCATTCTGTGGGGGCATGACACCATTTACTTTGAAGTTCCAATTTTGAATGCTTATTTGTGTGACGACAGTGACGTGTATTTACTATATAGTGGACCATGACATTATTTACTGTTCTTTTGAAAATTTAATGTTTTTAATCAAGCAAATGAAAAAGGGACAGTTTGGAAATGTGATAAAAATAGTATATTTATTTTTGAAAAAGAACATGTATTTTGGAACATTCTAAAAAAGAAAGATAGACATGTATTTTGTTACGAATAGAGTAATAAATATGTGCCTTACTCAAATATAAATAATTAAAATATTTATTGATCAAGCTCACAAAATATTTAACACCATCAATTGTTCAGAGAGTAGCTAAACACATTGTTTAGTTAAACTTTTTTTTACCTAGAGTTAAAAAATTATAGAAATTATATTTACGCATAACAAAACCCAGTTATTTTAATCAAACCTCTACGCCCCTTTTTCCTTCACCATCGATAAGAGAAATAAAAATGAATGACAATAAACTTCTAACATATTTTTATCGATAAGAGTTACCGTTGGCACGTGTGACAAAAAAAAACTCTAAAATCTACCGCTCAAACAACCGAACAAGGTTACTCTAAACTTTGCATTCGTATTTCCAAACAACTGAACAAGTTACTCCAAACTCTGCATTCATATTGTAGAACTACCAAACTAAAGTTCTAAATTATATAGAAATGTTCGACTTACCATAGTCATTTTACAAATAAAATATATTTCCCAATTCCCAAAACTTACAATCAATGATCCATTTTCTTTGCAATTCTATCTTAGAATACCTGGTTTGGTTGGAAACCAAACTAATGTCATCCATTATCATAGATTTTTTTATTTTTATTTTTTATTTTTTTTCGTAATTGGCACTCACACGTACATGTCTCCACCGAGACTCGAACTCTTGACCATCCATGCTCCATTTCCCAGAAGACCTCTAAGTCATGTGCTTACTTTTGCAGCTCATCCATAAAATGCATCTTTCGAACATCACTAGTACTGGGTTTAAAATAGATCAGTCCCAATTCAAAGTAGATCAGACCAATTGCCTCAGGTACACAACGAAAGAGCAGCTCCTCTATGACAAGGATATCTTCCAACTGCACACAGGAAGGAAAGAAAAGTAGATATATAATTATCTATATATATATATATATATATATATATATATATGTGTGTGTGTGTGTGAATATTGTTTTAAAATAATTTACGAAGGCTAAATATACTAGCTTTATTAGCGGCATTCAGCCTCCCTCTGATTGAATATTGTTTTAAAACAATATTCATATATATAATTATATATATATATAGATAATTATATATATATATAAATCTCGAAGAGGTCGGCTAATGTTTACACGTGTTGAATGGCATTGAGGTGGGACTAACCAACGGATGAAACATTTCAGCTGACTTATTGGGGTGTTCCGTGTGTAGCATGGTTTTGATTTATTTTGGTCGGTTGATCTACCAACACATTAATGCACTTGCAACACATTACGTGCATGATAAAGAATACCCAGATAATTGATTATATAAACAAGTAAACAAAGCTGTGAAGATATTCGGGCTATGTAAATAAAAGAGTGTTTAAGAGGGTGGGTGAGAGAATCTGTACATAATACTACTCCAATTGTAGAATGTTGGTTCACATGTTTATAACATGAAGGTGTCGTATAAAAAAGACACATATTGAATTTAAACACCAATCATTTATATCATATTGTGAGATATTAATTATTTTTGACAATTATCGTAGACATAACAAGTCCAAGTTGAGTTGTAATTTGAAGTACTTGTTCGACAAGTCATCAAGTTGGACAAGGACTATTGAACTAGGAAGGAGTTCAAACTTACCATACTTGAAGAGTTTGTGAAGAAAAAGGTAAGGATGCCACTTTAGGAAGGAATATAAACAAGGTTGGACATTCTACACTTAACATGTTGATCTAAAATTTCTGTAGAATGCAACAAGACAGAGAGAATTCGAATAATCAGGTCTGCCAACCTTGAACTGGTTTAGCTTCCTTGAACCAGTTCAAGATACTCAAGTTTGAGTTACTGTCAAACTTGAACCGATTCAGCTTTCTTGAACCGGTTCAAGATGTCCTGTTTGCAATATAATTTCAATTTCCTTTTTCTAAGTTATTTCCCAGTTGGTCTCGAATTATACCAAATCCTATACACGAAATTTATCTTATTTTCAGAGGGATTAGGTCATTCTATATTTTATATAAACCATGTCATAGACATTGGTTTATTAACGACTTTTACCTAGTTAGGTTAGAATTGTGGAATTTGAATCCTGATCGTGATCGTACAGTTGCATTTATATCGATCAGACGAAGCAAATCTTCTTCTATATCATTCAGACGATTGAAGAACAGAAGTATACGCAGTCACACTTTGGAAGAGTTGGAGCATTCGTGGAATACTGTCTGATCTACCTGCTACTCTTCTACAAATATCAAGTGTAAGCCTGAGGTCAAGTTGATGTTGGACGGGGAGTCGCAAAGCTAGAGGATCGTCAGCGGTTGGTGTGATGTAAAACGATAGGGTGTGAGCCAGAGTCAAAGTTTGATATACTTTGTTCCAAGCATAATTGATTAATTTACTTTGGACTACACAAGTCTACGAGGTTTTTCCCATTACAGTTGACATATTTTATTAACTGGGGTTTCCTTACTAAAATCCTGGTGTCATCTCTAACTTTATATTTTACTTTATTTTATTTGCATTTGATTAACTGTTTAATTGCTAAAATAAGTAAAGTTGGTAATGACACAGATCTGTTGTACAAAACCTAAAACTTTCATAAATACATTTCGCTGCGTACGACTCACAATTTGGTATTAGAGCCAATCTCTATACATTGAGTTGATCCTTATTGGAAAGTTTAGTTTTATTTTCAAAAATTGTTTTAATCATGTCTTATGCGTTGAAAGAAGGCTGTTCTAATCAACGTGGTCCTTTATTTGAAGGAGATAATTATAATTTTTGGAAATCAAAGAAGAGAGCTTATTTGCAAAATTCTGGTGGTAAAACTTGGGCAATAGTCGAATCTGGCTATACACCTCCTATAGTAGATACAACTGTGGATGGTAAAATAGTCAAAGAGTTAAAAGATAGTTTTGCATTTACTGCTATTGAGATTGAGCGTAATGATGCTAATGGCAAAGTTTTATATTCAATTATTAATTCTGTTGTTCCATCTGAATATGCTAGAATTTTTTTATTGTAAAACTGCTAAAGAATCTTGGGATATTTTGCATGTTACTCATGAAGGAACTTCGAAAATGAAGTTGTCTAAAATTCAGTTGATTTCTCATAAATTTGGCAACATTGTGATGAAAGAAGATGAATCCTTTTTTGATTTTATTCTAGTCTTCTCGAAATAATTTCTGAATTGCGTCACTTAGGGAAAAAAGTTAGTGATAAAAAAATTTGTGAGAAAATTTTAAGGTATTTACCTAAAAGATTCCAGATTAGGGTTGAAACCATCTCTGAACATTAAGATTTGACTACCTGTCAAGTTGATGAGATGGTAGGTTCATTAAAAACTTTTGAGATGTAGAATTTTGATTTAAATCAGAAAGAAAAAAAATCTTGCTTTAAAATCTATACAGGTTGAGAATTCTGTGAATGATGACTCTAAAGATATTGCATTCTTGTCAAGGCAATTCAGTCAGATTTTGCAAAGGCAACAGAGGAGAAGGAATAGCAACATGGCTAATCCTCAAAATTTTGACAAGACGTTAAAATTTAGATTTAATAAAAAGAAAGTAGAAGAATCAAAAGAAATTGAATTTACTTGTTGGAATTGTGATGGCAAAGGTCACGCATTTAATGTTTATCCTAGTCCTAGGAAAAAACGAAATGATAGGAATAAATGAAAAGCAATGAAAGTTTCTATGATTGAAAATTCTACTTTAAGTGATAGTGATTTTCCTCATAATGATACTAATGATTTTTCTTATGTCGCTTTTCTTGATAGGGGTCCTCATGTCGTTCATTTATCTGACTCTGACAGTTCAGATAATGAAGACAATGAGTTTCATGATGAACAGGTTGAAGAGGCTGAAAAGGATAATGAAAGACTGAAGAAGATGGTCAAAGAAACCATGGAGACCAAACAGGCAATCAATAAGCTAGCAAAGGAGCTTATCCAAGCAAAAGGAAAGAATGAAGATCTAAAGAAATAGATTGATGAAAGCAAAAAGAAGGTTGTTGAAAGAGAGTCTGTCATCATTGAGCTTGAGAAACAGATCATCATTCTTGCGGATAAGGTAAGTGTTGCTAACTCATTAAAGGAATGTCTTGCTTTGAAAAATGATTATCTTGAAATTGAATTGAAATCTGAAAAAAATAAGCTGAAATGATTCAATATGAGTCAAAACAGTTTGAATAAGATAATCAACATGGGTAAGTATGTGAATGATAAAACAGGGTTAGGGTTTGTGAAAGGGTCTTCTAGTAATCAAGGTAAAATAATGTTTATTAAACCTGCTCTTATGTCTAAACCATGTTTGCCTGATGCATCACATTCTTTTATGTCTTATGTGTCTAAATTGTTGCATTGCACTTTCTGTAGAAAAAATGGACATAAGTATAACTCATGCCTTCACAAGAAAAAGAAAGATTTTTCTAAAATTGATTCTCAAAATTCTCATACTAAGAATAAGGTGCATTCTAAAGGGAAAAAGAAATTGACACCTAAGGTTCCTAGAACTGAAATTTTGCCTAAGAAAGAGGTAAAGAGAGAAAAAGAATTTCAGGAAGTACGAGTGAGAACTGTGTGGATCAAAAAGTCTGATTTGATCAATTATGTGCTTGTTGAGTCCATGGAACAAGTTTCTAAGAGGATTTCACTCTCAAACTGAGTTCTACAAAATTTAGTGATCATGGCTTTTTTTTTTAAAAAGGAAATTTTGGTGCCATTGGATCACTTGTTAGGGTTTGGTTAAGGTTTGAATTTCTGATCATAATCTTCTTGATATGCATCTGAAAATTCTTTTGAAGAATTTATGATCTATCTTTGAATACAAATTGAGACACATAATAATTTGAATAAAAATAGATTCTTGGTTTGTAATCTATATATTGAAAGATGATTTGCATTGTTTAGGAGATTTTTAGATTTGAATCTCTTAAGTTCATAGACTTTTGTGCACTAATCCATCTTTGTAATACCTCTGATTTTAAAAATGATATAATTGAAATTTAATTATTGTATTTTAGGTGCTTACGTGGATATGTGTTTATATGGTTTCATGTTTATGTTTAATTGACTTAATTATTAATTGATTATTTGGTTAATTACTTATGTGTTTTAATTGATTTAAATAATACTTGATTTAATTGTCTATGTGTTACTTGTATTATGTGCTTAAATGATTTGAATTTATTATAATATGATTTGTTAATGATTTAAATGTATTTTATTTTTATTTTACTTTTATGTTTTTAAAAGAATGGATTTGGATATAGTAATGGATTACTCACTTGGGTTACACGGACTACTTGGATAGGTTGATTATGGGTACGGATAATTATCCGTATATGGTTGGTTGTATATATATATATATATACTTGTGTATATATATTCAGGAGGATAGAGTAGTATTATTATTAATTATTTGTTTCAATGTTAATAATAGTAATATTGTGTTAGGGGATTATATAGATTAGATTATATATATATATATATATATATATATTTGGTGATCACGTATAGGGATGTATATGTGTATGTGATTATATTTTTATTTTATTTTCTTTTATTTTAGGATTTGCCAACTTAGTATCGGGTGCGGATTAAGGTTAGTATAAACCTGTATATATATGTAGTGTTGTCTGCCTTAGAGTTCATAAACCCTATTCACGCCACTTTATAGACGAGAGTGGTAGCAGAGAATTAATAGAAAGAACAGAGGTGAGATGAGAAGCCCTGAGACAAGAGAGAGGGTTTGGGCAAAATAATTAGGTCGGACCAAGGAGGAAGGTCGAGGGCTGTTTGAGGGTTAGAACCAAGGCAGTAGGAGGCTTGGATGGCGGCCAAGGATAGCCGGAAAGAAATTAGGAAGACGACGTTAAGGTTTCAAAGCTGAAATCAAAGGCAAATTCTATTTCTCGCTCTTTTCCTTTGACCTGTGTTCTGTGCATGCCTAGGTAGTTTTCAGGAACTAAACGGATATTAATAATGATTAAGTATGCATGTTAATTCAGGTTTTAAACTGTATTCTATGTGTTGATCAATTGAAATTTAATTGTTGATCAAATTGTTTCATAGTCTGTTTAAATCTTGTAACGATGCGTACTAAGATATATGATTTTTCTGGATGATTTGGGACTTAGTCGGACCTCTAGGAACTTGAACTAATGATTTTAACGTCTTCGGAGATGAAAATGATAACAGGAAGCAGGGACAGAGCCGGCTCTAAAGGGGAAAAAATCAACTCCTTTTATTTTTCAGCCCGCGGCCCCCTTGTGTGGGAGCTTGCTATCTTGCATAGTAACTTACGGGAATTTTTTTTAAGTACAGTTTTGATATTTTTGGGGTTCTCGGACTATTCTGGATTGTTATTAAGGATTCTAAACCTTGTTTCATGATATATTAAAACCCCATATTGCATAATTAATGTCTATATGTTAATGGATTAAACAGTATAAAAGCTTTAACAATTTTGCATAACGGATAGGAGGATTTAATTGCTTAATCTAATTTTAGCAACTTAAATGATTGGGACGGGATTTGTAAATCTGTATTGGATGCGTAATAGATTCATATACTTATTAGATTTCATTATGCTTATTCTGGATTTAATTGATGAATTATTAAATTCTGTTATGTCAATTACATAGATGTTATTCTGGATTTAATTGATGAACTATTAAATTATGTTCTGTTAATTATATGGATGTTATTCTGGATTTAAATTGATGAACTATTAAATTCTGTTCTATCAATTACATGGATGTGTTCTGGATTTTAATTGAAGAACTCTTAAATTCTGTTCTGTCAATTACATGAAGGTTATTCTGAATTTTAAATTGATGAACTGTTTTATCGGTTTTATCAATTATTGGATTGATTGTGGATTATATGCACCGGTATGGGACGGTGGCATATTAGGTACGAATTAGATTAAAACGCTAATTCCTACCTATTCTGGATTTTAATTGTTGAACTGTTTTACCTGTTCTATCAATTATATGGATTTTGTGGATTATATGCACTAGTATGGGACGGTGGCATATTAGGTTTGGATTAGATCAAAACGCTAACTCCTACCTATTCTGTATTTAGGAAATGGATTTAATTAAAACATTTAAATCTTAATTAAATGTCGTGTCTTGGCAACGAAACAGTTAAGCGGCGCTTCATTGGTTTTGGATGGAATTTATATATATATTTATGATACCTTGATATGAGCTTGAGTCTCAGGATCGACGGTTAGGGAGCGTATATGCATTGAGATGCATAGCTGGCTATGATGGTTTGAGGTGTACCCTGCTAGGTCTAGGTATTCATGTCCACTCCAGGTGCGTTTTGCATGATGCCTACTAGTCAGGTTGAGACTGGCCTGTAGTCCAGTGAGAGTCCTGTAGTGTGGATATATATATATATATATATATAGAGACTATATAGATATTGTTGAGTTATCTAGGATGTATCTGCGTATCGGGTCTGTACTTGGATTGTAGTAGAGTAGAACTTGCATATGAGCTTGACCAACCTTCATTTTTCAAGTATTCGTTAGGAGTAGGGATTGTTCGTGCTGAGCAGGGATCGTCTACATCATTCTTCCGGATTGTCTACATAGTAGTTCCTTTGTGATTTTTGTATTTAGTTGTAGATTATTGATTGTTTTGTTTTTCCAGGGGTCCACAGTGTATGGATTCCCAAGTTGTATAAGTTGGAGGATTATGTATTTCAAAAGGATTTATTTATAAGAATTTATTCTGAGGATTTCGTTATTGGATTATCGATTTAGTTTTCTTTCAGCCATTTTAATTATTCCTGTTTATCATATTTGTATTATTCTGTGTTCGATTATTGCCATTTGTTTTGATATGCTCGGGTATTCAGGCGTGGGTCTGGTCAACCCGTATCCGGAAATCTAGGGGTATCACAATTTTTGACAAATTTGGTTGAAAATCTTTTGATTTGTTGACTAGGGTTTATTATTCACAAAAGTTATAAAGGTTATTGTTTTAAAAATAGGAGTTAAAACAAAATAAAAAGATTTTAAAAAAATTATTCAGCTTGAAAAGAAAAGAAGAAAAAATGCTGAATAAGTTGCTAAGGAAAAGGCTACCTATTGAGATTTGATTGAAAACTCCCGTTAAACTGTGAATTGAAGTGAAAAGTGAAGATAAGTTGAGTTGGGGAATTGCTGATTACTCTGGAGAGTGAAAGCCACCTTGCTTAAAAAAAAAAAAAAAGAAAAAAAAAAAAGAGAAATTGCTCAAAACAATTTTATCTCGATATTTTTCGATCAATAAGGTTTAGACAACGATCTATTGAAATTCAACTAAATATGGATTAGATTGGATTTCACACACACACATGAACTTCCTAGATTAATTTCTAAATTTTTCAGTAAAATTTGTAAGTTTGATTTCATGTTGTGATTACTTTATGAGATTTGAAATTATTTGAAAAGTCTGTGGAGTCAAATATTTATTCTCTGAGATAATTTTAAAATTCTTTGCAAGGGTTTTGAATCATGTGTTGACTGAATGGTTTTTATGTTTCGTAATTTTGTTTTTAGTTTTTTTTTTTTAAAAAATGAAACAAAGAAAAAAATATAGAAAAAGTTGACAAAATTTCAAAAAGATTTTGATTTTTAGGTGGTTTTTTTTCAGTTGTTTTTTTATCACTAATGTGTTAAAATTTTCTAAAAATTCATAGGAAAAGTTTTTTTCAAAAATACACTGTAGTTTTAAGAGTGGAAGTCTTGAACCGGTTCAATGGAACATGAACCGGTTCAAGCTTGTCATTTGGCCACGATCAAGTGACTGTCGATCTTGAACCAGTTCAAGATTGTGGAACCGGTTCAAGTCTTGTGCACCAAAGTGCACTGCCCTTCTTGAAGAGGGCTGAACCAGTTCAAGAACACGGGGTTTGGGTTTTAAAACATGCTTCAGGCTTCATTTTTGCATACTACACTTCATCTCTCTTGCTCTCTTTCACTCCGTATCAATTCACAACTCACCTATATATATCCATACACATCATATCATATTTTTGTTATCATTCCATGCTATAACATTAATCATTACATGATGTTTGGAAATTGAAATCAAAGATTGCAGAAATTGTGTGATTTGAAATTCAAGAATGAGTTTGGATAAAATTGGAGTGTGGGATTGAACTTTTTGGTGGATTGGTTAAGACATTGACTACTTAGAGTATTGAAGCTTGTTATTTGCAAGTTGGGAATAGAGATTTGTCTTGTTGTTGATTTTGTGGAGGATTGAGAATTGAATCAATCTTTTCTCTTTTAACACCTTTGATGTTGCACACCAGGTGTTCGATAAAATTACTGAAAGAGTTTCAAAGCTTCAAAGCAAACATTTTTGTAAAGAACATGGCTCTTAAACTGTCTAGAGAAGCTAAAGGAAAAGGGATTAAAAATCCTAGACCACCAAAGAGGTCCAGAATTGGCATCTTTATTTAAGAACCTCAAAGTGGTTATCAAGCTCCAAGCATGGCTCCAATAAGATATCCTTCAGTTTCTAGCACTGACAGGATTGAATTTACTGAGTCACTTTTTTACAATGAAGAAGCTTAGAAGGTGTATACCTCTGTTACAAGGATGGGCCAATCAAAACAAAGAGAAATATTAATCTTCAGAAGCTTCAAGACACTGCAAGACAAGCACTAGTGAACTACATCAAAGCTCATCATTGGCTCTACTTCACTAGACTTGACAAAGGCGTTTATTGTCCCGATATGATTAGCTATTTCTATGCTAATATCCGTGAGGTTCATGTCTCCCACTTCATTGTATCTTTGTTTGGAGTTGATTATATAGTTAATGAGCAGGATATTGCCTTTATCCTTGGCCTTCCGGAAAATCGTCAATTGTCGGGACATACTTTGCCTTTGACAGTTATAGGCCCTGATTTTTCCCGGATTGTACCAAAGATCTGTGTACCTAACTCCTCTGTAAACCAAGATACTATCCCAGCCCGATTTCTGACAGATGAAGCTGCGTTCTTTAACTTGTTTGATATGGCAAATCTGGGCTACTTCGGGAAAAAGGATGAATTATCTCTGGAGCGAGCATAAGTACTGTATTTTCTTGCCAACAATAAGAAATTTTGCTCGATCAATCTATTGTGCAGCTTATCATTGCTCATTACAAGAAAAATTCTCACAAGTACTCTTCTCCCCTTCCGATGATCATCATGGAAATTCTAAAAAAGAAGAATGTGCCGATTCCTCCAAGGGCTAATCATAAGCCTATCATAACTGAGTTAGACCCTTGTGCTTTGAACAAGTCAAAAACTACTCGGGAGAATGCTAAAAAGGCGAGAAGATCTGTTGATGAGGGGCCATCAAAAATTTCAAAAACTTCTCAACTATTTGCTCCAAAGGGAGTTTTCATGAAAATTGATGCCAACCTCATGTATTCCTGTAATACCCCTAATTTTAAAAGGATAGTCCTAATATTTTAATTAAGTATTTTGTTGCATTTTTAATTATTTAATTGTTTTTGTTACTTGGTTAATTACAATATTTGAATTATTTGGATTATTTGGTTTAATTGAATTATTTGATTTAATTGGTAAATTGTTTTTATTGTGTTTTATTTTCTTTAATTATCTATTTATATTTTTCTTTTTGGTATTCACGTGTTTATTTAGATTAAATTGTATAATTGTTATAATGTTACAAACTTAGGGTTTTCTTCTGGATTACACGTTGTGGCCGACTAAGGTTTACATTAGGGCTCTGTCTCTAATATTACAAGGATTAGGGTTTTAGGGTTAAGCCTATAAATACACCATTATGTTTTAGCCTAGGGTTTTAAGATCATAACACATAACACATAAACGTAAAGTTAGTTCTGTAAAAACAGAGGGTAGAGAGAACAGAGCACCGTAAGGGCTGTCAAGGAGGAAAATAGAGAGGACCAAGGAAGGGTTGTGGTGGATTAAACCAGAACCATAGGAGGCTTGCAGGGATTCAGTGGTTGCTGAAACTTTAGAAACGACGCCGAGATTTCATAACTGAAATCACATGCAAGTTCTTTTCTTCTTCTCTCCCATTGGTTTGTGTTCTGTGCACCTAGATAATCTCTAGGAGAATAATTGGACATTAATTGAACCATGCATAATTATTATATGTTAAGTTTGATTATTTGTTATCTGTGAAATTTATCTAAAATAATTCTATTATGTATGGTTGCATCGTCTCTGTTTTAGCATAAAAAGTCGCCATTGTTTTAATCTTGTATTGAGTCTTACTGCTATAAACCAAGGTCTGAATTAATACTAGATGAGATTTAAGGCCTTTAAGTTCAATTTAGAGGAAGAACAGTAAGGTTGGAATGGCCGAAGACGGAGCAGATGGGCTGAAACGGAGCGAAACGGGACTGGAAGCTCTCAGAGGAGGTGAGAGCCGGCTCCATGGAAGTGGGAGCCGGCTCCCACACTCACGGAGAAGGCTCCAAGGTCCTTGAAGCCAGCTCCCAAGCATAAAGAGCTTGCTCCCAAAGTCATGGAGCAGGCTCTCTCCAATTTACATTTTCTGATATTTTTTTTACACACTGTTGGTACTGTTTGAGCATGGGAACTGTTTTGATGGTTCTGGGTCTGCACAGAGGGATTAAGAAATTGATTGTGGGTATTACTAAGACCTTAAGTTGATTAAAGTTGACATCTAATGTGATATCCCTCGGATCCGAGACGCGGGTTGATTAAACCCAGGCCCAAACCCGAGGGAATATCAAACAATTAATATTTTAACGAACACGGAATACAAATTGAATTAAAGAAATAAAAATAATAAGCTGAAAGAAACTAAAATAAAAATCCTCAAAACATAATTATTTAAATCTGTTAATCCAAAACTCTATAAGTTTACAACTCGGGAATCCATCCAGTGGACCCCTTATTAAAACCCAATAGAAACTAAAATATCTGAAATAGAATCTAAAGCTAAACATAGAAAAGGTTCCTACGTAGTCAGAGGAATGAATATTTGTATCTGCTCTGCATGTCCAAGCTCTAACCCTGGAACTGACGGATACCTGAAAAATAAAGAGTGGGTCAGGCCCACATGCAAGTCCTATTCTACTACGATCCGAGCAGTAATCCGATACGCAGATACATCCTAGATAGCTCAATAATATCTATCTAGTCCATACATATATATATCCACACTAAGGGACGTTCACTGGACTACAGTAGGGGTCTCAACCTGAATAGAAGGCAACATGCAAAAACGCACCCAAAGGTGGGCATGAGTACCTAGACCTAACAGGGTACACATCAACCTACTTTAACCAGCTACGCATCCACTGCATATACGCACCCTAACCAACGAGTCTGAGACTCAAGCTCATCTCATGGTACCATAAACATATATATAAAGTCCGTCCAAAATCAGGGTATGTCATTCAAATACTTATTGAGATGACATACAATATACAAACTAGTTAGTCACTCAACTTATTCAGTTGATATGATTTAACTACCATCCATTAATCCAGGAAGTCATTCAACTTAGTTGCAGTTGATCTGACTCAATCACAATTTGGATTCAATATTTTTCAATCCATCATTTAATCCATTGGGATAGGTTTAAACGTTTTGAGCTAAACTGTCCCTAGTATGACACCGTCCTATACCGGTGCATACAATCTTCCATATCTATGTAAATTACAAAACATAATAATAAGCTAGTAATTTACAATCCAAACCATTATCCATATCATTGCAGAAAAGTATTTAAAATTTCAGCAATATAAATCCCAACATTAATTAATGTAATTGCACTAGAGAATTTGATATTCCAACAATTAACATCCAGAGCATGCTTAGTTCAAACCTTAAACATAAAATGATCTATCATGCATCCAATATAAGATTTATAATCTTATTATAATCCATTATGTTGCCCAAAATTAAGCTAAGCAATTTGGTTCTTTCCATCCATTATCAGTATGCTAAGTTGTATGTTTTTATATTGATTCATCCTTTAAATAATTTATAAAAATTTATTTACATATCCGTATTGTCAAATTTCCTAAGCATAAGAAGTGTATTATGCATTTTAGAACCACCCAAAGTCCATTTAACCCATTTAGATTACTTAAAATAGGTTCCAAAACAATTCTGGGCAATTAAAACTAAGTTCCAGGTCGCGGCCCAACTTAGTCGGCTCAATTGCCAACTGAGCAGGCTAAGTTCCTAACTTAGTCGGCTCAGTTTCCAACTGAGTCGGCTAAGTTGGTGCTGATGCCGTCTTCTTCGTCCGTTTAGTCTCTGTAAATTCTAAAACTCCATTGCTAAGGCCTTTAAGCTTCAACCTACGTCCCATACGTCCATACTAAATTATTTTAAGTGTTTTAACATGCAAAGATTCAATTTAAACAACAGTTCATGCATAAAGATCACAAAACTAAAGAAAACACGAACATGTATGTATAACTCTACAACCCTCTGCTTTATTTTGATTAAGCATGCATAATTAATTTCTTTTAGCATTAATTAAACTCCTGGAGTCTAGCTAGGTATGCACAGAACACGAATTAAAGGGAAAGAGCAAGAACAAAAACTTGCCTTTGAGTTTCAGATTTGAAACTCTAATCCACGTCTCTGAACTTCCAACTTTGTTCCACGCCTCTGTTACTCTTGGCTAACCCAGAAGCAACCCACTCCTTCCTCCTTGAGCCTCTCTATTAAACCCTCAAAGTTCCCTCTCTGTTGCTCTCTGTATTCCTCCCTGTAACTCTCCGTTTCACAGTATTCGTGAATAGGCTGAATAGGGTTTGTTTTGTATGCTTATGTATTTATAGGTTTTAATCTAAACCCTACATTAAATCCTAAACCAACAACAATTCGGCTCTAACCCAACTATGATGTATAACATAAAACCCTAATAATGAAGTAGCTAAATTACATTTAAATCACAAAGCCACATAAATAATTAAAACGCTAGAATATAATTAAGTTAAAAAAAAAAAACAAAATATAATTTAAATAACTAATTAAAATAATTCCATTAAAACCATAATAATAAAAGAAAATAAAACACCATTTAAATAAACTAATCCATAAGTAATTTAAACAACACAAGACAAACAAACATGTAATCGATTAACAATCAAATAATCAATTAAGTCCAACACACAAGCAACTAAACAATTTAAATAATTAAAAATTCAATTAAAACAATAAATTAAATACCAGGACTATCCTTCTGAAATTAGGGGTATTACATCTAAGTCCATAGGACAAACAATATAAAATTTATGAACTTTCTATGTTGTTAACGGATGGAAGAGAAATAAATTGCTTAATTAAATTTCAGCAATTTAATGGGATTTAATATGTTTATAAAACTTATTTTAAATGCATGATAGGGTCATTTATTTATTTGTTTTGGTCTATGCATGCTCTGAATGTCAATTGTTGAAATATTTAACATTTTCTGCAATTGCATGGATTAATGCTTGAATTATAGTTGCTGAAATATTAAACATTTTTCTGCAATTATTTGGATTATGATTTGGACTGTAAATTGTTAAACTATTATTTATGTGTTTTAATTTACATGGATATGAAGGATTGTATGCACCGGTATGGGACGGTGGCATACTAGGGACGGTTTAGCTCAAAACGATAAAACCTAACCTACTGGATTAAGGAATGGATTGTAAAATATTGAATCCTATTTGTGTTTAAGTCAGATCAACTGACTAAGTTGAATGACTTCCTGGATTAGTTGGTTGTAGTTAAGTTATATCAACTGAATAAGTTGAGTGACTAACTGGACTGTGTTTTGTATGTCACCTCAATGAATAATTAAATGACATACTCTGGTTTTGGGATGGACTTTAGATATATGGTTATGGTACCACGAGATGAGCTTAAGTCTCAGGCTCGTTGGTTAGGGTGCGTATATGTAATGGATGCGTAGCTGGCTATGGTAGGTTGAGGTGTACCTTGTTAGGTCTAGGTACTCATGCCCACCTTTGGGTGCGTTTTCGCATGTTGCCTTCTATTCAGGTTAAGACCTCTATTGTAGTCCAATGAATATCGCTTAGTGTAGATATATAGATACTTATGGACTAGATAGCTATTGTGAGGTATTTAGGGTGTATCTGCGTCTCGGGTCACTGTATGGATTGCAATTAGATTAGAACTTATTCGTAGGCCTGACCCACTATTTTATTCTTTTCAGGTACAGGACGGTTCCAACCTTAAAGTTGATCGTGCTTGTCGAGGACAGTCTCTTATTCATCTGCTTACGTAGGACTTCTCTCGATGTTCAAGTTTAGTTTTATTTCAGTTATTCAGTTCAACTGGGATTTTATTTAGGGGTCCACGGGATGGATTCTCAAGTTGTACTTTTGAAGGTTTTGGAGAATTGGAGTTTTATTATTCAGTTTTATTTGGAGGATTTTATATTTCTTATTTCTTTCAGCTTTGTAATTTAAATTATTAAATCTTTATATTCTGTGTTCGCTTTAAAATACTTTAATTGTTTGATATTTCCCTCGGGTTTAGGCTTAGGCTTGATCAACCGTGTCTCGGATCCGAGGGGTATCACAATTCCCATCTACTTCAGCATCCAAATTCATTATTTGAGAAGATGATGGTTGAGATTTGAGATCTCAAATTATAGGTAGCTCAGTTGAGAGGACAGCCATCTGGGGTTCCGGAGGAGGATGTCTACAGGCCTGTGTCTCCAGATTCATCTCTGCAAGCTGAAGATGAGGGAGATGATGAAGATAGGGCTGAGTATACAGATGAGGATGAGGAGGATGAGGATGAAGAAGAAAGTGGTGAAGAATAGAGATGATGTCTCTTATCTCTGAGTTGTCGATGAGACATGGTGCTGCTTTTATTGTTAATTTATCATGCATCATGACATCATGTTTTGTTTATTATTACACAACTTGTCTCTGTTTTTGGATATTCCTAGAATATGCTTTCATAAACTTTATTATGCTCATCCGAATTGTGCTTTAATTGACCTCTTTAAATTGGAATTTACTGTTTTATTATTCTTTTCACTCCTTTGCCAATTTGTTACAAAAAAGGGGGAGTCCACATTGGATATTTACTTAAGGGGGAGTTCTTATAAATATTTTTATTTATTAAACTTCACTGGTAGTGTTGCTTGATAGTGTGCAGGAAACAGGCCAGGTCAAGCCTTGTATCCAAGAAGAACAGTGTTCCTATTTTCATTTTGTTTCCTTAAAGCAAATAATGTAATTTACTTTTCTGCTTTGGGTAGATTACAAATATTGTTTTTAGGGTTTTGTCATGAAATTGCCAAAGGGCGAGATTGTGAGATATTAATTATTTTTGGCAATTATCGAAGACATAACAAGTCCAAGTTGAGTTGTAATTTGAATTACTTGTTCGACAAGTCATCAAGTTCGACAAGGACTACAGAACTGGGAAGGAGTTCAAACTTACCATACTTGAAGAGTTTGTGAAGAAAAGGGTAAGGACACTACTTTAGGAAGGAATATAAACAAGGTTGGACATTCTACACTTACCATGTTGATCTAAAATTCCTATAGAATGTAACAAGACAGAAAGAATTCGAATAATCAGGTCTACCAACCTTGAACTGGTTCAGCTTCCTTGAATCGGTTCAAGATTCTCAAGTTTGAGTCACGGCCAAACTTGAACCGGTTCAAGATTAACTGTTTACAATACAACTTCAGCTTCCTTTTTTTGAATTATTTCCCAGTTGGTCTAGAATTGTACCAAATCATATGCACGAAATTTGTCTTATTTTCAGAGGGATTAGGTCATTTTATACTCTATATAAACCATGTCATATACATTGGTTTATTAACGGCTTTTACATTATAATTCAGAGATTATTCAAAGCCTTAGGAAGTTTATTTCTCTTAGAAAATCAAAGTTGATTTTTCTGTTGTCATCCTAGAACATACACATATTCACCTAGTTAGGTTAGAATTGTGGAGTTCGAATCCTGATCATGATCATACAATTATATTAACATCGATCAGACGAAGCAGATCTTCTTCTATATCATTCAAACGATTGAAGAACATAAGTAAACGCAGTCACACATTGGAAGGGTTGGAGCATTCGTGGAGTGCTGTCTGATCTACCTGCTACTCTTCTACAAATATCAAGTGTAAGCTTGAGGTCAAGTTACTGTTGGATGGGGAGTCGCAAAGCCAAAGGATCGTCAGCGGTTGGTGTGGTGTAGAACGATAGGGTGTAAGACAAAGTCAAAGTTCGGTATACTTTGTTCCAAGTATAATGGATTGGTTTACTTTGGATTGCACAAGTCCACGAGGTTTTTCCCATTACAGTTGACATATTTTATCAACTAGGGTTTCCTCGCTAAAATCCTGGTGTCATCTCTAACTTTATATTTTACTTTATTTTATTTGCATTTGATTAACTGTTTAATTGCTAAAATAAGTAAAGTTGGTAACGGCACAGATCTATTGTACAAAACCTAAAACTTTCTTAAATACATTTCGTTGCGTACGACTCACACATATATCACGAATAAAAGGAAGAGTTGTTGATTTGATAGCATATCATCAACTTACTACTTGATTTGAATGAATCGGTGGCATACCTGGTTGCAGATGAAGATGACAACAGGACAGCTCTTCATGTAACATCAAGTCGAGGTAATGTAGATGTCATGAAAGAAATATTATCACGATATCCAGATTGCTGAGAAATGATCAACACTAAAGCCCATAATATCCTTCACATAACAATAGAGTATGATGAAGACGAAACAATCAAATTTATCTCCAAAAATCCATAGAAATGATCAACACTAGAGCAGTGTCGTTAGACCTGTCAATGGAATGGATTTAGATCTAATCGATCAAATCCATATCCGATTTGTTAAGCTAACAGATTATCGAATTCTGATCGCTAACAGGTTATTAGATTGAATGTTCTAATACATCTATTATTTAGCTCGGATTCAGATTCGGATTAAAATCATAAATCATATTCACTAACATGTGTAATTATAAGGTTAGATATAGTGGAGAATAGTTAATATATAAGATGGTGCATAATATAACTATGCAACCAAATGAATATAGTGGTAAATAATTCATATATATATATATATATATATATATATATATATATAATTCATATATAGTATTATATTATAATGTAATAATAAATATATGTACATATATACTTTTAATTGGATCATCGGATCAGATTACTTGTAATTTATATCCGATTTGTTAAGGTAACGGATTATCGGATTCGGATCATTATTGATTTTTTTTTTTCAATTTATATTCGGATAATCGTGATTAGGATCAAAATCTAATCAATTGACAAGTCTAACTATCATGCATTATTTATTTTTGAATAATGCTACTGGGCACACTAGAGCATATATGGTTGGAAAGTCACACAAGTTCTTGAGCCGACTCGCTCTATTTTGTATATTTATTTTTATTTTCAAAATTTTCTTTATATACCGGATCAAATTTTCTACATAATAGTAAATACCAATTCGATAGTAATTTACATGAATAAAAAGTTGATAAATGTTTTTAAATACACATTCTCTACTTTATGATGTGTGAATGATAAGAGAGCTATAAATACTAGAGCTGATCACGGATCGAATTAGTTCGGTTTTAGGTAAAATTCAAACCAATCCGGTACTCACGGATTGGTTAAATCTAAAACCGAACCAATCTGTGGGGACTCTCAATCCGAACCAAACCGATCCGTGAAATAATGGATTAGTTCAGTTTAGTTCAGTTCCCACCGATTGAGCTTGATAGAGCACAACTAAAAAAATTAAAATTAGAAGCAAAATACTATTTTCGTCTGAGTCATTCATGAATTTATAGGGAAAAAGAGAATCTATTATTGTTAACTCTGTTTCAAAATATTGATTTTCGTCTGAGTCGTGCATGAATTTCTAAAGACTATATATATTAATAAATGGGCTATGAAAATGACAAGGTAAAATTGAAACTAAGTGACGAGATGGAGCAATCAAGATTTTTTTTCCAGAAGAGAAGAACAAAAATTCATAGAAGAAAATAATGAAAAACTTAGGCCCTGCTTGGATTGAATTTCAGAGAACAGTTCTCAAGAACAATTTTCAGTTTTTTCAGATTTCAAACCTGCTTGGTTAATAGAATTTACAAAGCAGTTTCCGGAAAACAAAAACTCATAAAATTACTTGGTTGTATGAATTTTTAAAAATAATTTTTTGAACTAAGAAAATAAATAAAAATATTATTGTACACTATTTTATTTCTTTAATTTATGATATTAACAATTAATGTGTGTGTATATATATATATATATATATATATATATATAATTATTGGTGGTAAATTCATTTTAATTAGTATTTTTAACTTAATAAAAGTAACTTCATCTAGCAGTGCCTCTGAATGATGCCCACATGTGATTCATCAGATGATTTTTAAGGGCTCCCATTTGTGCTGCACCATCATCAAATAAATTAAGTATATTCAGTATACCAATATTTAGTATTAAGACGGGTGTATTATGCATGGATTGGGGAATAGAAACATTTAATAAGATGTGAGAATCAAAAGACCCATTCATTCATAAATTGCATCCATTAAAAAAAAAAAAAAAAAAAAAAAAAAAAACTTTCTGTAAAAGAAATTGAATCCAAAATCTTGATATTCAAATACAATTTTTTATTTATTTTTCATTAATGGAGATATTATATTGAACCAAAAGATCAAGCATTTAGTACATACTTAAAAGAGGGCATTCCCTCCATGAAAAATCAACATGGATTGCCTGACAGACCACTCAAAACAACAAAAAAACTTGGACACACACTCTTCACTAATCACTTCCCTTGTTTACAATAAATCACCAAGAACAATCCCCTGTTTACAATATCTTTCTCACACCACAACCACCCAAACTAGCAACATAAAATGTTTAAGAGGACAATATAATTTAGCTTACATGCATACACAATGAATAGAGCTTTGACTATTGTACATGCTTTTGAAATCAAGTGATTGATGCTTGTGAGGAAATTGTGAAGTTGAAGAATGTTGAAATGAGATCCTGCTTCAGTGTTGAGAATGAGACAACATTATGTAGTGGCCAAAACTATGAAATATTCTCCTGACAGATTAAAGGTGACCTTATTACCAGAATATTCAAGGGCCAAAAACTATGAAAATATTCTCCTGACAGATTCCTAGTTGCTAAAAAAATAATGGTTGTCCCAGGACCTGATAAAATGGAAGAAAATTGTGTCTCTTTCACGTTCTCTCTGTCTGACAGTCTCTGTAGTGTGTATTATCTTACTATTTTTTTTTTCTTAGTTATGTATGACGAGGTCGCTTGTAAACGCCAAACTAAATGTAGTGAATGTGTGGTTCAAGAAAAGCCTTTTATGTCAAATTTAAATTTATAAAAATCACTACCAACACCACTACTAACGTAGCAAGAGTGAGTAGGGATCGTCCCAAGGGATCATACGTGTTGGAATTTCAACTTCGACTCTAGCGTACCAAATGATTGCAAAACAGAGTTGGGTTGGTTGATTAAGCTAAATTGAATTCAACTAAATAAAATAATATGAAGTAAACAAGAGAGAGAGAGAGGTCTTGGGGTGTAGAGATCACCACCAAGCAATACTTTTCTATACCATAATCAAGTGATCAATTGAGGGAAATGAATGTGTTGCAACAATGTTGTGTGTGTAAAAGACATTCAATTGGTAAGGGTGACTCAACAAGTGCAAATTGTCTCAATCAACATGTGTGAGGCCACAATACATCTATTGGTAGAGGAATATATTGTCTAAACATCATGTGAAGATAACAAAATAACAATTCAAGTCATTGAACCTTTTATTAAGCTCATAGTCCAAGCAATCCATAAGGATGATTTAGTTAAACATGCATTATCTAAACATCATGTGAGAGGTACAAAATATCTATTGGGAGAGGAATAAATTGTTTAAACACATGTGAAAGATACAACATATCATAACTAGTCATTAATCCTTCATTAAGCTCAAAATTCCATTACACTACAATATTAGAGCATATGCTTCTTGCATTCAAAAGCATGGAACATCAAAGAACAAGTATGAATTGTCTCCCCCATCTAACACTACACTACAACTACACTACTAGCATGAAAATAAACTAAGAGAGAGGTACAATCCATCAAGGAAAAAGTATGAACCATTAAAAGACATAACAAGAGCATTCCATTAAGCATATCATCTTAATAATCTCTAGGTCTATAGCATCAATACACATAGACATGCATCAAAAACACTAAATCTAGAGATAAGCACATGAATATCCTACTCTAGCATACATAGACATATGGATAGAATAGAATAGTCAATTGGAAGCATTAAACCATACAAATCATGAAATAATCAAGATTTATATATACATGAATATCAAGATGTATCATACAACACTAATCCCTCAATAATACATAAGATTAGAGTATAGAAAGCATGCTTGGGGCTAACTCTAGCCCCAAGAGGATGTCTAGCCACTCATGGTAGTGATGATCCAACCCTCAAGGGCTAACTCCATGGCTGCTCCTTGTTGGTGAAGATCTCCTCCAATGGTGCTCTAGCTTCCCTCCTTCCCCCTCTCCAAGAATAGCCTCCAAGATGATTTTCAATGTGTGACAAGAGACTAGAGACTCCCTCAAAAAGTGTACCATATTCCTTATATAGGTAGGTCAAATACATCCCATGATGAGCTGTGGTCGTGCAAGACATATTCTCCAATGATTGGATGAAGGACGGAATAAATGAGCTGGACTTTAACTTTTTCTCGCTGGAGGAAGTTCGATCGATCGAACCTTAACTTGGATCGATCGAAAATGGGTTCGATCGATCGAATTGCATCTTGGATCGATCGAAGTGGTCTGACTTCTCCGGATAATGACAAGGCTGGGATATGTTCAAGATATTTATGGGGAAAAAGACAAAAGTGGTTGGTAGGCGTACAGCTGTGGATAAGATCAATCATTTGAATAGGACAAAATAGGGTTCGATCGATCGAAGGTGATGTTCGATCGATCGAACTTGGAATTTCAGCAAAGGCCAAGGTTGGATCTATCGAGAAGTATTGTGATCGATCATAGATGTTCGATCGATCGAACTCTAAGTTGGATCGATCGAACTTTTCAGCTGCACAACTTGATTCCTTTTTGCTCCTTTCTTTCTCCACTTTGCTCCCTCCTTTGGTTTATCTCAGGATTGCTTCAATTAAGCTCTTATTTGGCTGAGTTAGCTAAATTTTGGGATTAATGCCTGAAAATATAAATAACACGTAATAAGTCTAAAACGGCAAAGTAAGATAGATAAAGGTACTAGAATGCTTAAGCTTAACTGGTTTAAATGCGCACTTTTCAGTGCTCATCAATGTATTAGTTTCTTTCTATAAATCTATTGAAACGATTGAAGTATATGATAATTAGGATTAGGGAAACAGAGAGAGCATTAGGTTATTGATTAAATTTAAAAACTATATATAAACCTCTTAGTATCTTAAAACTTCAATAGCTACTTATCACTATAAAGAAAACAGAATTGGATTCTAGAATGCTTCAAAAGAATTCATAGTATCAAACACATATCTCATTACCAGTTTGCTTACCCTCTTCTTTACACTGTACCTTTTTTTTTTTTGCTCAAAGACAAGGAGAAAAAACAGATTTGTGTAAATTCTGCATCCCTGTCTACAATTTAAAACTTGTGGAAGGTACCATACTAGAAATCAATTATTTCAAGAATGCGTTGTATGCTAGTTAAAATTCACATGCTATACTAAGTACTGATGTTTAAACTATACAAGAAAACAAATCAAAAAATGAACTAGTGACGAAGATCAAGCCCACTCTCTTAAACTTGAAGCTTGAATAGAGAGCTAGTTGGTGCTCCATCTATGAAGATCAAAGGCAACACTGATATACACTTAAATGATGATTGAGAGACTAGATGATATCATAAGTTGTTTGAGAAATTCTTCAGCTTTAGCAAAAGATCTAAAAGAATGAACACCATACATCATCAAGAGAAGAACTTTTAGGCCAAAAGCCTTCTTATTATTTTTAATATATTTTACGACAATTAAACATTAAAAAACACAAAAAAAATATTTTAAACCTTCATTTCAAATATTCTAAGCAAAGCACTGTGCTCTATATGTGTATATATATTGTCAAATTTCGAAATATTCACCTATGGTAATGTTCCAGCTGCCAATATATTTTTTTTAAGTTGTCTAATAGAGTGTTTTTGTTTTTTTTTTTGTATGATAATAATAGAACTTTTAGGCAAAACTCAATTTTAGAGTTTTTTTAAATAAAAATAAAAATATAGAAAAGTCTCTTTATTAAAAAGTCCAGTAATATTTATGAATATCGTTCCATATTAATCATATTGACCAAACGCTAACACTTTATTTTTTTTATTATTTTTTTTAATATAATTTTTTTATAACAAACCCATCACAAGTGGGACCAAGGCCATCTTCATCGTCCATCACACTTCAGATGGATAATTCTACAAAACATCCGCGGCTTCTTTTTCAACTAGTGTATATATATACATATTATATATAAACGGTTGTGTGTATATTTATACAGAGAAATATTACAAAGGAGAGAAAAGATAATTAAAAGATACATTGAAGGGAAACATTACCCTCTATTTATACATAAAATGGACTTGAAATTAACAATTTGAAGTCCGCATAGTGCATGGGATCGTGTGCTGGAATAATGCAGTCGGTCGGCCCACCACTAAGTGCTGTCTCCTTATCTGATGGAAAGTAGACATCTGATGAAGGAAATACTGTTGAGGCAAAGACTTTGGAGAAAAGTTCTTTGTCGTCTTCTGTCGGCAGGATAAGAGGAATCTTTACTTTTTGGGTGGATTCATCTTGTCCTTTAAGTGCTCAGTGAGAGAGTCCCAATAGTCTGCTACGGTAGACTCATCTTCTGAAATAAGATCTTCATTGGGATCTTGTGCATAACCGGCTAGACAGGAAAACTGATTACCGTCTTGGCTGGTCTGGCTAGAGACTGATATCATAGATGCATCATCTCTTACTGTAGGAGTGGAGGATTCAAAGGATTTAACAAATTTAGTCCTCATAAAATCCATGCATTTAACCATTAAATCAGCTTCGGTAATTAATGGTTGTTGTTTTCTGATCATATCTTTAACGAGATCAAATGGGTTAAAGATTTCAGGTTCTGGAATAGTTAACTTTGGAATCTTATCCATATATTCCATTGTTTTCTTTCTGATCTGATGGAGGAGGGCTTGAATAGGTTCTTGAGTCATGCCTGACCACCATCTGTAATAAAAGATCCGCTGGAGGACCGGTAACTTGTCAGTGGTATAACCACATTGGAAATCCCATTTCCAAATCCAAGGGATTCCAAATTCAGTAAAGAACAATAGGGTGGATTTCCCTACAGGAATATTATCCTGTCCTCGTAATTGAGGATGAAATTGTTGCCATGGCAAATATAATTGACTGATAGATTTGGGCAACATATCCAGATCAGGGCCAAATATAACCCACCAGGGTATAACCCAGTTTGAGAAATCAGTCTTAACTGATTGAGGACATATCTTGAAGAACCAAGAATGCCTATGCTTCGGATTTTGATAAAAGAACGAATATGTCCATGCTGAGATATAATCCCAATAATTGTAACTGTGACCATAGGATATTTTCCTTGGCAAATTGGGATTTAATCCCCAGTCACTAGGCCTTATAAGCCTCTTAAAGATAGCTTTATTATAAGTAAGAGGACTATCTTTGGAATTCGGAAATTGCTTCGTGTGGTTGATCTCCACAGAGGAAGTTTCAGTAAGAATGGCTTCATAGATATATCTATGGCGACCTTCCGGTGCAGCATATTGTTGGGTTTGGAAATATCTGGATTTTACTTCCCAAGGATCTGGCATCCATTGTTCATCTTGAGAATCCAGTACCAATACTGTTTGAATATACCTTTGATTAGGTATCCATGGAGTTTCTTGTTCAAGAACCTCTTTCATGGTTGGTTTCTGTTGTTTTTGCTGGGAACTGCTGCCTCCTTTAGAAGGATTTTTGAGCAGATCAGCAACATGCTCCAAATATGGAAACTGATCATCAGTGAGTGGTATAACCACTTTGGCCTTAGCCTTGTTTTTGCCACGAGCCTTTGGAGTAGTACCCCGGCCCTGCCCATGGGGGGGCTGATTCATGAACCCTGCAAAAATTCACGAGTTAGAAAATCAGGTAAAGAATTAGAGCTGCCTTTAATATATTCAATAGAAAAATCAAAAGCAGATAAATCAGCTTGCCAACCAGCAAATATCTGTTTGGAAACTAAATTCTTTACATCTTTTTCCAGTACTTGTTTAGCAGCACTACAATCAATGCGTAACAAGAATTTCTGATTGATTAAATCATCTTGGAATTTATAAATGCATTTAACCAAAGAAAGAATTTCCTTTTTTATGGTTGAATAATTTAATTGTGCATTTTTCCAAGTTCCTGAAGTGAAGCGAACAAGCTCTTCTGTTCCTGTAGTTGGATTTTTCTGTTTAAGAATACCACCGTATCCAATATTGGAGGCATCTGTTTCCACAATTTTGAACCATGAAGAATTGGCTAGAGCTAAACAAGGAATTTGTTTGGCTCTGAGTTTAATCTTTTGGACTGCTTTGGTGTGTTCCAAAGTCCATGGAGAAGGAGATTTCCTTAACCTGGTATACAAAATTGCTGTGTCCTGTGCAAGATTTTTGTAGTGACTTCGAATATAATTCAAGCTACCCAGAAATCTTTGAAGTTGAGTTTTATCCTTAATCTCATCTGGAAATTTAGAGGCAAACTCAATACTGCGATTAATAGGTCTAATTTTTCCATCACAAATTTCATGACCAAGAAATCGGACCTTAGTTAAAAACAGTTTTAGTTTAGGAGCAGAAACTACTAAACCACTTCGGTAAATGACATCTTTGAAAATTTTCAAGTGTTTATAATGCTGATCAATTGATTTTGAAAATATGAGAATATCATCAATATAAACAATCGAAAATTCAGTAAAAGGATTAAATATGTCATTCAAAATATGTTGAAATTCTGAAGGGGCATTTTTTAATCCAAATGGCATTACTGTCCATTCATACTGTCCGAAAGGTACACAAAAGGCTGTTTTGTACCTGTCTTCTTCTGTAATTTGCACCTGGTAATATCCAGATTTAAGATCAAATTTAGAAAAGATCACAGCAGATTGTAACCTATCTAAAAGATCTTTGATGTTGGGAATTGGGTATCGGATCCAACTTAAAGTAAGGTTAAGTGGCCGATAATCAATAACCAATCGAGGAATTCCTCGTTCTTTTTCAGCATTTTTATTGACATAAAAAGCTCTGCAACTCCAGGGGGAGTAGCTAGTAGTGACAAGCTTTTTAGCCATTAAAGAGCTGATTTCAGTTTTACATAATTCCAAGTAGTCAGCTTTCATGTGGCTGGGACTAGCTTTAGAAGGAATCATGCTATCGGTAAACCCCTTTTCATAGGGTAAAGAAACAATATGCTTCTTTCTGGCCCAAAAAGCATTAGGAATCTCACTACAGATTTATTTTAGAAAGTTTTGTCGTAGTGACTCAATTTTCCTTTGCTCAATGGGTTGTACCAATCTTTGATTAATTGCTAAAGAGGATACCTCCTTTTGCAAATAATTCAGTTGCTTTTCCTTGAAGATAATGTTATCTTTCAGAGCATTGATATGCTTATTTACTGGTGGGGTCAAGAACTGGAAAGTAATTGACTGACCATGTAAATTAGAGCATATTCCATGAGAATCAATTTTCTCAATTGGCATAATCAAAGCTAAAAAGGGAGTGCCCAAAATAACTTGTTGTGCCATGTTTCGGATGAGTAAGAAAGTAGATGGTAGACAAATACCTTCTTTACAAATGAAAACATGATTAAGTTTATACTTAATCTGCATCTTACCTCCACTTGCACTGGTAAGACCTTGAGTGGTTTTCTCAAAATATTGAGTAGGAACCAATCCTTCCTGTATGCAGTTCATGTCTGCACCACTATCAACTAAAGCAATTGCATTAGTGATTGTGTACTCCTGGTTAATTACCAAATTGATAGATATATACCATTTCTGGTAAGTAACTTGATTCAAAAGTTGAAGATAATTAGTACCTTCGGATTGAGGAACTTCATCATGGGATGATGAAGATGGAATTGCAGATTTTGCTTTTAAAAGAGTAATTTCCAAATCCATCTTAGTCTGACAAGACTTTAATTGACGAATTTCTTCTTTTAAAAGATTAATCTCCATTCTAAGATCAGGGAGATTAGTAGGACGAGAATTTTGTCCTTGGTGTTCTAATCTGCTTAGAACTTCTTTCATGCTGTAATGATTTTCTGCTCTCAGAAAACCTGGATTATCCGTATCCTCATTAGATCGTGCCAGAGCAGAACCTATTTCAAAGACTTTCATCTTGATCTGAGGATCTTGGATATGATCTATAAGATCCAATAAGGATTGTTGGGTCGAGGTCAAAACATTTAAGCTTAACCCATTCATCTCAACAATTGCCTTATAGTAATCATCATACGAAGGATTACAGGAACATCTAGGGTTTTCAATCTCTGCTTCAGAGGACGAAGAAGACTGTAATTCCATGACAACATCTCCGTAATCACTTGATGATTCTGGTTCAGAAGAACTAGTATTAAGTAACAATTTACTTAATTGAAGTCTCAGTTCCTCTTCTATGTGAAGACTACTGAGTTTCTCCTTAGTTCTGCATTTGTTTGCATAGTGGCCAATACGTCCACATTTGAAACATTTAGCCTCAGCTTTGGGCTTTCCTTTACCCTTTGCTTTAGGAGTATATCTCCTTTTAGGCTTAGTATACTGTCTAGAATTATCCTTTTCCTTTGAATAATTCTTCCGTTTGGAATACTTCCTTTTATAAGGTTTTTCAACCTTATTTCTTTTCCTAGGTTTAGGATAAGATAAGGGAGTCTGATAGGCAAATTGATCACAAAATTCACCTACTTCCTTTCGACCAGTTAATCTTTGGGACTTTAACTGGGATTGTAACTTCAGATCATTACAGAGAGCTAGACCTTCCTGGATTACAATGTTGACTAATCCACCATAGGTATAGTTTCTGTAAGGGATAGAGATACCATTATGCATATCTCTAAGCTTTTTCCTGATTCTTTCTGCAAAGAAGGTTGGTAAACCATCTACAAATTTGGCTTTCCAGTGCTCATGATTTGCATCATTGAGCTGGAGAACCTTGGCCAAGAATACATCTTTATACCACCGGAAATGAGTTAAAGATGGACATCTTAGATTTTGCAGAAGTTCACGACTCCGTTCACTATTAGCACCTTCAGGGCCAACAAAATGTTGGATAATAGTGGTAATGAGTGTGTAAACAGCATCAGGAGTAGGGCCTGATTGTTGAGTAGCTTCATCTTTAACAAGCTTAGTTGCAGAAAAGATTTCAGCTTTCTGAATGTCAGTGAGAACATTATCCCACCATCCTTTAAGGATACCTGTAAAACCAGCAACGACAAACTTAGCAATGGTTGGGTCAGTATTGTTGTTGATTTTACAGACTTGGCTATACATCAGTATTTGATGAATAACCTCGTAAATCTGATAATCAGATTTGCCATCTATGCTCCATTCATAAATGGTCTTGCCATGAAAAGATTTCTGTGTATGAAAATAATCTTCTTCATACAAGATATCTTGAGGTGTGGGCCTGGGATAATAATATCGACTCGGAGCAGGGCTGTATTAGAGTGGATATTCTTATCATAGACAATTCTGTTGAACTCAGGCATCTGAGTAAAATCATTTTGGAATACCTCAATATGAGGTAACACATTCTCAGAATCAGAACCAATTTCAGGTTCATCATGGGATAGAGTCTGAAATTTGAGTCCTTGAATTTTCTGAGTAAGAAGAGTAAGAAATTCTTCATTCTTCTTAGGATGTGTCAGATTGAAGCCTTGAACTTCAATTGCGGGTTTCACCAATGCTTTGGATAAGGAAGCTTCTGGAGGAGAAGGTTTCACAGAAATACACTTAGTATTAATTGTATTTAATACCGTGTCGATTTCTGTTTCAATTCTCCCAAGCTGGGACCCTATCGTTTGTAAGCAAACATTAGTATAATTGTTCTGCCTGTAAACATGAGTAATGTCCTTTTTAGTAGCATTACAGGATGAATTAATTATCCTAGGTTGGCTATAAGCCTTGGTTTCCACTTTAGAACCACTGTCCGGGTCAATTCTTTTCAGAATTAGATGGTCAGGGGGAGGATGGACAGAGTGGAAAACCTTATCTTTAGATGTGGTCCATGGTTTGAGAAAATCATCCAATATGTTGATATTAACAAGAGAATGATTGGTCATGTAAAACCAAGAAACAAAAGGTATAACCATTTTATGTTCTTGTAGAAAATCATAAAATTGGGTTTTGAAAAGTTATAATTGATTTTGGTCAAAACTTTTGAAATACCAATTTCTGAATTCTCTATACTGTTCCTGTTGAAATTCAGTATTAATGGCAATTCTATCAGGGACAAAATCCATTAAAACTAATATTCATGAGGATCATTAATGTCTGTGGGATCTTCAAATTGATCCTTAACAGATTCGTTTCCGATTCCCATTTCAGATGGAGTTGGGCTAAATTCAATTCCAAATTGGCGACGAGACATACCTATGGGTGCTTTCTCGTAAACTCCTCTTGGAATCTGATTCGGAGATTGTTGTATTCCTGTCAGCTTGAGCTTGGAATCAACTGATTCAGGGAGTCCTTCTTTACGATAATCTGACGAGATCGAATGTCGAGAAGGAGGACAAGAAACACGATAAGGAAGATGACTTCCTTTAGATGATGCAGATCTGGATAGATCTATAGATTTTCTGAAATTCAGAAAAACATCACCATCCTGGTCCTGAATAACACAGTCTAGGCTATGATTAGCAATTGGCTGTGCTGGAACGGCATTAGAAATCATCCAGTGTTCAGGAAATGTTATCTCACTCCAAGGAATCATCCTTTTTGTGGCAACATTGGATGTATACATGTTAGTGTCCCATAACGCTGTTACTCCTTTAGAGTCTTTGCGTATGGCCTTGGGACACATAGTATCAAGTACTTTATAATGGATGCGATAAATAACACTTATCACTTCCGATCCAGGTAAGTAATCATATCCATAAGTCTGTACCCTAAGACTAACTGCCTCATGGATATTTTTATCTGTTAAAGATAAATTCAGACTAGGATAGACATCAAAATAAACCGGTCCATGACATAGACTGGTTTCCAGTGCACCCATCAAAGAAGGGTGAAATTTCAGACATCGAGCATCCCGTAGGGTTGCTTGAATGCAGGCATCCATACCTAACAAGGTTAAAGGTTTAAAAGTAATTTGAATTAAACCTATATGGATGTACTTATATTTATGCATGTGCCTCTGAAGGTCACGGGAAGACAATAATTTAATTATTGTATCCTTAGTGCTTAATTGCATGGTTTGTTCCATGGTCTTAATAGTCCATAGATCAGCTAAATTAAGCATTCCGATTTTGTAAATGCTTTTTGCACTTACTGGAGGAATAGTCCAATTGTTCAATTGATTTTGAACATTGGTCCATTCTACTACTTCAATATTTTGGTATCAGAGCCATGATGGCTTAGGTTCTTATTGTTAATGCTTTTTAGGTTCTGGTAGCATGATTATTATCGTAATTATGTAATGAACAATATGAATATTATTCTGTCTGAATTATGTTTATCCCAGATTCAATAAGCAAAGGATCGATACAAAATAATAAACTTTAAATAAGTGTTGTACAGACTTACAGAAAACTTTCTTTATTAAACTTCAAACTGGTACAGAGAAATATTACAAAGGAGAGAAAAGATAATTAAAAGATACATTGAAGGGAAACATTACCCTCTATTTATACATAAAATGGACTTGAAATTAACAATTTGAAGTCCGCATAGTGCATGGGATCGTGTGCTGGAATAATGCAGTCGGTCGGCCCACCACTAAGTGCTGTCTCCTTATCTGATGGAAAGTAGACATCTGATGAAGGAAATACTGTTGAGGCAAAGACTTTGGAGAAAAGTTCTTTGTCGTCTTCTGTCGGCAGGATAAGAGGAATCTTTACTTTTTGGGTGGATTCATCTTGTCCTTTAAGTGCTCAGTGAGAGAGTCCCAATAGTCTGCTACGGTAGGCTCATCTTCTGAAATAAGATCTTCGTTGGGATCTTGTGCATAACCGGCTAGACAGGAAAACTGATTACCGTCTTGGCTGGTCTGGCTAGAGACTGATATCATAGATGCATCATCTCTTACTGTAGGAGTGGAGGATTCAAAGGATTTAACAAATTTAGTCCTCATAAAATCCATGCATTTAAACATTAAATCAGCTTCGGTAATTAATGGTTGTTGTTTTCTGATCATATCTTTAACGAGATCAAATGGGTTAAAGATTTCAGGTTCTGGAATAGTTAACTTTGGAATCTTATCCATATATTCCATTGTTTTCTTTCTGATCTGATGGAGGAGGGCTTGAATAGGTTCTTGAGTCATGCCTGACCACCATCTGTAATAAAAGATCCGCTGGAGGACCGGTAACTTGTCAGTGGTATAACCACATTGGAAATCCCATTTCCAAATCCAAGGGATTCCAAATTCAGTAAAGAACAATAGGGTGGATTTCCCTACAGGAATATTATCCTGTCCTCGTAATTGAGGATGAAATTGTTACCATGGCAAATATAATTGACTGATAGATTCGGGCAACATATCCAGATCAGGGCCAAATATAACCCACCAGGGTATAACCCAGTTTGGGAAATCAGTCTTAACTGATTGAGGACATATCTTGAAGAACCAAGAATGCCTATGCTTCGGATTTTGATAAAAGAACGAATATGTCCATGCTGAGATATAATCCCAATAATTGTAACTGTGACCATAGGATATTTTCCTTGGCAAATTGGGATTTAATCCCCAGTCACTAGGCCTTATAAGCCTCTTAAAGATAGCTTTACTATAAGTAAGAGGACTATCTTTGGAATTCAGAAATTGCTTCGTGTGGTTGATCTCCACAGAGGAAGTTTCAGTAAGAATGGCTTCATAGATATATCTATGGCTACCATCCGGTGCAACATATTGTTGGGTTTGGAAATATCTGGATTTTACTTCCCAAGGATCTGGCATCCATTGTTCATCTTGAGAATCCAGTACCAATACTGTTTGAATATACCTTTGATTAGGTATCCATGGAGTTTCTTGTTCAAGAACCTCTTTCATGGTTGGTTTCTGTTGTTTTTGCTGGGAACTGCTGCCTCCTTTAGAAGGATTTTTGAGCAGATCAGCAACATGCTCCAAATATGGAAACTGATCATCAGTGAGTGGTATAACCACTTTGGCCTTAGCCTTGTTTTTGCCACGAGCCTTTGGAGTAGTACCCCGGCCCTGCCCATGGGGGGGCTGATTCATGAACCCTGCAAAAATTCACGAGTTAGAAAATCAGGTAAAGAATTAGAGCTGCCTTTAATATATTCAATAGAAAAATCAAAAGCAGATAAATCAGCTTGCCAACCAGCAAATATCTGTTTGGAAACTAAATTCTTTACATCTTTTTCCAGTACTTGTTTAGCAGCACTACAATCAATGCGTAACAAGAATTTCTGATTGATTAAATCATCTTAGAATTTATAAATGCATTTAACCAAAGAAAGAATTTCCTTTTTTATGGTTGAATAATTTAATTGTGCATTTTTCCAAGTTCCTGAAGTGAAGCGAACAAGCTCTTCTGTTCCTGTAGTTGGATTTTTCTGTTTAAGAATACCACCGTATCCAATATTGGAGGCATCTGTTTCCACAATTTTGAACCATGAAGAATTGGCTAGAGCTAAACAAGGAATTTGTTTGGCTCTGAGTTTAATCTTCTGGACTGCTTTGGTGTGTTCCAAAGTCCATGGAGAAGGAGATTTCCTTAACCTGGTATACAAAATTGCTGTGTCCTGTGCAAGATTTTTGTAGTGACTTCGAATATAATTCAAGCTACCCAGAAATCTTTAAAGTTGAGTTTTATCCTTAATCTCATCTGGAAATTTAGAGGCAAACTCAATACTGCGATTAATAGGTCTAATTTTTCCATCACAAATTTCATGACCAAGAAATCGGACCTTAGTTAAAAACAGTTTTAGTTTAGGAGTAGAAACTACTAAACCACTTCGGTAAATGACATCTTTGAAAATTTTCAAGTGTTTATAATGCTGATCAATTGATTTTGAAAATATGAGAATATCATCAATATAAACAATCGAAAATTCAGTAAAAGGATTAAATATGTCATTCAAAATATGTTGAAATTCTGAAGGGGCATTTTTTTAATCCAAATGGCATTACTGTCCATTCATACTGTCCGAAAGGTACACAAAAGGCTGTTTTGTACCTGTTTTCTTCTGTAATTTGCACCTGGTAATATCCAGATTTAAGATCAAATTTAGAAAAGATCACAGCAGATTGTAACCTATCTAAAAGATCTTTGATGTTGGGAATTGGGTATCGGATCCAACTTAAAGTAAGGTTAAGTGGCCGATAATCAATAACCAATCGAGGAATTCCTCGTTCTTTTTCAGCATTTTTATTGACATAAAAAGCTCTGCAACTCCAGGGGGAGTAGCTAGTAGTGACAAGCTTTTTAGCCATTAAAGAGCTGATTTCAGTTTTACATAATTCCAAGTAGTCAGCTTTCATGTGGCTGGGACTAGCTTTAGAAGGAATCATGCTATCGGTAAACCCCTTTTCATAGGGTAAAGAAACAATATGCTTCTTTCTGGCCCAAAAAGCATTAGGAATCTCACTACAGATTTATTTTAGAAAGTTTTGTCGTAGTGACTCAATTTTCCTTTGCTCAATGGGTTGTACCAATCTTTGATTAATTGCTAAAGAGGATACCTCCTTTTGCAAATAATTCAGTTGCTTTTCCTTGAAGATAATGTTATCTTTCAGAGCATTGATATGCTTATTTACTGGTGGGGTCAAGAACTGGAAAGTAATTGACTGACCATGTAAATTAGAGCATATTCCATGAGAATCAATTTTCTCAATTGGCATAATCAAAGCTAAAAAGGGAGTGCCCAAAATAACTTGTTGTGCCATGTTTCGGATGAGTAAGAAAGTAGATGGTAGACAAATACCTTCTTTACAAATGAAAACATGATTAAGTTTATACTTAATCTGCATCTTACCTCCACTTGCACTGGTAAGACCTTGAGTGGTTTTCTCAAAATATTGAGTAGGAACCAATCCTTCCTGTATGCAGTTCATGTCTGCACCACTATCAACTAAAGCAATTGCATTAGTGATTGTGTACTCCTGGTTAATTACCAAATTGATAGATATATACCATTTTTGGTAAGTAACTTGATTCAAAAGTTGAAGATAATTAGTACCTTCGGATTGAGGAACTTCATCATGGGATGATGAAGATGGAATTGCAGATTTTGCTTTTAAAAGAGTAATTTCCAAATCCATCTTAGTCTGACAAGACTTTAATTGACGAATTTCTTCTTTTAAAAGATTAATCTCCATTCTAAGATCAGGGAGATTAGTAGGACGAGAATTTTGTCCTTGGTGTTCTAATCTGCTTAGAACTTCTTTCATGCTGTAATGATTTTCTGCTCTCAGAAAACCTGGATTATCCGTATCCTCATTAGATCGTGCCAGAGCAGAACCTATTTCAAAGACTTTCATCTTGATCTGAGGATCTTGGATATGATCTATAAGATCCAATAAGGATTGTTGGGTCGAGGTCAAAACATTTAAGCTTAACCCATTCATCTCAACAATTGCCTTATAGTAATCATCATACGAAGGATTACAGGAACATCTAGGGTTTTCAATCTCTGCTTCAGAGGAAGAAGAAGACTGTAATTCCATGACAACATCTCCGTAATCACTTGATGATTCTGGTTCAGAAGAACTAGTATTAAGTAACAATTTACTTAATTGAAGTCTCAGTTCCTCTTCTATGTGAAGACTACTGAGTTTCTCCTTAGTTCTGCATTTGTTTGCATAGTGGCCAATACGTCCACATTTGAAACATTTAGCCTCAGCTTTGGGCTTTCCTTTACCCTTTGCTTTAGGAGTATATCTCCTTTTAGGCTTAGTATACTGTCTAGAATTATCCTTTTCCTTTGAATAATTCTTCCGTTTGGAATACTTCCTTTTATAAGGTTTTTCAACCTTATTTCTTTTCCTAGGTTTAGGATAAGATAAGGGAGTCTGATAGGCAAATTGATCACAAAATTCACCTACTTCCTTTCGACCAGTTAATCTTTGGGACTTTAACTGGGATTGTAACTTCAGATCATTACAGAGAGCTAGACCTTCCTGGATTACAATGTTGACTAATCCACCATAGGTATAGTTTCTGTAAGGGATAGAGATACCATTATGCATATCTCTAAGCTTTTTCCTGATTCTTTCTGCAAAGAAGGTTGGTAAACCATCTACAAATTTGGCTTTCCAGTGCTCATGATTTGCATCATTGAGCTGGAGAACCTTGGCCAAGAATACATCTTTATACCACCGGAAATGAGTTAAAGATGGACATCTTAGATTTTGCAGAAGTTCACGACTCCGTTCACTATTAGCACCTTCAGGGCCAACAAAATGTTGGATAATAGTGGTAATGAGTGTGTAAACAGCATCAGGAGTAGGGCCTGATTGTTGAGTAGCTTCATCTTTAACAAGCTTAGTTGCAGAAAAGATTTCAGCTTTCTGAATGTCAGTGAGAACATTATCCCACCATCCTTTAAGGATACCTGTAAAACCAGCAACGACAAACTTAGCAATGGTTGGGTCAGTATTGTTGTTGATTTTACAGACTTGGCTATACATCAGTATTTGATGAATAACCTCGTAAATCTGATAATCAGATTTGCCATCTATGCTCCATTCATAAATGGTCTTGCCATGAAAAGATTTCTGTGTATGAAAATAATCTTCTTCATACAAGATATCTTGAGGTGTGGGCCTGGGATAATAATATCGACTCAGAGCAGGGGCTGTATTAGAGTGGATATTCTTATCATAGACAATTCTGTTGAACTCAGGCATCTGAGTAAAATCATTTTGGAATACCTCAATATGAGGTAACACATTCTCAGAATCAGAACCAATTTCAGATTCATCATGGGATAAAGTCTGAAGTTTGAGTCCTTGAATTTTCTGAGTAAGAAGAGTAAGAAATTCTTCATTCTTCTTAGGATGTGTCAGATTGAAGCCTTGAACTTCAATTGCGGGTTTCACCAATGCTTTGGATAAGGAAGCTTCTGGAGGAGAAGGTTTCACAGAAATACACTTAGTATTAATTGTATTTAATACCGTGTCGATTTCTGTTTCAATTCTCCCAAGCTGGGACCCTATCGTTTGTAAGCAAACATTAGTATAATTGTTCTGCCTGTAAACATGAGTAATGTCCTTTTTAGTAGCATTACAGGATGAATCAATTATCCTAGGTTGGCTATAAGCCTTGGTTTCCACTTTAGAACCACTGTCCGGGTCAATTCTTTTCAGAATTAGATGGTCAGGGGGAGGATGGACAGAGTGGAAAACCTTATCTTCAGATGTGGTCCATGGTTTGAGAAAATCATCCAATATGTTGATATTAACAAGAGAATGATTGGTCATGTAAAACCAAGAAACAAAAGGTATAACCATTTTATGTTCTTGTAGAAAATCATAAAATTGGGTTTTGAAAAGTTGTAATTGATTTTGGTCAAAACTTTTGAAATACCAATTTCTGAATTCTCTATACTGTTCCTGTTGAAATTCAGTATTAATGGCAATTCTATCAGGGACAAAATCCATTAAAACTAATATTCATGAGGATCATTAATGTCTGTGGGATCTTCAAATTGATCCTTAACAGATTCGTTTCCGATTCCCATTTCAGATGGAGTTGGGCTAAATTCAATTCCAAATTGGCGACGAGACATACCTATGGGTGCTTTCTCGTAAACTCCTCTTGGAATCTGATTCGGAGATTGTTGTATTCCTGTCAGCTTGAGCTTGGAATCAACTGATTCAGGGAGTCCTTCTTTACGATAATCTGACGAGATCGAATGTCGAGAAGGAGGACAAGAAACACGATAAGGAAGATGACTTCCTTTAGATGATGCAGATCTGGATAGATCTATAGATTTTCTGAAATTCAGAAAAACATCACCATCCTGGTCCTGAATAACACAGTCTAGGCTATGATTAGCAATTGGCTGTGCTGGAACGGCATTAGAAATCATCCAGTGTTCAGGAAATGTTATCTCACTCCAAGGAATCATCCTTTTTGTGGCAACATTGGATGTATACATGTTAGTGTCCCATAACGCTGTTACTCCTTTAGAGTCTTTGCGTATGGCCTTGGGACACATAGTATCATGTACTTTATAATGGATGCGATAAATAACACTTATCACTTCCGATCCAGGTAAGTAATCATATCCATAAGTCTGTACCCTAAGACTAACTGCCTCATGGATATTTTTATCTGTTAAAGATAAATTCAGACTAGGATAGACATCAAAATAAACCGGTCCATGACATAGACTGGTTTCCAGTGCACCCATCAAAGAAGGGTGAAATTTCAGACATCGAGCATCCCGTAGGGTTGCTTGAATGCAGGCATCCATACCTAACAAGGTTAAAGGTTTAAAAGCAATTTGAATTAAACCTATATGGATGTACTTATATTTATGCATGTGCCTCTGAAGGTCACGGGAAGACAATAATTTAATTATTGTATCCTTAGTGCTTAATTGCATGGTTTGTTCCATGGTCTTAATAGTCCATAGATCAGCTAAATTAAGCATTCCGATTTTGTAAATGCTTTTTGCACTTACTGGAGGAATAGTCCAATTGTTCAATTAATTTTGAACATTGGTCCATTCTACTACTTCAGTATTTTTTACCAGTTCTGAATCCTGGTTATCCTGTAGTCCTGAAGAGGAGGACGAAGATGGTTGTAACATGTCTGTTAATTATTGTTAATACTTTAAGGTCTGCATAGTATAAATATTATAATATTATATAGTGAACAGTAAGTTACTATTCTGTCGTCTTTCTGCTTAAGAGAGATTCTATTACTCGTCTGTCAACGATTTACTGGAAACAATACCCTGTGTAGCAATCTAATGCAAAAACGGGTTAAACAATCCAACGCGACTTTTGGACGATCCATAATTGAATCTGGGATAAACATAATTCAGACAGAATAATATTCATATTGTTCATTACATAATTACGATAATAATCATGCTACCAGAACCTAAAAAGCATTAACAATAAGAACCTAAGCCATCATGGCTCTGATACCAAAATATTGCAAATATATACAAAATAATATAAGCAAAGGATCGATACAAAATAATAAACTTTAAATAAGTGTTGTACAGACTTACAGAAAACTTTCTTTATTAAACTTCAAACTGGTACAGAGAAATATTACAAATATTATTTACAAAATAATATAAGCAAAGGATCGATACAAAATAATATAAGCAAAGGATCGATACAAAATAATAAACTTTAAATAACACTTATCACTTCCGATCCAGGTAAGAAATCATATCCATAAGTCTGTACCCTAAGACTAACTGCCTCATGGATATTTTTATCTGTTAAAGATAAATTCAGACTAGGATAGACATCAAAATAAACCGGTCCATGACATAGACTGGTTTCCAGTGCACCCATCAAAGAAGGGTGAAATTTCAGACATCGAGCATCTCGTAGGGTTGCTTGAATGCAGGCATCCATACCTAACAAGGTTAAAGGTTTAAAAGCAATTTGAATTAAACCTATATGGATGTACTTATATTTATGCATGTGCCTCTGAAGGTCACGGGAAGACAATAATTTAATTATTGTATCCTTAGTGCTTAATTGCATGGTTTGTTCCATGGTCTTAATAGTCCATAGATCAGCTAAATTAAGCATTCCAATTTTGTAAATGCTTTTTGCACTTACTGGAGGAATAGTCCATTTGTTCAATTGATTTTGAACATTGGTCCATTCTACTACTTCAGTATTTTTTACCAGTCCTAAATCCTGGTTATCCTGTAGTCCTGAAGAGGAGGACGAAGATGGTTGTAACATGTCTGTTAATTATTGTTAATACTTTAAGGTCTGCATAGTATAAATATTATAATATTATATAGTGAACAGTAAGTTACTATTCTGTCGTCTTTCTGCTTAAGAGAGATTCTATTACTCGTCTGTCAACGATTTACTGGAAACAATACCCTGTGTAGCAATCTAATGCAAAAACGGGTTAAACAATCCAACGCGACTTTTGGACGATCCATAATTGAATCTGGGATAAACATAATTCAGACAGAATAATATTCATATTGTTCATTACATAATTACGATAATAATCATGCTACCAGAACCTAAAAAGCATTAACAATAAGAACCTAAGCCATCATGGCTCTGATACCAAAATATTGCAAATATATACAAAATAATATAAGCAAAGGATCGATACAAAATAATAAACTTTAAATAAGTGTTGTACAGACTTACAGAAAACTTTCTTTAAACTTCAAACTGGTACAGAGAAATATTACAAAGGAGAGAAAAGATAATTAAAAGATACATTGAAGGGAAACATTACCCTCTATTTATACATAAAATGGACTTGAAATTAACAATTTGAAGTCCGCATAGTGCATGGGATCGTGTGCTGGAATAATGCAGTCGGTCGGCCCACCACTAAGTGCTGTCTCCTTATCTGATGGAAAGTAGACATCTGATGAAGGAAATACTGTTGAGGCAAAGACTTTGGAGAAAAGTTCTTTGTCGTCTTCTGTCGGCAGGATAAGAGGAATCTTTACTTTTTGGGTGGATTCATCTTGTCCTTTAAGTGCTCAGTGAGAGAGTCCCAATAGTCTGTTACGGTAGGCTCATCTTCTGAAATAAGATCTTCATTGGGATCTTGTGCATAACCGGCTAGACAGGAAAACTGATTACCCTCTTGGCTGGTCTGGCTAGAGACTGATATCATAGATGCATCATCTCTTACTGTAGGAGTGGAGGATTCAAAGGATTTAACAAATTTAGTCCTCATAAAATCCATGCATTTAACCATTAAATCAGCTTCGATAATTAATGGTTGTTGTTTTCTGATCATATCTTTAACGAGATCAAATGGGTTAAAGATTTCAGGTTCTGGAATAGTTAACTTTGGAATCTTATCCATATATTCTATTGTTTTCTTTCTGATCTGATGGAGGAGGGCTTGAATAGGTTCTTGAGTCATGCCTGACCACCATCTGTAATAAAAGATCCGCTGGAGGACCGGTAACTTGTCAGTGGTATAACCACATTGGAAATCCCATTTCCAAATCCAAGGGATTCCAAATTCAGTAAAGAACAATAGGGTGGATTTCCCTACAGGAATATTATCCTGTCCTCGTAATTGAGGATGAAATTGTTGCCATGGCAAATATAATTGACTGATTGATTCGGGCAACATATCCAGATCAGGGCCAAATATAACCCACCAGGGTATAACCCAGTTTGGGAAATCAGTCTTAACTGATTGAGGACATATCTTGAAGAACCAAGAATGCCTATGCTTCGGATTTTGATAAAAGAACGAATATGTCCATGCTGAGATATAATCCCAATAATTGTAACTGTGACCATAGGATATTTTCCTTGGCAAATTGGGATTTAATCCCCAGTCACTAGGCCTTATAAGCCTCTTAAAGATAGCTTTACTATAAGTAAGAGGACTATCTTTGGAATTCGGAAATTGCTTCGTGTGGTTGATCTCCACAGAGGAAGTTTCAGTAAGAATGGCTTCATAGATATATCTATGGCGACCATCCGGTGCAGCATATTGTTGGGTTTGGAAATATCTGGATTTTACTTCCCAAGGATCTGGCATCCATTGTTCATCTTGAGAATCCAGTACCAATACTGTTTGAATATACCTTTGATTAGGTATCCATGGAGTTTCTTGTTCAAGAACCTCTTTCATGGTTGGTTTCTGTTGTTTTTGCTGGGAACTGCTGCCTCCTTTAGAAGGATTTTTGAGCAGATCAGCAACATGCTCCAAATATGGAAACTGATCATCAGTGAGTGGTATAACCACTTTGGCCTTAGCCTTGTTTTTGCCACGAGCCTTTGGAGTAGTACCCCGGCCCTGCCCATGGGGGGGCTGATTCATGAACCCTGCAAAAATTCACGAGTTAGAAAATCAGGTAAAGAATTAGAGCTGCCTTTAATATATTCAATAGAAAAATCAAAAGCAGATAAATCAGCTTGCCAACCAGCAAATATCTGTTTGGAAACTAAATTCTTTACATCTTTTTCCAGTACTTGTTTAGCAGCACTACAATCAATGCGTAACAAGAATTTCTGATTGATTAAATCATCTTGGAATTTATAAATGCATTTAACCAAAGAAAGAATTTCCTTTTTTATGGTTGAATAATTTAATTGTGCATTTTTCCAAGTTCCTGAAGTGAAGCGAACAAGCTCTTCTGTTCCTGTAGTTGGATTTTTCTGTTTAAGAATACCACCGTATCCAATATTGGAGGCATCTGTTTCCACAATTTTGAACCATGAAGAATTGGCTAGAGCTAAACAAGGAATTTGTTTGGCTCTGAGTTTAATCTTCTGGACTGCTTTGGTGTGTTCCAAAGTCCATGGAGAAGGAGATTTCCTTAACCTGGTATACAAAATTGCTGTGTCCTGTGCAAGATTTTTGTAGTGACTTCGAATATAATTCAAGCTACCCAGAAATCTTTGAAGTTGAGTTTTATCCTTAATCTCATCTGGAAATTTAGAGGCAAACTCAATACTGCGATTAATAGGTCTAATTTTTCCATCACAAATTTCATGACCAAGAAATCGGACCTTAGTTAAAAACAGTTTTAGTTTAGGAGCAGAAACTACTAAACCACTTCGGTAAATGACATCTTTGAAAATTTTCAAGTGTTTATAATGCTGATCAATTGATTTTGAAAATATGAGAATATCATCAATATAAACAATCGAAAATTCAGTAAAAGGATTAAATATGTCATTCAAAATATGTTGAAATTCTGAAGGGGCATTTTTTAATCCAAATGGCATTACTGTCCATTCATACTGTCCGAAAGGTACACAAAAGGCTGTTTTGTACCTGTCTTCTTCTGTAATTTGCACCTGGTAATATCCAGATTTAAGATCAAATTTAGAAAAGATCACAGCAGATTGTAACCTATCTAAAAGATCTTTGATGTTGGGAATTGGGTATCGGATCCAACTTAAAGTAAGGTTAAGTGGCCGATAATCAATAACCAATCGAGGAATTCCTCGTTCTTTTTCAGCATTTTTATTGACATAAAAAGCTCTGCAACTCCAGGGGGAGTAGCTAGTAGTGACAAGCTTTTTAGCCATTAAAGAGCTGATTTCAGTTTTACATAATTCCAAGTAGTCAGCTTTCATGTGGCTGGGACTAGCTTTAGAAGGAATCATGCTATCGGTAAACCCCTTTTCATAGGGTAAAGAAACAATATGCTTCTTTCTGGCCCAAAAAGCATTAGGAATCTCACTACAGATTTATTTTAGAAAGTTTTGTCGTAGTGACTCAATTTTCCTTTGCTCAATGGGTTGTACCAATCTTTGATTAATTGCTAAAGAGGATACCTCCTTTTGCAAATAATTCAGTTGTTTTTCCTTGAAGATAATATTATCTTTCAGAGCATTGATATGCTTATTTACTGGTGGGGTCAAGAACTGGAAAGTAATTGACTGACCATGTAAATTAGAGCATATTCCATGAGAATCAATTTTCTCAATTGGCATAATCAAAGCTAAAAAGGGAGTGCCCAAAATAACTTGTTGTGCCATGTTTCGGATGAGTAAGAAAGTAGATGGTAGACAAATACCTTCTTTACAAATGAAAACATGATTAAGTTTACACTTAATCTGCATCTTACCTCCACTTGCACTGGTAAGACCTTGAGTGGTTTTCTCAAAATATTGAGTAGGAACCAATCCTTCCTGTATGCAGTTCATGTCTGCACCACTATCAACTAAAGCAATTGCATTAGTGATTGTGTACTCCTGGTTAATTACCAAATTGATAGATATATACCATTTTTGGTAAGTAACTTGATTCAAAAGTTGAAGATAATTAGTACCTTCGGATTGAGGAACTTCATCATGGGATGATGAAGATGGAATTGCAGATTTTGCTTTTAAAAGAGTAATTTCCAAATCCATCTTAGTCTGACAAGACTTTAATTGACGAATTTCTTCTTTTAAAAGATTAATCTCCATTCTAAGATCAGGGAGATTAGTAGGACGAGAATTTTGTCCTTGGTGTTCTAATCTGCTTAGAACTTCTTTCATGCTGTAATGATTTTCTGCTCTCAGAAAACCTGGATTATCCGTATCCTCATTAGATCGTGCCAGAGCAGAACCTATTTCAAAGACTTTCATCTTGATATGAGGATCTTGGATATGATCTATAAGATCCAATAAGGATTGTTGGGTCGAGGTCAAAACATTTAAGCTTAACCCATTCATCTCAACAATTGCCTTATAGTAATCATCATACGAAGGATTACAGGAACATCTAGGGTTTTCAATCTCTGCTTCAGAGGAAGAAGAAGACTGTAATTCCATGACAACATCTCCGTAATCACTTGATGATTCTGGTTCAGAAGAACTAGTATTAAGTAACAATTTACTTAATTGAAGTCTCAGTTCCTCTTCTATGTGAAGACTACTGAGTTTCTCCTTAGTTCTGCATTTGTTTGCATAGTGGCCAATACGTCCACATTTGAAACATTTAGCCTCAGCTTTGGGCTTTCCTTTACCCTTTGCTTTAGGAGTATATCTCCTTTTAGGCTTAGTATACTGTCTAGAATTATCCTTTTCCTTTGAATAATTCTTCCGTTTGGAATACTTCCTTTTATAAGGTTTTTCAACCTTATTTCTTTTCCTAGGTTTAGGATAAGATAAGGGAGTCTGATAGGCAAATTGATCACAAAATTCACCTACTTCCTTTCGACCAGTTAATCTTTGGGACTTTAACTGGGATTGTAACTTCAGATCATTACAGAGAGCTAGACCTTCCTGGATTACAATGTTGACTAATCCACCATAGGTATAGTTTCTGTAAGGGATAGAGATACCATTATGCATATCTCTAAGCTTTTTCCTGATTCTTTCTGCAAAGAAGGTTGGTAAACCATCTACAAATTTGGCTTTCCAGTGCTCATGATTTGCATCATTGAGCTGGAGAACCTTGGCCAAGAATACATCTTTATACCACCGGAAATGAGTTAAAGATGGACATCTTAGATTTTGCAGAAGTTCACGACTCCGTTCACTAGTAGCACCTTCAGGGCCAACAAAATGTTGGATAATAGTGGTAATGAGTGTGTAAACAGCATCAGGAGTAGGGCCTGATTGTTGAGTAGCTTCATCTTTAACAAGCTTAGTTGCAGAAAAGATTTCAGCTTTCTGAATGTCAGTGAGAACATTATCCCACCATCCTTTAAGGATACCTGTAAAACCAGCAACGACAAACTTAGCAATGGTTGGGTCAGTATTGTTGTTGATTTTACAGACTTGGCTATACATCAGTATTTGATGAATAACCTCGTAAATCTGATAATCAGATTTGCCATCTATGCTCCATTCATAAATGGTCTTGCCATGAAAAGATTTCTGTGTATGAAAATAATCTTCTTCATACAAGATATCTTGAGGTGTGGGTCTGGGATAATAATATCGACTCGGAGCAGGGGCTGTATTAGAGTGGATATTCTTATCATAGACAATTCTGTTGAACTCAGGCATCTGAGTAAAATCATTTTGGAATACCTCAATATGAGGTAACACATTCTCAGAATCAGAACCAATTTCAGATTCATCATGGGATAAAGTCTGAAGTTTGAGTCCTTGAATTTTCTGAGTAAGAAGAGTAAGAAATTCTTCATTTTTCTTAGGATGTGTCAGATTGAAGCCTTGAACTTCAATTGCGGGTTTCACCAATGCTTTGGATAAGGAAGCTTCTGGAGGAGAAGGTTTCACAGAAATACACTTAGTATTAATTGTATTTAATACCGTGTCGATTTCTGTTTCAATTCTCCCAAGCTGGGACCCTATCGTTTGTAAGCAAACATTAGTATAATTGTTCTGCCTGTAAACATGAGTAATGTCCTTTTTAGTAGCATTACAGGATGAATTAATTATCCTAGGTTGGCTATAAGCCTTGGTTTCCACTTTAGAACCACTGTCCGGGTCAATTCTTTTCAGAATTAGATGGTCAGGGGGAGGATGGACAGAGTGGAAAACCTTATCTTCAGATGTGGTCCATGGTTTGAGAAAATCATCCAATATGTTGATATTAACAAGAGAATGATTGGTCATGTAAAACCAAGAAACAAAAGGTATAACCATTTTATGTTCTTGTAGAAAATCATAAAATTGGGTTTTGAAAAGTTGTAATTGATTTTGGTCAAAACTTTTGAAATACCAATTTCTGAATTCTCTATACTGTTCCTGTTGAAATTCAGTATTAATGGCAATTCTATCAGGGACAAAATCCATTAAAACTAATATTCATGAGGATCATTAATGTCTGTGGGATCTTCAAATTGATCCTTAACAGATTCGTTTCCGATTCCCATTTCAGATGGAGTTGGGCTAAATTCAATTCCAAATTGGCGACGAGACATACCTATGGGTGCTTTCTCGTAAACTCCTCTTGGAGTGAGATAACATTTCCTGAACACTGGACGATTTCTAATGCCGTTCCAGCACAGCCAATTGCTAATCATAGCCTAGACTGTGTTATTCAGGACCAGGAGATTATGCTGGAATAATGCAGTCGGTCGGCCCACCACTAAGTGCTGTCTCCTTATCTGATGGAAAGTAGACATCTGATGAAGGAAATACTGTTGAGGCAAAGACTTTGGAGCAAAGTTCTTTGTCGTCTTCTGTCGGCAGGATAAGAGGAATCTTTACTTTTTGGGTGGATTCATCTTGTCCTTTAAGTGCTCAGTGAGAGAGTCCCAATAGTCTGCTACGGTAGGCTCATCTTCTGAAATAAGATCTTCATTGGGATCTTGTGCATAACCGGCTAGACAGGAAAACTGATTACCGTCTTGGCTGGTCTGGCTAGAGACTGATATCATAGATGCATCATCTCTTACTGTAGGAGTGGAGGATTCAAAGGATTTAACAAATTTAGTCCTCATAAAATCCATGCATTTAACCATTAAATCAGCTTCAGTAATTAATGGTTGTTGTTTTCTGATCATATCTTTAACGAGATCAAATGGGTTAAAGATTTCAGGTTCTGGAATAGTTAACTTTGGAATCTTATCCATATATTCCATTGTTTTCTTTCTGATCTGATGGAGGAGGGCTTGAATAGGTTCTTGAGTCATGCCTGACCACCATCTGTAATAAAAGATCCGCTGGAGGACCGGTAACTTGTCAGTGGTATAACCACATTGGAAATCCCATTTCCAAATCCAAGGGATTCCAAATTCAGTAAAGAACAATAGAGTGGATTTCCCTACAGGAATATTATCCTGTCCTCGTAATTGAGGATGAAATTGTTGCCATGGCAAATATAATTGACTGATAGATTCGGGCAACATATCCAGATCAGGGCCAAATATAACCCACCAGGGTATAACCCAGTTTGGGAAATCAGTCTTAACTGATTGAGGACATATCTTGAAGAACCAAGAATGCCTATGCTTCGGATTTTGATAAAAGAACGAATATGTCCATGCTGAGATATAATCCCAATAATTGTAACTGTGACCATAGGATATTTTCCTTGGCAAATTGGGATTTAATCCCCAGTCACTAGGCCTTATAAGCCTCTTAAAGATAGCTTTAGTATAAGTAAGAGAACTATCTTTGGAATTCGGAAATTGCTTCGTGTGGTTGATCTCCACAGAGGAAGTTTCAGTAAGAATGGCTTCATAGATATATCTATGGCGACCATCCGGTGTAGCATATTGTTGGGTTTGGAAATATCTGGATTTTACTTCCCAAGGATCTGGCATCCATTGTTCATCTTGAGAATCCAGTACCAATACTGTTTGAATATACCTTTGATTAGGTATCCATGGAGTTTCTTGTTCAAGAACCTCTTTCATGGTTGGTTTCTGTTGTTTTTGCTGGGAACTGCTGCCTCCTTTAGAAGGATTTTTGAGCAGATCAGCAACATGCTCCAAATATGGAAACTGATCATCAGTGAGTGGTATAACCACTTTGGAAATTTAGAGGCAAGCTCAATACTGCGATTAATAGGTCTAATTTTTCCATCACAAATTTCATGACCAAGAAATCGGACCTTAGTTAAAAACAGTTTTAGTTTAGGAGCAGAAACTACTAAACCACTTCGGTAAATGACATCTTTGAAAATTTTCAAGTGTTTATAATGCTGATCAATTGATTTTGAAAATATGAGAATATCATCAATATAAACAATCGAAAATTCAGTAAAAGGATTAAATATGTCATTCAAAATATGTTGAAATTCTGAAGGGGCATTTTTTAATCCAAATGGCATTACTGTCCATTCATACTGTCCGAAAGGTACACAAAAGGCTGTTTTGTACCTGTCTTCTTCTGTAATTTGCACCTGGTAATATCCAGATTTAAGATCAAATTTAGAAAAGATCACAGCAGATTGTAACCTATCTAAAAGATCTTTGATGTTGGGAATTGGGTATCGGATCCAACTTAAAGTAAGGTTAAGTGGCCGATAATCAATAACCAATCGAGGAATTCCTCGTTCTTTTTCAGCATTTTTATTGACATAAAAAGCTCTGCAACTCCAGGGGGAGTAGCTAGTAGTGACAAGCTTTTTAGCCATTAAAGAGCTGATTTCAGTTTTACATAATTCCAAGTAGTCAGCTTTCATGTGGCTGGGACTAGCTTTAGAAGGAATCATGCTATCGGTAAACCCCTTTTCATAGGGTAAAGAAACAATATGCTTCTTTCTGGCCCAAAAAGCATTAGGAATCTCACTACAGATTTATTTTAGAAAGTTTTGTCGTAGTGACTCAATTTTCCTTTGCTCAATGGGTTGTACCAATCTTTGATTAATTGCTAAAGAGGATACCTCCTTTTGCAAATAATTCAGTTGTTTTTCCTTGAAGATAATGTTATCTTTCAGAGCATTGATATGCTTATTTACTGGTGGGGTCAAGAACTGGAAAGTAATTGACTGACCATGTAAATTAGAGCATATTCCATGAGAATCAATTTTCTCAATTGGCATAATCAAAGCTAAAAAGGGAGTGCCCAAAATAACTTGTTGTGCCATGTTTCGGATGAGTAAGAAAGTAGATGGTAGACAAATACCTTCTTTACAAATGAAAACATGATTAAGTTTACACTTAATCTGCATCTTACCTCCACTTGCACTGGTAAGACCTTGAGTGGTTTTCTCAAAATATTGAGTAGGAACCAATCCTTCCTGTATGCAGTTCATGTCTGCACCACTATCAACTAAAGCAATTGCATTAGTGATTGTGTACTCCTGGTTAATTACCAAATTGATAGATATATACCATTTTTGGTAAGTAACTTGATTCAAAAGTTGAAGATAATTAGTACCTTCGGATTGAGGAACTTCATCATGGGATGATGAAGATGGAATTGCAGATTTTGCTTTTAAAAGAGTAATTTCCAAATCCATCTTAGTCTGACAAGACTTTAATTGACGAATTTCTTCTTTTAAAAGATTAATCTCCATTCTAAGATCAGGGAGATTAGTAGGACGAGAATTTTGTCCTTGGTGTTCTAATCTGCTTAGAACTTCTTTCATGCTGTAATGATTTTCTGCTCTCAGAAAACCTGGATTATCCGTATCCTCATTAGATCGTGCCAGAGCAGAACCTATTTCAAAGACTTTCATCTTGATATGAGGATCTTGGATATGATCTATAAGATCCAATAAGGATTGTTGGGTCGAGGTCAAAACATTTAAGCTTAACCCATTCATCTCAACAATTGCCTTATAGTAATCATCATACGAAGGATTACAGGAACATCTAGGGTTTTCAATCTCTGCTTCAGAGGAAGAAGAAGACTGTAATTCCATGACAACATCTCCGTAATCACTTGATGATTCTGGTTCAGAAGAACTAGTATTAAGTAACAATTTACTTAATTGAAGTCTCAGTTCCTCTTCTATGTGAAGACTACTGAGTTTCTCCTTAGTTCTGCATTTGTTTGCATAGTGGCCAATACGTCCACATTTGAAACATTTAGCCTCAGCTTTGGGCTTTCCTTTACCCTTTGCTTTAGGAGTATATCTCCTTTTAGGCTTAGTATACTGTCTAGAATTATCCTTTTCCTTTGAATAATTCTTCCGTTTGGAATACTTCCTTTTATAAGGTTTTTCAACCTTATTTCTTTTCCTAGGTTTAGGATAAGATAAGGGAGTCTGATAGGCAAATTGATCACAAAATTCACCTACTTCCTTTCGACCAGTTAATCTTTGGGACTTTAACTGGGATTGTAACTTCAGATCATTACAGAGAGCTAGACCTTCCTGGATTACAATGTTGACTAATCCACCATAGGTATAGTTTCTGTAAGGGATAGAGATACCATTATGCATATCTCTAAGCTTTTTCCTGATTCTTTCTGCAAAGAAGGTTGGTAAACCATCTACAAATTTGGCTTTCCAGTGCTCATGATTTGCATCATTGAGCTGGAGAACCTTGGCCAAGAATACATCTTTATACCACCGGAAATGAGTTAAAGATGGACATCTTAGATTTTGCAGAAGTTCACGACTCCGTTCACTAGTAGCACCTTCAGGGCCAACAAAATGTTGGATAATAGTGGTAATGAGTGTGTAAACAGCATCAGGAGTAGGGCCTGATTGTTGAGTAGCTTCATCTTTAACAAGCTTAGTTGCAGAAAAGATTTCAGCTTTCTGAATGTCAGTGAGAACATTTTCCCACCATCCTTTAAGGATACCTGTAAAACCAGCAACGACAAACTTAGCAATGGTTGGGTCAGTATTGTTGTTGATTTTACAGACTTGGCTATACATCAGTATTTGATGAATAACCTCGTAAATCTGATAATCAGATTTGCCATCTATGCTCCATTCATAAATGGTCTTGCCATGAAAAGATTTCTGTGTATGAAAATAATCTTCTTCATACAAGATATCTTGAGGTGTGGGCCTGGGATAATAATATCGACTCGGAGCAGGGGCTGTATTAGAGTGGATATTCTTATCATAGACAATTCTGTTGAACTCAGGCATCTGAGTAAAATCATTTTGGAATACCTCAATATGAGGTAACACATTCTCAGAATCAGAACCAATTTCAGATTCATCATGGGATAAAGTCTGAAGTTTGAGTCCTTGAATTTTCTGAGTAAGAAGAGTAAGAAATTCTTCATTTTTCTTAGGATGTGTCAGATTGAAGCCTTGAACTTCAATTGCGGGTTTCACCAATGCTTTGGATAAGGAAGCTTCTGGAGGAGAAGGTTTCACAGAAATACACTTAGTATTAATTGTATTTAATACCGTGTCGATTTCTGTTTCAATTCTCCCAAGCTGGGACCCTATCGTTTGTAAGCAAACATTAGTATAATTGTTCTGCCTGTAAACATGAGTAATGTCCTTTTTAGTAGCATTACAGGATGAATTAATTATCCTAGGTTGGCTATAAGCCTTGGTTTCCACTTTAGAACCACTGTCCGGGTCAATTCTTTTCAGAATTAGATGGTCAGGGGGAGGATGGACAGAGTGGAAAACCTTATCTTCAGATGTGGTCCATGGTTTGAGAAAATCATCCAATATGTTGATATTAACAAGAGAATGATTGGTCATGTAAAACCAAGAAACAAAAGGTATAACCATTTTATGTTCTTGTAGAAAATCATAAAATTGGGTTTTGAAAAGTTGTAATTGATTTTGGTCAAAACTTTTGAAATACCAATTTCTGAATTCTCTATACTGTTCCTGTTGAAATTCAGTATTAATGGCAATTCTATCAGGGACAAAATCCATTAAAACTAATATTCATGAGGATCATTAATGTCTGTGGGATCTTCAAATTGATCCTTAACAGATTCGTTTCCGATTCCCATTTCAGATGGAGTTGGGCTAAATTCAATTCCAAATTGGCGACGAGACATACCTATGGGTGCTTTCTCGTAAACTCCTCTTGGAGTGAGATAACATTTCCTGAACACTGGACGATTTCTAATGCCGTTCCAGCACAGCCAATTGCTAATCATAGCCTAGACTGTGTTATTCAGGACCAGGAGATTATGCTGGAATAATGCAGTCGGTCGGCCCACCACTAAGTGCTGTCTCCTTATCTGATGGAAAGTAGACATCTGATGAAGGAAATACTGTTGAGGCAAAGACTTTGGAGCAAAGTTCTTTGTCGTCTTCTGTCGGCAGGATAAGAGGAATCTTTACTTTTTGGGTGGATTCATCTTGTCCTTTAAGTGCTCAGTGAGAGAGTCCCAATAGTCTGCTACGGTAGGCTCATCTTCTGAAATAAGATCTTCATTGGGATCTTGTGCATAACCGGCTAGACAGGAAAACTGATTACCGTCTTGGCTGGTCTGGCTAGAGACTGATATCATAGATGCATCATCTCTTACTGTAGGAGTGGAGGATTCAAAGGATTTAACAAATTTAGTCCTCATAAAATCCATGCATTTAACCATTAAATCAGCTTCGGTAATTAATGGTTGTTGTTTTCTGATCATATCTTTAACGAGATCAAATGGGTTAAAGATTTCAGGTTCTGGAATAGTTAACTTTGGAATCTTATCCATATATTCCATTGTTTTCTTTCTGATCTGATGGAGGAGGGCTTGAATAGGTTCTTGAGTCATGCCTGACCACCATCTGTAATAAAAGATCCGCTGGAGGACCGGTAACTTGTCAGTGGTATAACCACATTGGAAATCCCATTTCCAAATCCAAGGGATTCCAAATTCAGTAAAGAACAATAGAGTGGATTTCCCTACAGGAATATTATCCTGTCCTCGTAATTGAGGATGAAATTGTTGCCATGGCAAATATAATTGACTGATAGATTCGGGCAACATATCCAGATCAGGGCCAAATATAACCCACCAGGGTATAACCCAGTTTGGGAAATCAGTCTTAACTGATTGAGGACATATCTTGAAGAACCAAGAATGCCTATGCTTCGGATTTTGATAAAAGAACGAATATGTCCATGCTGAGATATAATCCCAATAATTGTAACTGTGACCATAGGATATTTTCCTTGGCAAATTGGGATTTAATCCCCAGTCACTAGGCCTTATAAGCCTCTTAAAGATAGCTTTACTATAAGTAAGAGAACTATCTTTGGAATTCGGAAATTGCTTCGTGTGGTTGATCTCCACAGAGGAAGTTTCAGTAAGAATGGCTTCATAGATATATCTATGGCGACCATCCGGTGTAGCATATTGTTGGGTTTGGAAATATCTGGATTTTACTTCCCAAGGATCTGGCATCCATTGTTCATCTTGAGAATCCAGTACCAATACTGTTTGAATATACCTTTGATTAGGTATCCATGGAGTTTCTTGTTCAAGAACCTCTTCCATGGTTAGTTTCTGTTGTTTTTGCTGGGAACTGCTGCCTCCTTTAGAAGGATTTTTGAGCAGATCAGCAACATGCTCCAAATATGGAAACTGATCATCAGTGAGTGGTATAACCACTTTGGAAATTTAGAGGCAAGCTCAATACTGCGATTAATAGGTCTAATTTTTCCATCACAAATTTCATGACCAAGAAATCGGACCTTAGTTAAAAACAGTTTTAGTTTAGGAGCAGAAACTACTAAACCACTTCGGTAAATGACATCTTTGAAAATTTTCAAGTGTTTATAATGCTGATCAATTGATTTTGAAAATATGAGAATATCATCAATATAAACAATCGAAAATTCAGTAAAAGGATTAAATATGTCATTCAAAATATGTTGAAATTCTGAAGGGGCATTTTTTAATCCAAATGGCATTACTGTCCATTCATACTGTCCGAAAGGTACACAAAAGGCTGTTTTGTACCTGTCTTCTTCTGTAATTTGCACCTGGTAATATCCAGATTTAAGATCAAATTTAGAAAAGATCACAGCAGATTGTAACCTATCTAAAAGATCTTTGATGTTGGGAATTGGGTATCGGATCCAACTTAAAGTAAGGTTAAGTGGCCGATAATCAATAACCAATCGAGGAATTCCTCGTTCTTTTTCAGCATTTTTATTGACATAAAAAGCTCTGCAACTCCAGGGGGAGTAGCTAGTAGTGACAAGCTTTTTAGCCAGTAAAGAGCTGATTTCAGTTTTACATAATTCCAAGTAGTCAGCTTTCATGTGGCTGGGACTAGCTTTAGAAGGAATCATGCTATCGGTAAACCCCTTTTCATAGGGTAAAGAAACAATATGCTTCTTTCTGGCCCAAAAAGCATTAGGAATCTCACTACAGATTTCTTTTAGAAAGTTTTGTCGTAGTGACTCAATTTTCCTTTGCTCAATGGGTTGTACCAATCTTTGATTAATTGCTAAAGAGGATACCTCCTTTTGCAAATAATTCAGTTGCTTTTCCTTGAAGATAATGTTATCTTTCAGAGCATTGATATGCTTATTTACTGGTGGGGTCAAGAACTGGAAAGTAATTGACTGACCATGTAAATTAGAGCATATTCCATGAGAATCAATTTTCTCAATTAGCATAATCAAAGCTAAAAAGGGAGTGCCCAAAATAACTTGTTGTGCCATGTTTCGGATGAGTAAGAAAGTAGATGGTAGACAAATACCTTCTTTACAAATGAAAACATGATTAAGTTTATACTTAATCTGCATCTTACCTCCACTTGCACTGGTAAGACCTTGAGTGGTTTTCTCAAAATATTGAGTAGGAACCAATCCTTCCTGTATGCAGTTCATGTCTGCACCACTATCAACTAAAGCAATTGCATTAGTGATTGTGTACTCCTGGTTAATTACCAAATTGATAGATATATACCATTTTTGGTAAGTAACTTGATTCAAAAGTTGAAGATAATTAGTACCTTCGGATTGAGGAACTTCATCATGGGATGATGAAGATGGAATTGCAGATTTTGCTTTTAAAAGAGTAATTTCCAAATCCATCTTAGTCTGACAAGACTTTAATTGACGAATTTCTTCTTTTAAAAGATTAATCTCCATTCTAAGATCAGGGAGATTAGTAGGACGAGAATTTTGTCCTTGGTGTTCTAATCTGCTTAGAACTTCTTTCATGCTGTAATGATTTTCTGCTCTCAGAAAACCTGGATTATCCGTATCCTCATTAGATCGTGCCAGAGCAGAACTTATTTCAAAGACTTTCATCTTGATCTGAGGATCTTGGATATGATCTATAAGATCCAATAAGGATTATTGGGTCGAGGTCAAAACATTTAAGCTTAACCCATTCATCTCAACAATTGCCTTATAGTAATCATCATACGAAGGATTACAGGAACATCTAGGGTTTTCAATCTCTGCTTCAGAGGAAGAAGAAGACTGTAATTCCATGACAACATCTCCGTATTCACTTGATGATTCTGGTTCAGAAGAACTAGTATTAAGTAACAATTTACTTAATTGAAGTCTTAGTTCCTCTTCTATGTGAAGACTACTGAGTTTCTCCTTAGTTCTGCATTTGTTTGCATAGTGGCCAATACGTCCACATTTGAAACATTTAGCCTCAGCTTTGTGCTTTCCTTTACCCTTTGCTTTAGGAGTATATCTCCTTTTAGGCTTAGTATACTGTCTAGAATTATCCTTTTCCTTTGAATAATTCTTCCGTTTGGAATACTTACTTTTATAAGGTTTTTCAACCTTATTTCTTTTCCTAGGTTTAGGATAAGATAAGGGAGTCTGATAGGCAAATTGATCACAAAATTCACCTACTTCCTTTCGACCAGTTAATCTTTGGGACTTTAACTGGGATTGTAACTTCAGATCATTACAGAGAGCTAGACCTTCCTGGATTACAATGTTGACTAATCCACCATAGGTATAGTTTCTGTAAGGGATAGAGATACCATTATGCATATCTCTAAGCTTTTTCCTGATTCTTTCTGCAAAGAAGGTTGGTAAACCATCTACAAATTTGGCTTTCCAGTGCTCATGATTTGCATCATTGAGCTGGAGAACCTTGGCCAAGAATACATCTTTATACCACCGGAAATGAGTTGAAGATGGACATCTTAGATTTTGCAGAAGTTCACGACTCCGTTCACTATTAGCACCTTCAGGGCCAACAAAATGTTGGATAATAGTGGTAATGAGTGTGTAAACAGCATCAGGAGTAGGGCCTGATTGTTGAGTAGCTTCATCTTTAACAAGCTTAGTTGCAGAAAAGATTTCAGCTTTCTGAATGTCAGTGAGAACATTATCCCACCATCCTTTAAGGATACCTGTAAAACCAGCAACGACAAACTTAGCAATGGTTGGGTTAGTATTGTTGTTGATTTTACAGACTTGGCTATACATCAGTATTTGATGAATAACCTCGTAAATCTGATAATCAGTTTTGCCATCTATGTTCCATTCATAAATGGTCTTGCCATGAAAAGATTTCTGTGTATGAAAATAATCTTCTTCATACAAGATATCTTGAGGTGTGGGCCTGGGATAATAATATCGACTCGGAGCAGGGGCTGTATTAGAGTGGATATTCTTATCATAGACAATTCTGTTGAACTCAGGCATCTGAGTAAAATCATTTTGGAATACCTCAATATGAGGTAACACATTCTCAGAATCAGAACCAATTTCAGATTCATCATGGGATAAAGTCTGAAGTTTGAGTCCTTGAATTTTCTGAGTAAGAAGAGTAAGAAATTCTTCATTCTTCTTAGGATGTGTCAGATTGAAGCCTTGAACTTCAATTGCGGGTTTCACCAATGCTTTGGATAAGGAAGCTTCTGGAGGAGAAGGTTTCATAGAAATACACTTAGTATTAATTGTATTTAATACCGTGTCGATTTCTGTTTCAATTCTCCCAAGCTGGGACCCTATCGTTTGTAAGCAAACATTAGTATAATTGTTCTGCCTGTAAACATGAGTAATGTCCTTTTGAGTAGCATTACAGGATGAATCAATTATCCTAGGTTGGCTATAAGCCTTGGTTTCCACTTTAGAACCACTGTCCGGGTCAATTCTTTTCAGAATTAGATGGTCAGGGGGAGGATGGACAGAGTGGAAAACCTTATCTTCAGATGTGGTCCATGGTTTGAGAAAATCATCCAATATGTTGATATTAACAAGAGAATGATTGGTCATGTAAAACCAAGAAACAAAAGGTATAACCATTTTATGTTCTTGTAGAAAATCATAAAATTGGGTTTTGAAAAGTTGTAATTGATTTTGGTCAAAACTTTTGAAATACCAATTTCTGAATTCTCTATACTGTTCCTGTTGAAATTCAGTATTAATGGCAATTCTATCAGGGACAAAATCCATTAAAACTAATATTCATGAGGATCATTAATGTCTGTGGGATCTTCAAATTGATCCTTAACAGATTCGTTTCCGATTCCCATTTCAGATATCGAGCATCCCGTAGGGTTGCTTGAATGCAGACATCCATACCTAACAATTCATATTGTTCATTACATAATTACGATAATAATCATGCTACCAGAACTAAAAAGCATTAACAATAAGAACCTAAGCCATCATGGCTCTGATACCAAAATATTGCAAATATTAAAAATATTGCAAATATTATTTACAAAATAATATAAGCAAAGGATCGATACAAAATAATAAACTTTAAATAAGTGTTGTACAGACTTACAGAAAACTTTCTTTATTAAACTTCAAACTGGTACGGAGAAATATTACAAAGGAGAGAAAAGATAATTAAAAGATACATTGAAGGGAAACATTACCCTCTATTTATACATAAAATGGACTTGAAATTAACAATTTGAAGTCCGCATAGTGCATGGGATCGTGTGCTGGAATAATGCAGTCGGTCGGCCCACCACTAAGTGCTGTCTCCTTATCTGATGGAAAGTAGACATCTGATGAAGGAAATACTGTTGAGGCAAAGACTTTGGAGAAAAGTTCTTTGTCGTCTTCTGTCGGCAGGATAAGAGGAATCTTTACTTTTTGGGTGGATTCATCTTGTCCTTTAAGTGCTCAGTGAGAGAGTCCCAATAGTCTGCTACGGTAGGCTCATCTTCTGAAATAAGATCTTCATTGGGATCTTGTGCATAACCGGCTAGACAGGAAAACTGATTACCGTTTTGGCTGGTCTGGCTAGAGACTGATATCATAGATGCATCATCTCTTACTGTAGGAGTGGAGGATTCAAAGGATTTAACAAATTTAGTCCTCATAAAATCCATGCATTTAACCATTAAATCAGCTTCGGTAATTAATGGTTGTTGTTTTCTGATCATATCTTTAACGAGATCAAATGGGTTAAAGATTTCAGGTGCTGGAATAGTTAACTGTGGAATCTTATCCATATATTCCATTGTTTTCTTTCTGATCTGATGGAGGAGGGCTTGAATAGGTTCTTGAGTCATGCCTGACCACCATCTGTAATAAAAGATCCGCTGGAGGACCGGTAACTTGTCAGTGGTATAACCACATTGGAAATCCCATTTCCAAATCCAAGGGATTCCAAATTCAGTAAAGAACAATAGGGTGGATTTCCCTACAGGAATATTATCCTGTCCTCGTAATTGAGGATGAAATTGTTGCCATGGCAAATATAATTGACTGATAGATTCGGGCAACATATCCAGATCAGGGCCAAATATAACCCACCAGGGTATAACCCAGTTTGGGAAATCAGTCTTAACTGATTGAGGACATATCTTGAAGAACCAAGAATGCCTATGCTTCGGATTTTGATAAAAGAACGAATATGTCCATGCTGAGATATAATCCCAATAATTGTAACTGTGACCATAGGATATTTTCCTTGGCAAATTGGGATTTAATCCCCAGTCACTAGGCCTTATAAGCCTCTTAAAGATAGCTTTACTATAAGTAAGAGGACTATCTTTGGAATTCGGAAATTGCTTCATGTGGTTGATCTCCACAGAGGAAGTTTCAGTAAGAATGGCTTCATAGATATATCTATGGCGACCATCCGGTGCAGCATATTGTTGGGTTTGGAAATATCTGGATTTTACTTCCCAAGGATCTGGCATCCATTGTTCATCTTGAGAATCCAGTACCAATACTGTTTGAATATACCTTTGATTAGGTATCTATGGAGTTTCTTGTTCAAGAACCTCTTTCATGGTTGGTTTCTGTTGTTTTTGCTGGGAACTGCTTTGGTGTGTTCCAAAGTCCATGGAGAAGGAGATTTCCTTAACCTGGTATACAAAATTGCTGTGTCCTGTGCAAGATTTTTGTAGTGACTTCGAATATAATTCAAGTTACCCAGAAATCTTTGAAGTTGAGTTTTATCCTTAATCTCATCTGGAAATTTAGAGGCAAACTCAAACTGCGATTAATAGGTCTAATTTTTCCATCACAAATTTCATGACCAAGAAATCGGACCTTAGTTAAAAACAGTTTTAGTTTAGGAGCAGAAACTACTAAACCACTTCGGTAAATGACATCTTTGAAAATTTTCAAGTGTTTATAATGCTGATCAATTGATTTTGAAAATATGAGAATATCATCAATATAAACAATCGAAAATTCAGTAAAAGGATTAAATATGTCATTCAAAATATGTTGAAATTCTGAAGGGGCATTTTTTAATCCAAATGGCATTACTGTCCATTCATACTGTCCGAAAGGTACACAAAAGGCTGTTTTGTACCTGTCTTCTTCTGTAATTTGCACCTGGTAATATCCAGATTTAAGATCAAATTTAGAAAAGATCACAGCAGATTGTAACCTATCTAAAAGATCTTTGATGTTGGGAATTGGGTATCGGATCCAACTTAAAGTAAGGTTAAGTGGCCGATAATCAATAACCAATCGAGGAATTCCTCGTTCTTTTTCAGCATTTTTATTGACATAAAAAGCTCTGCAACTCCAGGGGGAGTAGCTAGTAGTGACAAGCTTTTTAGCCATTAAAGAGCTGATTTCAGTTTTACATAATTCCAAGAAGTCAGCTTTCATGTGGCTGGGACTAGCTTTAGAAGGAATCATGCTATCGGTAAACCCCTTTTCATAGGGTAAAGAAACAATATGCTTCTTTCTGGCCCAAAAAGCATTAGGAATCTCACTACAGATTTCTTTTAGAAAGTTTTGTCGTAGTGACTCAATTTTCCTTTGCTCAATGGGTTGTACCAATCTTTGATTAATTGCTAAAGAGGATACCTCCTTTTGCAAATAATTCAGTTGCTTTTCCTTGAAGATAATGTTATCTTTCAGAGCATTGATATGCTTATTTACTGGTGGGGTCAAGAACTGGAAAGTAATTGACTGACCATGTAAATTAGAGCATATTCCATGAGAATCAATTTTCTCAATTGGCATAATCAAAGCTAAAAAAGGAGTGCCCAAAATAACTTGTTGTGCCATGTTTCGGATGAGTAAGAAAGTAGATGGTAGACAAATACCTTCTTTACAAATGAAAACATGATTAAGTTTATACTTAATCTGCATCTTACCTCCACTTGCACTGGTAAGACCTTGAGTGGTTTTCTCAAAATATTGAGTAGGAACCAATCCTTCCTGTATGCAGTTCATGTCTGCACCACTATCAACTAAAGCAATTGCATTAGTGATTGTGTACTCCTGGTTAATTACCAAATTGATAGATATATACCATTTTTGGTAAGTAACTTGATTCAAAAGTTGAAGATAATTAGTACCTTCGGATTGAGGAACTTCATCATGGGATGATGAAGATGGAATTGCAGATTTTGCTTTTAAAAGAGTAATTTCCAAATCCATCGTAGTCTGACAAGACTTTAATTGACGAATTTCTTCTTTTAAAAGATTAATCTCCATTCTAAGATCAGGGAGATTAGTAGGACGAGAATTTTGTCCTTGGTGTTCTAATCTGCTTAGAACTTCTTTCATGCTGTAATGATTTTCTGCTCTCAGAAAACCTGGATTATCCGTATCCTCATTAGATCGTGCCAGAGCAGAACCTATTTCAAAGACTTTCATCTTGATCTGAGGATCTTGGATATGATCTATAAGATCCAATAAGGATTGTTGGGTCGAGGTCAAAACATTTAAGCTTAACCCATTCATCTCAACAATTGCCTTATAGTAATCATCATACGAAGGATTACAGGAACATCTAGGGTTTTCAATCTCTGCTTCAGATGACGAAGAAGACTGTAATTCCATGACAACATCTCCGTAATCACTTGATGATTCTGGTTCAGAAGAACTAGTATTAAGTAACAATTTACTTAATTGAAGTCTCAGTTCCTCTTCTATGTGAAGACTACTGAGTTTCTCCTTAGTTCTGCATTTGTTTGCATAGTGGCCAATACGTCCACATTTGAAACATTTAGCCTCAGCTTTGGGCTTTCCTTTACCCTTTACTTTAGGAGTATATCTCCTTTTAGGCTTAGTATACTGTCTAGAATTATCCTTTTCCTTTGAATAATTCTTCCGTTTGGAATACTTCCTTTTATAAGGTTTTTCAACCTTATTTCTTTTCCTAGGTTTAGGATAAGATAAGGGAGTCTGATAGGCAAATTGATCACAAAATTCACCTACTTCCTTTCGACCAGTTAATCTTTGGGACTTTAACTGGGATTGTAACTTCAGATCATTACAGAGAGTTAGACCTTCCTGGATTACAATGTTGACTAATCCACCATAGGTATAGTTTCTGTAAGGGATAGAGATACCATTATGCATATCTCTAAGCTTTTTCCTGATTCTTTCTGCAAAGAAGGTTGGTAAACCATCTACAAATTTGGCTTTCCAGTGCTCATGATTTGCATCATTGAGCTGGAGAACCTTGGCCAAGAATACATCTTTATACCACCGGAAATGAGTTAAAGATGGACATCTTAGATTTTGCAGAAGTTCACGACTCCGTTCACTATTAGCACCTTCAGGGCCAACAAAATGTTGGATAATAGTGGTAATGAGTGTGTAAACAGCATCAGGAGTAGGGCCTGATTGTTGAGTAGCTTCATCTTTAACAAGCTTAGTTGCAGAAAAGATTTCAGCTTTCTGAATGTCAGTGAGAACATTATCCCACCATCCTTTAAGGATACCTGTAAAACCAGCAACGACAAACTTAGCAATGGTTGGGTCAGTATTGTTGTTGATTTTACAAACTTGGCTATACATCAGTATTTGATGAATAACCTCGTAAATCTGATAATCAAATTTGCCATCTATGCTCCATTCGTAAATGGTCTTGCCATGAAAAGATTTCTGTGTTTGAAAATAATCTTCTTCATACAAGATATCTTGAGGTGTGGGCCTGGGATAATAATATCGACTCGGAGCAGGGGCTGTATTAGAGTGGATATTCTTATCGTAGACAATTCTGTTGAACTCAGGCATCTGAGTAAAATCATTTTGGAATACCTCAATATGAGGTAACACATTCTCAGAATCAGAACCAATTTCAGATTCATCATGGGATAAAGTCTGAAGTTTGAGTCCTTGAATTTTCTGAGTAAGAAGAGTAAGAAATTCTTCATTCTTCTTAGGATGTGTCAGATTGAAGCCTTGAACTTCAATTGCGGGTTCCACCAATGCTTTGGATAAGGAAGCTTCTGGAGGAGAAGGTTTCACAGAAATACACTTAGTATTAATTGTATTTAATACCGTGTCGATTTCTGTTTCAATTCTCCCAAGCTGGGACCCTATCGTTTGTAAGCAAACATTAGTATAATTGTTCTGCCTGTAAACATGAGTAATGTCCTTTTTAGTAGCATTACAGGATGAATCAATTATCCTAGGTTGGCTATAAGCCTTGGTTTCCACTTTAGAACCACTGTCCGGGTCAATTCTTTTCAGAATTAGATGGTCAGGGGGAGGATGGACAGAGTGGAAAACCTTATCTTCAGATGTGGTCCATGGTTTGAGAAAATCATCCAATATGTTGATATTAACAAGAGAATGATTGGTCATGTAAAACCAAGAAACAAAAGGTATAACCATTTTATGTTCTTGTAGAAAATCATAAAATTGGGTTTTGAAAAGTTGTAATTGATTTTGGTCAAAACTTTTGAAATACCAATTTCTGAATTCTCTATACTGTTCCTGTTGAAATTCAGTATTAATGGCAATTCTATCAGGGACAAAATCCATTAAAACTAATATTCATGAGGATCATTAATGTCTGTGGGATCTTCAAATTGATCCTTAACAGATTCGTTTCCGATTCCCATTTCAGATGGAGTTGGGCTAAATTCAATTCCAAATTGGCGATGAGACATACCTATGGGTGCTTTCTCGTAAACTCCTCTTGGAATCTGATTCGGAGATTGTTGTATTCCTTTCAGCTTGAGCTTGGAATCAACTGATTCAGGGAGTCCTTCCTTACGATAATCTGACGAGATCGAATGTCGAGAAGGAGGACAAGAAACACGATAAGGAAGATGACTTCCTTTAGATGATGCAGATCTGGATAGATCTATAGATTTTCTGAAATTCAGAAAAACATCACCATTCTGGTCCTGAATAACACAGTCTAGGCTATGATTAGCAATTGGCTGTGCTGGAACGGCATTAGAAATCGTCCAGTGTTCAGGAAATGTTATCTCACTCCAAGGAATCATCCTTTTTGTGGCAACATTGGATGTATACATGTTAGTGTCCCATAACGCTGTTACTCCTTTAGAGTCTTTGCGTATGGCCTTGGGACACATAGTATCAAGTACTTTATAATGGATGCGATAAATAACACTTATCACTTCCGATCCAGGTAAGTAATCATATCCATAAGTCTGTACCCTAAGACTAACTGCCTCATGGATATTTTTATCTGTTAAAGATAAATTCAGACTAGGATAGACATCAAAATAAACCGGTCCATGACATAGACTGGTTTCCAGTGCACCCATCAAAGAAGGGTGAAATTTCAGACATCGAGCATCCCGTAGGGTTGCTTGAATGCAGGCATCCATACCTAACAAGGTTAAAGGTTTAAAAGCAATTTGAATTAAACCTATATGGATGTACTTATATTTATGCATGTGCCTCTGAAGGTCACGGGAAGACAATAATTTAATTATTGTATCCTTAGTGCTTAATTGCATGGGTTGTTCCATGGTCTTAATAGTCCATAGATCAGCTAAATTAAGCATTCCGATTTTGTAAATGCTTTTTGCACTTACTGGAGGAATAGTCCATTTGTTCAATTGATTTTGAACATTGGTCCATTCTACTACTTCAGTATTTTTTACCAGTTCTGAATCCTGGTTATCCTGTAGTCCTGAAGAGGAGGACGAAGATGGTTGTAACATGTCTGTTAATTATTGTTAATACTTTAAGGTCTGCATAGTATAAATATTATAATATTATATAGTGAACAGTAAGTTATTATTCTGTCGTCTTTCTGCTTAAGAGAGATTCTATTACTCGTCTGTCAACGATTTACTGGAAACAATACCCTGTGTAGCAATCTAATGCAAAAACAGGTTAAACAATCCAACGCGACTTTTGGACGATCCATAATTGAATCTGGGATAAACATAATTCAGACAGAATAATATTCATATTGTTCATTACATAATTACGATAATAATCATGCTACCAGAACCTAAAAAGCATTAACAATAAGAACCTAAGCCATCATGGCTCTGATACCAAAATATTGCAAATATATACAAAATAATATAAGCAAAGGATCGATACAAAATAATAAACTTTAAATAAGTGTTGTACAGACTTACAGAAAACTTTCTTTATTAAACTTCAAACTGGTACAGAGAAATATTACAAAGGAGAGAAAAGATAATTAAAAGATACATTGAAGGGAAACATTACCCTCTATTTATACATAAAATGGACTTGAAATTAACAATTTGAAGTCCGCATAGTGCATGGGATCGTGTGCTGGAATAATGCAGTCGGTCGGCCCACCACTAAGTGCTGTCTCCTTATCTGATGGAAAGTAGACATCTGATGAAGGAAATACTGTTGAGGCAAAGACTTTGGAGAAAAGTTCTTTGTCGTCTTCTGTCGGCAGGATAAGAGGAATCTTTACTTTTTGGGTGGATTCATCTTGTCCTTTAAGTGCTCAGTGAGAGAGTCCCAATAGTCTGCTACGGTAGGCTCATCTTCTGAAATAAGATCTTCATTGGGATCTTGTGCATAACCGGCTAGACAGGAAAACTGATTACCGTCTTGGCTGGTCTGGCTAGAGACTGATATCATAGATGCATCATCTCTTACTGTAGGAGTGGAGGATTCAAAGGATTTAACAAATTTAGTCCTCATAAAATCCATGCATTTAACCATTAAATCAGCTTCGGTAATTAATAGTTGTTGTTTTCTGATCATATCTTTAACGAGATCAAATGGGTTAAAGATTTCAGGTTCTGGAATAGTTAACTTTGGAATCTTATCCATATATTCCATTGTTTTCTTTCTGATCTGATGGAGGAGGGCTTGAATAGGTTCTTGAGTCATGCCTGACCACCATCTGTAATAAAAGATCCGCTGGAGGACCGGTAACTTGTCAGTGGTATAACCACATTGGAAATCCCATTTCCAAATCCAAGGGATTCCAAATTCAGTAAAGAACAATAGGGTGGATTTCCCTACAGGAATATTATCCTGTCCTCGTAATTGAGGATGAAATTGTTGCCATGGCAAATATAATTGACTGATAGATTCGGGCAACATATCCAGATCAGGGCCAAATATAACCCACCAGGGTATAACCCAGTTTGGGAAATCAGTCTTAACTGATTGAGGACATATCTTGAAGAACCAAGAATGCCTATGCTTCGGATTTTGATAAAAGAACGAATATGTCCATGCTGAGATATAATCCCAATAATTGTAACTGTGACCATAGGATATTTTCTTTGGCAAATTGGGATTTAATCCCCAGTCATTAGGCCTTATAAGCCTCTTAAAGATAGCTTTACTATAAGTAAGAGGACTATCTTTGGAATTCGGAAATTGCTTCGTGTGGTTGATCTCCATAGAGGAAGTTTCAGTAAGAATGGCTTCATAGATATATCTATGGCGACCATCCGGTGCAGCATATTGTTGGGTTTGGAAATATCTGGATTTTACTTCCCAAGGATCTGGCATCCATTGTTCATCTTGAGAATCCAGTACCAATACTGTTTGAATATACCTTTGATTAGGTATCCATGGAGTTTCTTGTTCAAGAACCTCTTTCATGGTTGGTTTCTGTTGTTTTTGCTGGGAACTGCTGCCTCCTTTAGAAGGATTTTTGAGCAGATCAGCAACATGCTCCAAATATGGAAACTGATCATCAGTGAGTGGTATAACCACTTTGGCCTTAGCCTTGTTTTTGCCACGAGCCTTTGGAGTAGTACCCCGGCCCTGCCCATGGGGGGGCTGATTCATGAACCCTGCAAAAATTCACGAGTTAGAAAATCAGGTAAAGAATTAGAGCTGCCTTTAATATATTCAATAGAAAAATCAAAAGCAGATAAATCAGCTTGCCAACCAGCAAATATCTGTTTGGAAACTAAATTCTTTACATCTTTTTCCAGTACTTGTTTAGCAGCACTACAATCAATGCGTAACAAGAATTTCTGATTGATTAAATCATCTTGGAATTTATAAATGCATTAAACCAAAGAAAGAATTTCCTTTTTTATGGTTGAATAATTTAATTGTGCATTTTTCCAAGTTCCTGAAGTGAAGCGAACAAGCTCTTCTGTTCTTGTAGTTGGATTTTTCTGTTTAAGAATACCACCGTATCCAATATTGGAGGCATCTGTTTCCACAATTTTGAACCATGAAGAATTGGCTAGAGCTAAACAAGGAATTTGTTTGGCTCTGAGTTTAATCTTCTGGACTGCTTTGGTGTGTTCCAAAGTCCATGGAGAAGGAGATTTCCTTAACCTGGTATACAAAATTGCTGTGTCCTGTGCAAGATTTTTGTAGTGACTTCGAATATAATTCAAGCTACCCAGAAATCTTTGAAGTTGAGTTTTATCCTTAATCTCATCTGGAAATTTAGAGGCAAACTCAATACTGCGATTAATAGGTCTAATTTTTCCATCACAAATTTCATGACCAAGAAATCGGACCTTAGTTAAAAACAGTTTTAGTTTAGGAGCAGAAACTACTAAACCACTTCGGTAAATGACATCTTTGAAAATTTTCAAGTGTTTATAATGCTGATCAATTGATTTTGAAAATATGAGAATATCATCAATATAAACAATCGAAAATTCAGTAAAAGGATTAAATATGTCATTCAAAATATGTTGAAATTCTGAAGGGGCATTTTTTAATCCAAATGGCATTACTGTCCATTCATACTGTCCGAAAGGTACACAAAAGGCTGTTTTGTACCTGTCTTCTTCTGTAATTTGCACCTGGTAATATCCAGATTTAAGATCAAATTTAGAAAAGATCACAGCAGATTGTAACCTATCTAAAAGATCTTTGATGTTGGGAATTGGGTATCGGATCCAACTTAAAGTAAGGTTAAGTGGCCGATAATCAATAACCAATCGAGGAATTCCTCGTTCTTTTTCAGCATTTTTATTGACATAAAAAGCTCTGCAACTCCAGGGGGAGTAGCTAGTAGTGACAAGCTTTTTAGCCATTAAAGAGCTGATTTCAGTTTTACATAATTCCAAGTAGTCAGCTTTCATGTGGCTGGGACTAGCTTTAGAAGGAATCATGCTATCGGTAAACCCCTTTTCATAGGGTAAAGAAACAATATGCTTCTTTCTGGCCCAAAAAGCATTAGGAATCTCACTACAGATTTCTTTTAGAAAGTTTTGTCGTAGTGACTCAATTTTCCTTTGCTCAATGGGTTGTACCAATCTTTGATTAATTGCTAAAGAGGATACCTCCTTTTGCAAATAATTCAGTTGCTTTTCCTTGAAGATAATGTTATCTTTCAGAGCATTGATATGCTTATTTACTGGTGGGGTCAAGAACTGGAAAGTAATTGACTGACCATGTAAATTAGAGCATATTCCATGAGAATCAATTTTCTCAATTGGCATAATCAAAGCTAAAAAGGGAGTGCCCAAAATAACTTGTTGTGCCATGTTTCGGACGAGTAAGAAAGTAGATGGTAGACAAATACCTTCTTTACAAATGAAAACATGATTAAGTTTATACTTAATCTGCATCTTACCTCCACTTGCACTGGTAAGACCTTGAGTGGTTTTCTCAAAATATTGAGTAGGAACCAATCCTTCCTGTATGCAGTTCATGTCTGCACCACTATCAACTAAAGCAATTGCATTAGTGATTGTGTACTCCTGGTTAATTACCAAATTGATAGATATATACCATTTTTGGTAAGTAACTTGATTCAAAAGTTGAAGATAATTAGTACCTTCGGATTGAGGAACTTCATCATGGGATGATGAAGATGGAATTGCAGATTTTGCTTTTAAAAGAGTAATTTCCAAATCCATCTTAGTCTGACAAGACTTTAATTGACGAATTTCTTCTTTTAAAAGATTAATCTCCATTCTAAGATCAGGGAGATTAGTAGGACGAGAATTTTGTCCTTGGTGTTCTAATCTGCTTAGAACTTCTTTCATGCTGTAATGATTTTCTGCTCTCAGAAAACCTGGATTATCCGTATCCTCATTAGATCGTGCCAGAGCAGAACCTATTTCAAAGACTTTCATCTTGATCTGAGGATCTTGGATATGATCTATAAGATCCAATAAGGATTGTTGGGTCGAGGTCAAAACATTTAAGCTTAACCCATTCATCTCAACAATTGCCTTATAGTAATCATCATACGAAGGATTACAGGAACATCTAGGGTTTTCAATCTCTGCTTCAGAGGACGAAGAAGACTGTAATTCCATGACAACATCTCCGTAATCACTTGATGATTCTGGTTCAGAAGAACTAGTATTAAGTAACAATTTACTTAATTGAAGTCTCAGTTCCTCTTCTATGTGAAGACTACTGAGTTTCTCCTTAGTTCTGCATTTATTTGCATAGTGGCCAATACGTCCACATTTGAAACATTTAGCCTCAGCTTTGGGCTTTCCTTTACCCTTTGCTTTAGGAGTATATCTCCTTTTAGGCTTAGTATACTGTCTAGAATTATCCTTTTCCTTTGAATAATTCTTCCGTTTGGAATACTTCCTTTTATAAGGTTTTTCAACCTTATTTCTTTTCCTAGGTTTAGGATAAGATAAGGGAGTCTGATAGGCAAATTGATCACAAAATTCACCTACTTCCTTTCGACCAGTTAATCTTTGGGACTTTAACTGGGATTGTAACTTCAGATCATTACAGAGAGCTAGACCTTCCTGGATTACAATGTTGACTAATCCACCATAGGTATAGTTTCTGTAAGGGATAGAGATACCATTATGCATATCTCTAAGCTTTTTCCTGATTCTTTCTGCAAAGAAGGTTGGTAAACCATCTACAAATTTGGCTTTCCAGTGCTCATGATTTGCATCATTGAGCTGGAGAACCTTGGCCAAGAATACATCTTTATACCACCGGAAATGAGTTAAAGATGGACATCTTAGATTTTGCAGAAGTTCACGACTCCGTTCACTATTAGCACCTTCAGGGCCAACAAAATGTTGGATAATAGTGGTAATGAGTGTGTAAACAGCATCAGGAGTAGGGCCTGATTGTTGAGTAGCTTCATCTTTAACAAGCTTAGTTGCAGAAAAGATTTCAGCTTTCTGAATGTCAGTGAGAACATTATCCCACCATCCTTTAAGGATACCTGTAAAACCAGCAACGACAAACTTAGCAATGGTTGGGTCAGTATTGTTGTTGATTTTACAGACTTGGCTATACATCAGTATTTGATGAATAACCTCGTAAATCTGATAATCAGATTTGCCATCTATGTTCCATTCATAAATGGTCTTGCCATGAAAAGATTTCTGTGTATGAAAATAATCTTCTTCATACAAGATATCTTGAGGTGTGGGCCTGGGATAATAATATCGACTCGGAGCAGGGGCTGTATTAGAGTGGATATTCTTATCATAGACAATTCTGTTGAACTCAGGCATCTGAGTAAAATCATTTTGGAATACCTCAATATGAGGTAACACATTCTCAGAATCAGAACCAATTTCAGATTCATCATGGGATAAAGTCTGAAGTTTAAGTCCTTGAATTTTCTGAGTAAGAAGAGTAAGAAATTCTTCATTCTTCTTAGGATGTGTCAGATTGAAGCCTTGAACTTCAATTGCGGGTTTCACCAATGCTTTGGATAAGGAAGCTTCTGGAGGAGAAGGTTTCACAGAAATACACTTAGTATTAATTGTATTTAATATCGTGTCGATTTCTGTTTCAATTCTCCCAAGCTGGGACCCTATCGTTTGTAAGCAAACATTAGTATAATTGTTCTGCCTGTAAACATGAGTAATGTCCCTTTTAGTAGCATTACAGGATGAATCAATTATCCTAGGTTGGCTATAAGCCTTGGTTTCCACTTTAGAACCACTGTCCGGGTCAATTCTTTTCAGAATTAGATGGTCAGGGGGAGGATGGACAGAGTGGAAAACCTTATCTTCAGATGTGGTCCATGGTTTGAGAAAATCATCCAATATGTTGATATTAACAAGAGAATGATTGGTCATGTAAAACCAAGAAACAAAAGGTATAACCATTTTATGTTCTTGTAGAAAATCATAAAATTGGGTTTTGAAAAGTTGTAATTGATTTTGGTCAAAACTTTTGAAATACCAATTTCTGAATTCTCTATACTGTTCCTGTTGAAATTCAGTATTAAATGCAATTCTATCAGGGACAAAATCCATTAAAACTAATATTCATGAGGATCATTAATGTCTGTGGGATCTTCAAATTGATCCTTAACAGATTCGTTTCCGATTCCCATTTCAGATGGAGTTGGGCTAAATTCAATTCCAAATTGGCGACGAGACATACCTATGGGTGCTTTCTCGTAAACTCCTCTTGGAATCTAATTCGGAGATTGTTGTATTCCTTTCAGCTTGAGCTTGGAATCAACTGATTCAGGGAGTCCTTCCTTACGATAATCTGACGAGATCGAATGTCGAGAAGGAGGACAAGAAACACGATAAGGAAGATGACTTCCTTTAGATGATGCCGATCTGGATAGATCTATAGATTTTCTGAAATTCAGAAAAACATCACCATCCTGGTCCTGAATAACACAGTCTAGGCTATGATTAGCAATTGGCTGTGCTGGAACGGCATTAGAAATCGTCCAGTGTTAAGGAAATGTTATCTCACTCCAAGGAATCATCCTTTTTGTGGCAACATTGGATGTATACATGTTAGTGTCCCATAACGCTGTTACTCCTTTAGAGTCTTTGCGTATGGCCTTAGGACACATAGTATCAAGTACTTTATAATGGATGCGATAAATAACACTTATCACTTCCGATCCAGGTAAGTAATCATATCCATAAGTCTGTACCCTAAGACTAACTGCCTCATGGATATTTTTATCTGTTAAAGATAAATTCAGACTAGGATAGACATCAAAATAAACCGGTCCATGACATAGACTGGTTTCCAGTGCACCCATCAAAGAAGGGTGAAATTTCAGACATCGAGCATCCCGTAGGGTTGCTTGAATGCAGGCATCCATACCTAACAAGGTTAAAGGTTTAAAAGCAATTTGAATTAAACCTATATGGATGTACTTATATTTATGCATGTGCCTCTGAAGGTCACGGGAAGACAATAATTTAATTATTGTATCCTTAGTGCTTAATTGCATGGTTTGTTCTATGGTCTTAATAGTCCATAGATCAGCTAAATTAAGCATTCCGATTTTGTAAATGCTTTTTGCACTTACTGGAGGAATAGTCCATTTGTTCAATTGATTTTGAACATTGGTCCATTCTACTACTTCAATATTTTGGTACCAGAGCCATGATGGCTTAGGTTCTTATTGTTAATGCTTTTTAGGTTCTGGTAGCATGATTATTATCGTAATTATGTAATGAACAATATGAATATTATTCTGTCTGAATTATGTTTATCCCAGATTCAATTATGGATCGTCCAAAAGTCGCGTTGGATTGTTTAACCCGTTTTTGCATTAGATTGCTACACGGGGTATTGTTTCCAGTAAATCGTTGACAGACGAGTAATAGAATCTCTCTTAAGCAGAAAGACGACAGAATAGTAACTTACTGTTCACTATATAATAATCTTGGCTGGTCTGGCTAGAGACTGATATCATAGATGCATCATCTCTTACTGTAGGAGTGGAGGATTCAAAGGATTTAACAAATTTAGTCCTCATAAAATCCATGCATTTAACCATTAAATCAGCTTCGGTAATTAATGGTTGTTGTTTTCTGATCATATCTTTAACGAGATCAAATGGGTTAAAGACTTCAGGTTCTGGAATAGTTAACTTTGGAATCTTATCCATATATTCCATTGTTTTCTTTCTGATCTGATGGAGGAGGGCTTGAATAGGTTCTTGAGTCATGCCTGACCACCATCTGTAATAAAAGATCCGATGGAGGACCGGTAACTTGTCAGTGGTATAACCACATTGGAAATCCCATTTCCAAAATATTGCAAATATATACAAAATAATATAAGCAAAGGATCGATACAAAATAATAAACTTTAAATAAGTGTTGTACAGACTTACAGAAAACTTTCTTTATTAAACTTCAAACTGGTACAGAGAAATATTACAAAGGAGAGAAAAGATAATTAAAAGATACATTGAAGGGAAACATTACCCTCTATTTATACATAAAATGGACTTGAAATTAACAATTTGAAGTCCGCATAGTGCATGGGATCGTGTGCTGGAATAATGCAGTCGGTCGGCCCACCACTAAGTGTTGTCTCCTTATCTGATGGAAAGTAGACATCTGATGAAGGAAATACTGTTGAGGCAAAGACTTTGGAGAAAAGTTCTTTGTCGTCTTCTGTCGGCAGGATAAGAGGAATCTTTACTTTTTGGGTGGATTCATCTTGTCCTTTAAGTGCTCAGTGAGAGAGTCCCAATAGTCTGCTACGGTAGGCTCATCTTCTGAAATAAGATCTTCATTGGGATCTTGTGCATAACCGGCTAGACAGGAAAACTGATTACCGTCTTGGCTGGTCTGGCTAGAGACTGATATCATAGATGCATCATCTCTTATTGTAGGAGTGGAGGATTCAAAGGATTTAACAAATTTAGTCCTCATAAAATCCATGCATTTAACCATTAAATCAGCTTCGGTAATTAATGGTTGTTGTTTTCTGATCATATCTTTAACGAGATCAAATGGGTTAAAGATTTCAGGTTCTGGAATAGTTAACTTTGGAATCTTATCCATATATTCCATTGTTTTCTTTCTGATCTGATGGAGGAGGGCTTGAATAGGTTCTTGAGTCATGCCTGACCACCATCTGTAATAAAAGATCCGCTGGAGGACCGATAACTTGTCAGTGGTATAACCACATTGGAAATCCCATTTCCAAATCCAAGGGATTCCAAATTCAGTAAAGAACAATAGAGTGGATTTCCCTACAGGAATATTATCCTGTCCTCGTAATTGAGGATGAAATTGTTGCCATGGCAAATATAATTGACTGATAGATTCGGGCAACATATCCAGATCAGGGCCAAATATAACCCACCAGGGTATAACCCAGTTTGGGAAATCAGTCTTAACTGATTGAGGACATATCTTGAAGAACCAAGAATGCCTATGCTTCGGATTTTGATAAAAGAACGAATATGTCCATGCTGAGATATAATCCCAATAATTGTAACTGTGACCATAGGATATTTTCCTTGGCAAATTGGGATTTAATCCCCAGTCACTAGGCCTTATAAGCCTCTTAAAGATAGCTTTACTATAAGTAAGAGGACTATCTTTGGAATTCGGAAACTGCCCATGGGGGGGCTGATTCATGAACCCTGCAAAAATTCACGAGTTAGAAAATCAGGTAAAGAATTAGAGCTGCCTTTAATATATTCAATAGAAAAATCAAAAGCAGATAAATCAGCTTGCCAACCAGCAAATATCTGTTTGGAAACTAAATTCTTTACATCTTTTTCCAGTACTTGTTTAGCAGCACTACAATCAATGCGTAACAAGAATTTCTGATTGATTAAATCATCTTGGAATTTATAAATGCATTTAACCAAACAAAGAATTTCCTTTTTTATGGTTGAATAATTTAATTGTGCATTTTTCCAAGTTCCTGAAGTGAAGCGAACAAGCTCTTCTGTTCCTGTAGTTGGATTTTTCTGTTTAAGAATACCACCGTATCCAATATTGGAGGCATCTGTTTCCAAAAATTTTGAACCATGAAGAATTGGCTAGAGCTAAACAAGGAATTTGTTTGGCTCTGAGTTTAATCTTCTGGACTGCTTTGGTGTGTTCCAAAGTCCATGGAGAAGGAGATTTCCTTAACCTGGTATACAAAATTGCTGTGTCCTGTGCAAGATTTTTGTAGTGACTTCGAATATAATTCAAGCTACCCAGAAATCTTTGAAGTTGAGTTTTATCCTTAATCTCATCTGGAAATTTAGAGGCAAACTCAATACTGCGATTAATAGGTCTAATTTTTCCATCACAAATTTCATGACCAAGAAATCGGACCTTAGTTAAAAACAGTTTTAGTTTAGGAGCAGAAACTACTAAACCACTTCGGTAAATGACATCTTTGAAAATTTTCAAGTGTTTATAATGCTGATCAATTGATTTTGAAAATATGAGAATATCATCAATATAAACAATCGAAAATTCAGTAAAAGGATTAAATATGTCATTCAAAATATGTTGAAATTCTGAAGGGGCATTTTTTAATCCAAATGGCATTACTGTCCATTCATACTGTCCGAAAGGTACACAAAAGGCTGTTTTGTACCTGTCTTCTTTTGTAATTTGCACCTGGTAATATCCAGATTTAAGATCAAATTTAGAAAAGATCACAGCAGATTGTAACCTATCTAAAAGATCTTTGATGTTGGGAATTGGGTATCGGATCCAACTTAAAGTAAGGTTAAGTGGCCGATAATCAATAACCAATCGAGGAATTCCTCGTTCTTTTTCAGCATTTTTATTGACATAAAAAGCTCTGCAACTCCAGGGGGAGTAGCTAGTAGTGACAAGCTTTTTAGCCATTAAAGAGCTGATTTCAGTTTTACATAATTCCAAGTAGTCAGCTTTCATGTGGCTGGGACTAGCTTTAGAAGGAATCATGCTATCGGTAAACCCCTTTTCATAGGGTAAAGAAATAATATGCTTCTTTCTAGCCCAAAAAGCATTAGGAATCTCACTACAGATTTCTTTTAGAAAGTTTTGTCGTAGTGACTCAATTTTCCTTTGCTCAATGGGTTGTACCAATCTTTGATTAATTGCTAAAGAGGATACCTCCTTTTGCAAATAATTCAGTTGCTTTTCCTTGAAGATAATGTTATATTTCAGAGCATTGATATGCTTATTTACTGGTGGGGTCAAGAACTGGAAAGTAATTGACTGACCATGTAAATTAGAGCATATTCCATGAGAATCAATTTTCTCAATTGGCATAATCAAAGCTAAAAAGGGAGTGCCCAAAATAACTTGTTGTGCCATGTTTCGGATGAGTAAGAAAGTAGATGGTAGACAAATACCTTCTTTACAAATGAAAACATGATTAAGTTTATACTTAATCTGCATCTTACCTCCACTTGCACTGGTAAGACCTTGAGTGGTTTTCTCAAAATATTGAGTAGGAACCAATCCTTCCTGTATGCAGTTCATGTCTGCACCACTATCAACTAAAGCAATTGCATTAGTGATTGTGTACTCCTGGTTAATTACCAAATTGATAGATATATACCATTTTTGGTAAGTAACTTGATTCAAAAGTTGAAGATAATTAGTACCTTCGGATTAAGGAACTTCATCATGGGATGATGAAGATGGAATTGCAGATTTTGCTTTTAAAAGTGTTATTTCCAAATCCATCTTAGTCTGACAAGACTTTAATTGACGAATTTCTTCTTTTAAAAGATTAATCTCCATTCTAAGATCAGGGAGATTAGTAGGACGAGAATTTTGTCCTTGGTGTTCTAATCTGCTTAGAACTTCTTTCATGCTGTAATGATTTTCTGCTCTCAGAAAACCTGGATTATCCGTATCCTCATTAGATCGTGCCAGAGCAGAACCTATTTCAAAGACTTTCATCTTGATCTGAGGATCTTGGATATGATCTATAAGATCCAATAAGGATTGTTGGGTCGAGGTCAAAACATTTAAGCTTAACCCATTCATCTCAACAATTGCCTTATAGTAATCATCATACGAAGGATTACAGGAACATCTAGGGTTTTCAATCTCTGCTTCAGAGGAAGAAGAAGACTGTAATTCCATGACAACATCTCCGTAATCACTTGATGATTCTGGTTCAGAAGAACTAGTATTAAGTAACAATTTACTTAATTGAAGTCTCAGTTCCTCTTCTATGTGAAGACTACTGAGTTTCTCCTTAGTTCTGCATTTGTTTGCATAGTGGCCAATACGTCCACATTTGAAACATTTAGCCTCAGCTTTGGGCTTTCCTTTACCCTTTGCTTTAGGAGTATATCTCCTTTTAGGCTTAGTATACTGTCTAGAATTATCCTTTTCCTTTGAATAATTCTTCCGTTTGGAATACTTCCTTTTATAAGGTTTTTCAACCTTATTTCTTTTCTTAGGTTTAGGATAAGATAAGGGAGTCTGATAGGCAAATTGATCACAAAATTCACCTACTTCCTTTCGACCAGTTAATCTTTGGGACTTTAACTGGGATTGTAACTTCAGATCATTACAGAGAGCTAGACCTTCCTGGATTACAATGTTGACTAATCCACCATAGGTATAGTTTCTGTAAGGGATAGAGATACCATTATGCATATCTCTAAGCTTTTTCCTGATTCTTTCTGCAAAGAAGGTTGGTAAACCATCTACAAATTTGGCTTTCCAGTGCTCATGATTTGCATCATTGAGCTGGAGAACCTTGGCCAAGAATACATCTTTATACCACCGGAAATGAGTTAAAGATGGACATCTTAGATTTTGCAGAAGTTCACGACTCCGTTCACTATTAGCACCTTCAGGGCCAACAAAATGTTGGATAATAGTGGTAATGAGTGTGTAAACAGCATCAGGAGTAGGGCCTGATTGTTGAGTAGCTTCATCTTTAACAAGCTTAGTTGCAAAAAAGATTTCAGCTTTCTGAATGTCAGTGAGAACATTATCCCACCATCCTTTAAGGATACCTGTAAAACCAGCAACGACAAACTTAGCAATGGTTGGGTCAGTATTGTTATTGATTTTACAGACTTGGCTATACATCAGTATTTGATGAATAACCTCGTAAATCTGATAATCAGATTTGCCATCTATGTTCCATTCATAAATGGTCTTGCCATAAAAAATTTCTGTGTATGAAAATAATCTTCTTCATACAAGATATCTTGAGGTGTGGGCCTGGGATAATAATATCGACTCGGAGCAGGGGCTGTATTAGAGTGGATATTCTTATCATAGACAATTCTGTTGAACTCAGGCATCTGAGTAAAATCATTTTGGAATACCTCAATATGAGGTAACACATTCTCAGAATCAGAACCAATTTCAGATTCATCCTGGGATAAAGTCTGAAGTTTGAGTCCTTGAATTTTCTGAGTAAGAAGAGTAAGAAATTCTTCATTCTTCTTAGGATGTGTCAGATTGAAGCCTTGAACTTCAATTGCGGGTTTCACCAATGCTTTGGATAAGGAAGCTTCTGGAGGAGAAGGTTTCACAGAAATACACTTAGTATTAATTGTATTTAATACCGTGTCGATTTCTGTTTCAATTCTCCCAAGCTGGGACCCTATCGTTTGTAAGCAAACATTAGTATAATTGTTCTGCCTGTAAACATGAGTAATGTCCTTTTTAGTAGCATTACAGGATGAATCAATTATCCTAGGTTGGCTATAAGCCATGGTTTCCACTTTAGAACCACTGTCCGGGTCAATTCTTTTCAGAATTAGATGCACAGGACACAGCAATTTTGTATACCAGGTTAAGGAAATCTCCTTCTCCATGGACTTTGGAACACACCAAAGTAGTCCATAAGATTAAACTCAGAGCCAAACAAATTCCTTGTTTTGCTCTAGCCAATTTTTCATGGTTCAAAATTGTGGAAACAGATGCCTCCAATATTGGATACGGTGGTATTCTTAAACAGAAAAATCCAACTACAGGAACAGAAGAGCTTGTTCGCTTCACTTCAGGAACTTGTTGAATCAGGAAAAAGCTTAGAGATATGCATAATGGTATCTCTATCCCTTACAGAAACTATACCTATGGTGGATTAGTCAACATTGTAATCCAGGAAGGTCTAGCTCTCTGTAATGATCTGTAGTTACAATCCCAGTTAAAGTCCCAAAGATTAACTGGTCGAAAGGAAGTAGGTGAATTTTGTGATCAATTTGCCTATCAGACTCCCTTATCTTATCCTAAACCTAGGAAAAGAAATAAGGTTGAAAAACCTTATAAAAGGAAGTATTCCAAACGGAAGAATTATTCAAAGGAAAAGGATAATTCTAGACAGTATACTAAGCCTAAAAGGAGATATACTCCTAAAGTAAAGGGTAAAGGAAAGCCCAAAGCTGAGGCTAAATGTTTCAAATGTGGACGTATTGGCCACTATGCAAACAAATGCAGAACTAAGGAGAAACTCAGTAGTCTTCACATAGAAGAGGAACTGAGACTTCAATTAAGTAAATTGTTACTTAATACTAGTTCTTCTGAACCAGAATCATCAAGTGATTACGGAGATGTTGTCATGGAATTACAGTCTTCTTCTTCCTCTGAAGCAGAGATTGAAAACCCTAGATGTTCCTGTAATCCTTCGTATGATGATTACTATAAGGCAATTGTTGAGATGAATGGGTTAAGCTTAAATGTTTTGACCTCGACCCAACAATCCTTATTGGATCTTATAGATCATATCCAAGATCCTCAGATCAAGATGAAAGTCTTTGAAATAGGTTCTGCTCTGGCACGATCTAATGAGGATACGGATAATCCAGGTTTTCTGAGAGCAGAAAATCATTACTGCGTGAAAGAAGTTCTAAGCAGATTAGAACACCAAGGACAAAATTCTCGTCCTACTAATCTCCCTGATCTTAGAATGGAGATTAATCTTTTAAAAGAAGAAATTCGTCAATTAAAGTCTTGTCAGACTAAGATGGATTTGGAAATTACTCTTTTAAAAGCAAAATCTGTAATTCCATCTTCATCATCCCATGATGAAGTTCCTCAATCCGAAGGTACTAATTATCTTCAACTTTTGAATCAAGTTACTTACCAAAAATGGTATATATCTATCAATTTGGTAATTAACCAGGAGTACACAATCACTAATGCAATTGCTTTAGTTGATAGTGGTGCAGACATGAACTGCATACAGGAAGGATTGGTTCCTACTCAATATTTTGAGAAAACCACTCAAGGTCTTACCAGTGCAAGTGGAGGTAAGATGCAGATTAAGTATAAACTTAATCATGTTTTCATTTGTAAAGAAGGTATTTGTCTACCATCTACTTTCTTACTCATCTGAAACATGGCACAACAAGTTATTTTGGGCACTCCCTTTTTAGCTTTGATTATGCCAATTGAGAAAATTGATTCTCATGGAATATGCTCTAATTTACATGGTCAGTCAATTACTTTCCAGTTCTTGACCCCACCAGTAAATAAGCATATCAATGCTCTTAAAGATAACATTATCTTCAAGGAAAAGCAACTGAATTATTTGCAAAAGGAGGTATCCTCTTTAGCAATTAATCAAAGATTGGTATAACCCATTGAGCAAAGGAAAATTGAGTCACTACGACAAAACTTTCTAAAAGAAATCTGTAGTGAGATTCCTAATGCTTTTTGGGCCAGAAAGAAGCATATTGTTTCTTTACCCTATGAAAAGGGGTTTACCGATAGCATGATTCCTTCTAAAGCTAGTCCCAGCCACATGAAAGCTGACTACTTGGAATTATGTAAAACTGAAATCAGCTCTTTAATGGCTAAAAAGCTTGTCACTACTAGCTACTCCCCCTGGAGTTGCAGAGCTTTTTATGTCAATAAAAATGCTGAAAAAGAACGAGGAATTCCTCGATTGGTTATTGATTATCGGCCACTTAACCTTACTTTAAGTTGGATCCGATACCCAATTCCCAACATCAAAGATCTTTTAGATATGTTACAATCTGCTGTGATCTTTTCTAAATTTGATCTTAAATCTGGATATTACCAGGTGCAAATTACAGAAGAAGACAGGTACAAAACAGCCTTTTGTGTACCTTTCGGACAGTATGAATGGACAGTAATGCCATTTGGATTAAAAAATGCCCCTTCAGAATTTCAACATATTTTGAATGACATATTTAATCCTTTTACTGAATTTTCGATTGTTTATATTGATGATATTCTCATATTTTCAAAATCAATTGATCAGCATTATAAACACTTGAAAATTTTCAAAGATGTCATTTACCGAAGTGGTTTAGTAGTTTCTGCTCCTAAACTAAAACTGTTTTTAACTAAGGTCCGATTTCTTGGTCATGAAATTTGTGATGGAAAAATTAGACCTATTAATCGCAGTATTGAGTTTGCCTCTAAATTTCCAGATGAGATTAAGGATAAAACTCAACTTCAAAGATTTCTGGGTAGCTTGAATTATATTCGAAGTCACTACAAAAATCTTGCACAGGACACAGCAATTTTGTATACCAGGTTAAGGAAATCTCCTTCTCCATGGACTTTGGAACACACCAAAGCAGTCCAGAAGATTAAACTCAGAGCCAAACAAATTCCTTGTTTAGCTCTAGCCAATTCTTCATGGTTCAAAATTGTGGAAACAGATGCCTCCAATATTGGATACGGTGGTATTCTTAAACAGAAAAATCCAACTACAGGAACAGAAGAGCTTGTTCGCTTCACTTCAGGAACTTGGAAAAATGCACAATTAAATTATTCAACCATAAAAAAGGTTTCACAGAAATACACTTAGTATTAATTGTATTTAATACCGTGTCGATTTCTGTTTCAATTCTCCCAAGCTGGGACCCTATCGTTTGTAAGCAAACATTAGTATAATTGTTCTGCCTGTAAACATGAGTAATGTCCTTTTTAGTAGCATTACAGGATGAATCAATTATCCTAGGTTGGCTATAAGCCTTGGTTTCAACTTTAGAACCACTGTCCGGGTCAATTCTTTTCAGAATTAGATGGTCAGGGGGAGGATGGACAGAGTGGAAAACCTTATCTTCAGATGTGGTCCATGGTTTGAGAAAATCATCCAATATGTTGATATTAACAAGAGAATGATTGGTCATGTAAAACCAAGAAACAAAAGGTATAACCATTTTTTGTTCTTGTAGAAAATCATAAAATTGGGTTTTGAAAAGTTGTAATTGATTTTGGTCAAAACTTTTGAAATACCAATTTCTGAATTCTCTATACTGTTCCTGTTGAAATTCAGTATTAATGGCAATTCTATCAGGGACAAAATCCATTAAAACTAATATTCATGAGGATCATTAATGTCTGTGGGATCTTCAAATTGATCCTTAACAGATTCGTTTCCGATTCCCATTTCAGATGGTCGCCATAGATATATCTATGAAGCCATTCTTACTGAAACTTCCTCTGTGGAGATCAACCACACGAAGCAATTTCCGAATTCCAAAGATAGTCCTCTTACTTATAGTAAAGCTATCTTTACAATGGAATATATGGATAAGATTCCACAGTTAACTATTCCAGCACCTGAAATCTTTAACCCATTTGATCTCGTTAAAGATATGATCAGAAAACAACAACCATTAATTACCGAAGCTGATTTAATGGTTAAATGCATGGATTTTATGAGGACTAAATTTGTTAAATCCTTTGAATCCTCCACTCCTACAGTAAGAGATGATGCATCTATGATATCAGTCTCTAGCCAGACCAGCCAAGACGGTAATCAGTTTTCCTGTCTAGCCGGTTATGCACAAGATCCCAATGAAGATCTTATTTCAGAAGATAAGCCTACCGTAGCAGACTATTGGGACTCTCTCACTGAGCACTTAAAGGACAAGATGAATCCACCCAAAAAGTAAAGATTCCTCTTATCCTGCCGACAGAAGACGACAAAGAACTTTTCTCCAAAGTCTTTGCCTCAACAGTATTTCCTTCATCAGATGTCTACTTTCCATCAGATAAGGAGACAGCACTTAGTGGTGGGCCGACCGACTGCATTATTCCAGCACACGATCCCATGCACTATGCGGACTTCAAATTGTTAATTTCAAGTCCATTTTAGGTATAAATAGAGTGTAATGTTTCCCTTCAATGTATCTTTTAATTATCTTTTCTCTCCTTTGTAATATTTCTCTGTACCATTTTGAAGTTTAATAAAGAAAGTTTTCTGTAAGTCTGTACAACACTTATTTAAAGTTTATTATTTTGTATCGATCCTTTGCTTATATTATTTTGTATATATTTGCAATATTTTGGTATCAGAGCCATGATGGCTTAGGTTCTTATTGTTAATGCTTTTTAGGTTCTGGTAGCATGATTATTATCGTAATTATGTAATGAACAATATGAATATTATTCTGTCTGAATTATGTTTATCCCAGATTCAATTATGGATCGTCCAAAAGTCGCGTTGGATTGTTTAACCCGTTTTTGCATTAGATTGCTACACAGGGTATTGTTTCCAGTAAAACGTTGATAGACGAGTAATAGAATCTCTCTTAAGCAGAAAGACGACAGAATAATAACTTACTGTTCACTATATAATATTATAATATTTATACTATGCAGACCTTAAAGTATTAACAATAATTAACAGACATGTTACAACCATCTTCGTCCTCCTCTTCAGGACTACAGGATAACCAGGATTCAGAACTGGTAAAAAATACTAAAGTAGTAGAATGGACCAATGTTCAAAATCAATTGAACAAATGGACTATTCCTCCAGTAAGTGCAAAAAGCATTTACAAAATCGGAATGCTTAATTTAGCTGATCTATGGACTATTAAGACCATGGAACAAACCATGCAATTAAGCACTAAGGATACAATAATTAAATAATTGTCTTCCCGTGACCTTCAGAGGCACATGCATAAATATAAGTACATCCATATAGGTTTAATTCAAATTGCTTTTAAACCTTTAACCTTGTTAGGTATGGATGCCTGCATTCAAGCAACCCTACGGGATGCTCGATGTCTGAAATTTCACCCTTCTTTGATGGGTGCACTGGAAACCAGTCTATGTCATGGACCGGTTTATTTTGATGTCTATCCTAGTCTGAATTTATCTTTAACAGATAAAAATATCCATGAGGCAGTTAGTCTTAGGGTACAGACTTATGGATATGATTACTTACCTGGATCGGAAGTGATAAGTGTTATTTATCGCATCCATTATAAAGTACTTGATACTATGTGTCCCAAGGCCATACGCAAAGACTCTAAAGGAGTAACAGCGTTATGGGACACTAACATGTATACATCCAATGTTGCCACAAAAAGGATGATTCCTTGGAGTGAGATAACATTTCCTGAACACTGGACGATTTCTAATGCCGTTCCAGCACAGCCAATTGCTAATCATAGCCTAGACTGTGTTATTCAGGACCAGGATGGTGATGTTTTTCTGAATTTCAGAAAATCTATAGATCTATCCAGATCTGCATCATCTAAAGGAAGTCATCTTCCTTATCGTGTTTCTTGTCCTCCTTCTCGACATTCGATCTCGTCAGATTATCGTAAGGAAGGACTCCCTGAATCAGTTGATTCCAAGCTCAAGCTGAAAGGAATACAACAATCTCCGAATCAGATTCCAAGAGGAGTTTACGAGAAAGCACCCATAGGTATGTCTCGTCGCCAATTTGGAATTGAATTTAGCCCAACTCCATCTGAAATGGGAATCGGAAACGAATCTGTTAAGGATCAATTTGAAGATCCCACAGACATTAATGATCCTCATGAATATTAGTTTTAATGGATTTTGTCCCTGATAGAATTGCCATTAATACTGAATTTCAACAGGAACAGTATAGAGAATTCAGAAATTGGTATTTCAAAAGTTTTGACCAAAATCAATTACAACTTTTCAAAACCCAATTTTAGGATTTTCTATAAGAACATAAAATGGTTATACCTTTTGTTTCTTGGTTTTACATGACCAATCATTCTCTTGTTAATATCAACATATTGGATGATTTTCTCAAACCATGGACCACATCTGAAGATAAGGTTTTCCACTCTGTCCATCCTCCCCCTGACCATCTAATTCTGAAAAGAATTGACCCGGACAGTGGTTCTAAAGTGGAAACCAAGGCTTATAGCCAACCTAGGATAATTGATTCATCCTGTAATGCTACTAAAAAGGACATTACTCATGTTTACAGGCAGAACAATTATACTAATGTTTGCTTACAAACGATAGGGTCCCAGCTTGGGAGAATTGAAACAGAAATCGACACGGTATTAAATACAATTAATACTAAGTGTATTTCTGTGAAACCTTCTCCTCCAGAAGCTTCCTTATCCAAAGCATTGGTGAAACCCGCAATTGAAGTTCAAGGCTTCAATCTGACACATCCTAAGAAGAATGAAGAATTTCTTACTCTTCTTACTCAGAAAATTCAAGGACTCAAACTTCAGACTTTATCCCATGATGAATCTGAAATTGGTTCTGATTCTGAGAATGTGTTACCTCATATTGAGGTATTCCAAAATGATTTTACTTAGATGCCTGAGTTCAACAGAATTGTCTATGATAAGAATATCCACTCTAATACAGCCCCTGCTCCGAGTCGATATTATTATCCCAGGCCCACACCTCAAGATATCTTGTATGAAGAAGATTATTTTCATACACAGAAATCTTTTCATGGAAAGACCATTTATGAATGGAACATAGATGGCAAATCTGATTATCAGATTTACGAGGTTATTCATCAAATACTGATGTATAGCCAAGTCTGTAAAATCAACAACAATACTGACCCAACCATTGCTAAGTTTGTCGTTGCTGGTTTTACAGGTATCCTTAAAGGATGGTGGGATAATGTTCTCACTGACATTCAGAAAGCTGAAATCTTTTCTGCAACTAAGCTTGTTAAAGATGAAGCTACTCAACAATCAGGCCCTACTCCTGATGCTGTTTACACACTCATTACCACTATTATCCAACATTTTGTTGGCCCTGAAGGTGCTAATAGTGAACGGAGTCGTGAACTTCTGCAAAATCTAAGATGTCCATCTTTAACTCATTTCCGGTGGTATAAAGATGTATTCTTGGCCAAGGTTCTCCAGCTCAATGATGCAAATCATGAGCACTGGAAAGCCAAATTTGTAGATCGTTTACCAACCTTCTTTGCAGAAAGAATCAGGAAAAAGCTTAGAGATATGCATAATGGTATCTCTATCCCTTACAGAAACTATACCTATGGTGGATTAGTCAACATTGTAATCCAGGAAGGTCTAGCTCTCTGTAATGATCTGAAGTTACAATCCCAGTTAAAGTCCCAAAGATTAACTGGTCGAAAGGAAGTAGGTGAATTTTGTGATCAATTTGCCTATCAGACTCCCTTATCTTATCCTAAACCTAGGAAAAGAAATAAGGTTGAAAAACCTTATAAAAGGAAGTATTCCAAACGGAAGAATTATTCAAAGGAAAAGGATAATTCTAGACAGTATACTAAGCCTAAAAGGAGATATACTCCTAAAGCAAAGGGTAAAGGAAAGCCCAAAGCTGAGGCTAAATGTTTCAAATGTGGACGTATTGGCCGTTATGCAAACAAATGCAGAACTAAGGAGAAACTCAGTAGTTTTCACATAGAAGAGGAACTGAGACTTCAATTAAGTAAATTGTTACTTAATACTAGTTCTTCTGAACCAGAATCATCAAGTGATTACGGAGATGTTGTCATGGAATTACAGTCTTCTTCTTCCTCTGAAGCAGAGATTGAAAACCCTAGATGTTCCTGTAATCCTTCGTATGATGATTACTATAAGGCAATTGTTGAGATGAATGGGTTAAGCTTAAATGTTTTGACCTCGACCCAACAATCCTTATTGGATCTTATAGATCATATCCAAGATCCTCAGATCAAGATGAAAGTCTTTGAAATAGGTTCTGCTCTGGCACGATCTAATGAGGATACGGATAATCCAGGTTTTCTGAGAGCAGAAAATCATTACAGCATGAAAGAAGTTCTAAGCAGATTAGAACACCAAGGACAAAATTCTCGTCCTACTAATCTCCCTGATCTTAGAATGGAGATTAATCTTTTAAAAGAAGAAATTCGTCAATTAAAGTCTTGTCAGACTAAGATGGATTTGGAAATAACACTTTTAAAAGCAAAATCTGCAATTCCATCTTCATCATCCCATGATGAAGTTCCTTAATCCGAAGGTACTAATTATCTTCAACTTTTGAATCAAGTTACTTACCAAAAATGGTATATATCTATCAATTTGGTAATTAACCAGGAGTACACAATCACTAATGCAATTGCTTTAGTTGATAGTGGTGCAGACATGAACTGCATACAGGAAGGATTGGTTCCTACTCAATATTTTGAGAAAACCACTCAAGGTCTTACCAGTGCAAGTGGAGGTAAGATGCAGATTAAGTATAAACTTAATCATGTTTTCATTTGTAAAGAAGGTATTTGTCTACCATCTACTTTCTTACTCATCCGAAACATGGCACAACAAGTTATTTTGGGCACTCCCTTTTTAGCTTTGATTATGCCAATTGAGAAAATTGATTCTCATGGAATATGCTCTAATTTACATGGTCAGTCAATTACTTTCCAGTTCTTGACCCCACCAGTAAATAAGCATATCAATGCTCTGAAAGATAACATTATCTTCAAGGAAAAACAACTGAATTATTTGCAAAAGGAGGTATCCTCTTTAGCAATTAATCAAAGATTGGTACAACCCATTGAGCAAAGGAAAATTGAGTCACTACGACAAAACTTTCTAAAATAAATCTGTAGTGAGATTCCTAATGCTTTTTGGGCCAAGTCTGTAAAATCAACAACAATACTGACCCAACCATTGCTAAGTTTGTCGTTGCTGGTTTTACAGGTATCCTTAAAGGATGGTGGGATAATGTTCTCACTGACATTCAGAAAGCTGAAATCTTTTCTGCAACTAAGCTTGTTAAAGATGAAGCTACTCAACAATCAGGCCCTACTCCTGATGCTGTTTACACACTCATTACCACTATTATCCAACATTTTGTTGGCCCTGAAGGTGCTAATAGTGAACGGAGTTGTGAACTTCTGCAAAATCTAAGATGTCCATCTTTAACTCATTTCCGGTGGTATAAAGATGTATTCTTGGCCAAGGTTCTCCAGCTCAATGATGCAAATCCAATTAATCAAAGATTGGTACAACCCATTGAGCAAAGGAAAATTGAGTCACTACGACAAAACTTTCTAAAAGAAATCTGTAGTGAGATTCCTAATGCTTTTTGGGCCAGAAAGAAGCATATTGTTTCTTTACCCTATGAAAAGGGGTTTACCGATAGCATGATTCCTTCTAAAGCTAGTCCCAGCCACATGAAAGCTGACTACTTGGAATTATGTAAAACTGAAATCAGCTCTTTAATGGCTAAAAAGCTTGTCACTACTAGCTACTCCCCCTGGAGTTGCAGAGCTTTTTATGTCAATAAAAATGCTGAAAAAGAACGAGGAATTCCTCGATTGGTTATTGATTATCGGCCACTTAACCTTACTTTAAGTTGGATCCGATACCCAATTCCCAACATCAAAGATCTTTTAGATAGGTTACAATCTGCTGTGATCTTTTCTAAATTTGATCTTAAATCTGGATATTACCAGGTGCAAATTACAGAAGAAGACAGGTACAAAACAGCCTTTTGTGTACCTTTCGGACAGTATGAATGGACAGTAATGCCATTTGGATTAAAAAATGCCCCTTCAGAATTTCAACATATTTTGAATGACATATTTAATCCTTTTACTGAATTTTCGATTATTTATATTGATGATATTCTCATATTTTCAAAATCAATTGATCAGCATTATAAACACTTGAAAATTTTCAAAGATGTCATTTACCGAAGTGGTTTAGTAGTTTCTGCTCCTAAACTAAAACTGTTTTTAACTAAGGTCCGATTTCTTGGTCATGAAATTTGTGATGGAAAAATTAGACCTATTAATCGCAGTATTGAGTTTGCCTCTAAATTTCCAGATGAGATTAAGGTTAAAACTCAACTTCAAAGATTTCTGGGTAGCTTGAATTATATTCGAAGTCACTACAAAAATCTTGCACAGGACACAGCAATTTTGTATACCAGGTTAAGGAAATCTCCTTCTCCATGGACTTTGGAACACACCAAAGCAGTCCAGAAGTTTAAACTCAGAGCCAAACAAATTCCTTGTTTAGCTCTAGCCAATTCTTCATGGTTCAAAATTGTGGAAACAGATGCCTCCAATATTGGATACGGTGGTATTCTTAAACAGAAAAATCCAACTACAGGAACAGAAGAGCTTGTTCGCTTCACTTCAGGAACTTGGAAAAATGCACAATTAAATTATTCAACCATAAAAAAGGAAATTCTTTCTTTGGTTAAATGCATTTATAAATTCCAAGATGATTTAATCAATCAGAAATTCTTGTTACGCATTGATTGTAGTGCTGCTAAACAAGTACTGGAAAAAGATGTAAAGAATTTAGTTTCCAAACAGATATTTGCTGGTTGGCAAGCTGATTTATCTACTTTTGATTTTTCTATTGAATATATTAAAGGCAGCTCTAATTCTTTACCTGATTTTCTAACTCGTGAATTTTTGCAGGGTTCATGAATCAGCCCCCCCATGGGCAGGGCCGGGGTACTACTCCAAAGGCTCGTGGCAAAAACAAGGCTAAGGCCAAAGTGGTTATACCACTCACTGATGATCAGTTTCCATATTTGGAGCATGTTGCTGATCTGCTCAAAAATCCTTCTAAAGGAGGCAGCAGTTCCCAGCAAAAACAACAGAAACCAACCATGAAAGAGGTTCTTGAACAAGAAACTCCATGGATACCTAATCAAAGGTATATTCAAACAGTATTGGTACTGGATTCTCAAGATGAACAATGGATGCCAGATCCTTGGGAAGTAAAATCCAGATATTTCCAAACCCAACAATATGCTACACCGGATGGTCGCCATAGATATATCTATGAAGCCATTCTTACTGAAACTTCCTCTGTGGAGATCAACCACACGAAGCAATTTCTGAATTCCAAAGATAGTCCTCTTACTTATAGTAAAGCTATCTTTAAGAGGCTTATAAGGCCTAGTGACTGGGGATTAAATCCCAATTTGCCAAGGAAAATATCCTATGGTCACAGTTACAATTATTGGGATTATATCTCAGCATGGACATATTCGTTCTTTTATCAAAATCCGAAGCATAGGCATTCTTGGTTCTTCAAGATATGTCCTCAATCAGTTAAGACTGATTTCCCAAACTGGGTTATACCCTGGTGGGTTATATTTGGCCCTGATCTGGATATGTTGCCCGAATCTATCAGTCAATTATATTTGCCATGGCAACAATTTCATCCTCAATTACGAGGACAGGATAATATTCCTGTAGGGAAATCCACCCTATTGTTCTTTACTGAATTTGGAATCCCTTGGATTTGGAAATGGGATTTCCAATGTGGTTATACCACTGACAAGTTACCGGTCCTCCAGCGGATCTTTTATTACAGATGGTGGTCAGGCATGACTCAAGAACCTATTCAAGCCCTCCTCCATCAGATCAGAAAGAAAACAATGGAATATATGGATAAGATTCCAAAGTTAACTATTCCAGAACCTGAAATCTTTAACCCATTTGATCTCGTTAAAGATATGATCAGAAAACAACAACCATTAATTACCGAAGCTGATTTAATGGTTAAATACATGGATTTTATGAGGACTAAATTTGTTAAATCCTTTGAATCCTCCACTCCTACAGTAAGAGATGATGCATCTATGATATCAGTCTCTAGCCAGACCAGCCAAGACGGTAATCAGTTTTCCTGTCTAGCCGGTTATGCACAAGATCCCAATGAAGATCTTATTTCAGAAGATGAGCCTACCGTAGCAGACTATTGGGACTCTCTCACTGAGCACTTAAAGGACAAGATGAATCCACCCAAAAAGTAAAGATTCCTCTTATCCTGCCGACAGAAGACGACAAAGAACTTTTCTCCAAAGTCTTTGCCTCAACAGTATTTCCTTCATCAGATGTCTACTTTCCATCAGATAAGGAGACAGCACTTAGTGGTGGGCCGACCGACTGCATTATTCCAGCACACGATCCCATGCACTACGCGGACTTCAAATTGTTAATTTCAAGTCCATTTTATGTATAAATAGAGGGTAATGTTTCCCTTCGATGTATCTTTTAATTATCTTTTCTCTCCTTTGTAATATTTCTCTGTACCAGTTTGAAGTTTAAAGAAAGTTTTCTGTAAGTCTGTACAACACTTATTTAAAGTTTATTATTTTGTATCGATCCTTTGCTTATATTATTTTGTATATATTTGCAATATTATTTACAAAATAATATAAGCAAAGGATCGATACAAAATAATATAAGCAAAGGATCGATACAAAATAATAAACTTTAAATAAGTGTTATTTATCGCATCCATTATAAAGTACTAGATACTATGTGTCCCAAGGCCATACGCAAAGTCTCTAAAGGAGTAACAGCATTATGGGACACTAACATGTATACATCCAATGTTGCCACAAAAAGGATGATTCCTTGGAGTGAGATAACATTTCCTGAACACTGGACGATTTCTAATGCCGTTCCAGCACAGCCAATTGCTAATCATAGCCTAGACTGTGTTATTCAGGACCAGGATGGTGATGTTTTTCTGAATTTCAGAAAATCTATAGATCTATCCAGATCTGCATCATCTAAAGGAAGTCATCTTCCTTATCGTGTTTCTTATCCTCCTTCTCGACATTCGATCTCGTCAGATTATCGTAAGGAAGGACTCCCTGAATCAGTTGATTCCAAGCTCAAGCTGAAAGGAATACAACAATCTCCGAATCAGATTCCAAGAGGAGTTTACGAGAAAGCACCCATAGGTATGTCTCGTCGCCAATTTGGAATTGAATTTAGCCCAACTCCATCTGAAATGGGAATCGGAAACGAATCTGTTAAGGATCAATTTGAAGATCCCACAGACATTAATGATCCTCATGAATATTAGTTTTAATGGATTTTGTCCCAGATAAAATTGCCATTAATACTGAATTTCAACAGGAACAGTATAGAGAATTCAGAAATTGGTATTTCAAAAGTTTTGACCAAAATCAATTACAACTTTTCAAAACCCAATTTTATGATTTTCTACAAGAACATAAAATGGTTATACCTTTTGTTTCTTGGTTTTACATGACCAATCATTCTCTTGTTAATATCAACATATTGGATGATTTTCTCAAACCATGGACCACATCTGAAGATAAGGTTTTCCACTCTGTCCATCCTCCCCCTGACCATCTAATTCTGAAAAGAATTGACCCGGACAGTGGTTCTAAAGTGGAAACCAAGGCTTATAGCCAACCTAGGATAATTGATTCATCCTGTAATGCTACTAAAAAGGACATTACTCATGTTTACAGGCAGAACAATTATACTAATGTTTGCTTACAAACGATAGGGTCCCAGCTTGGGAGAATTGAAACAGAAATCGACACGGTATTAAATACAATTAATACTAAGTGTATTTCTGTGAAACCTTCTCCTCCAGAAGCTTCCTTATCCAAAGCATTGGTGAAACCCGCAATTGAAGTTCAAGGCTTCAATCTGACACATCCTAAGAAGAATGAAGAATTTCTTACTCTTCTTACTCAGAAAATTCAAGGACTCAAACTTCAGACTTTATCCCATGATGAATCTGCAATTGGTTCTGATTCTGAGAATGTGTTACCTCATATTGAGGTATTCCAAAATGATTTTACTCAGATGCCTGAGTTCAACAGAATTGTCTATGATAAGAATATCCACTCTAATACAGCCCCTGCTCCGAGTCGATATTATTATCCCAGGCCCACACCTCAAGATATCTTGTATGAAGAAGATTATTTTCATACACAGAAATCTTTTCATGGCAAGACCATTTATGAATGGAACATAGATGGCAAATCTGATTATCAGATTTACGAGGTTATTCATCAAATACTGATGTATAGCCAAGTCTGTAAAATCAACAACAATACTGACCCAACCATTGCTAAGTTTGTCGTTGCTGGTTTTACAGGTATCCTTAAAGGATGGTGGGATAATGTTCTCACTGACATTCAGAAAGCTAAAATCTTTTCTGCAACTAAGCTTGTTAAAGATGAAGCTACTCAACAATCAGGCCCTACTCCTGATGCTGTTTACACACTCATTACCACTATTATCCAACATTTTGTTGGCCCTGAAGGTGCTAATAGTGAACGGAGTCGTGAACTTCTGCAAAATCTAAGATGTCCATCTTTAACTCATTTCCGGTGGTATAAAGATGTATTCTTGGCCAAGGTTCTTTTGTATTGCAATATTTTGTTATCAGAGCCATGATGGCTTAGGTTCTTATTGTTAATGCTTTTTAGGTTCTGGTAGCATGATTATTATCGTAATTATGTAATGAACAATATGAATATTATTCTGTCTGAATTATGTTTATCCCAGATTCAATTATGGATCGTCCAAAAGTCGCGTTGGATTGTTTAACCCGTTTTTGCATTAGATTACTACACAGGGTATTGTTTCCAGTAAATCGTTGACAGACGAGTAATAGAATCTCTCTTAAGCAGAAAGACGACAGAATAGTAACTTACTATTCACTATATAATATTATAATATTTATACTATGCAGACCTTAAAGTATTAACAATAATTAACAGACATGTTACAACCATCTTCGTCCTCCTCTTCAGGACTACAGGATAACCAGGATTCAGAACTGGTAAAAAATACTGAAGTAGTAGAATGGACCAATGTTCAAAATCAATTGGACAAATGGACTATACCTCCAGTAAGTGCAAAAAGCATTTACAAAATCGGAATGCTTAATTTAGCTGATCTATGGACTATTAAGACCATGGAACAAACCATGCAATTAAGCACTAAGGATACAATAATTAAATTATTGTCTTCCCGTGACCTTCAGAGGCACATGCATAAATATAAGTACATCCATATAGGTTTAATTCAAATTGCTTTTAAACCTTTAACCTTGTTAGGTATGGATGCCTGCATTCAAGCAACCCTACAGGATGCTCGATGTCTGAAATTTCACCCTTCTTTGATGGGTGCACTGGAAACCAGTCTATGTCATGGACCGGTTTATTTTGATGTCTATCCTAGTCTGAATTTATCTTTAACAGATAAAAATATCCATGAGGCAGTTAGTCTTAGGGTACAGACTTATGGATATGATTACTTACCTGGATCGGAAGTGATAAGTGTTATTTATCGCATCCATTATAAAGTACTTGATACTATGTGTCCCAAGGCCATACGCAAAGACTCTAAAGGAGTAACAGCGTTATGGGACACTAACATGTATACATCCAATGTTGCCACAAAAAGGATGATTCCTTGGAGTGAGATAACATTTCCTGAACACTGGACGATTTCTAATGCCGTTCCAGCACAGCCAATTGCTAATCATAGCCTAGACTATGTTATTCAGGACCAGGATGGTGATGTTTTTCTGAATTTCAGAAAATCTATAGATCTATCCAGATCTGCATCATCTAAAGGAAGTCATCTTCCTTATCGTGTTTCTTGTCCTCCTTCTCGACATTCGATCTCGTCAGATTATCGTAAGGAAGGACTCCCTGAATCAGTTGATTCCAAGCTCAAGCTGAAAGGAATACAACAATCTCCGAATCAGATTCCAAGAGGAGTTTACGAGAAAGCACCCATAGGTATGTCTCGTCGCCAATTTGGAATTGAATTTAGCCCAACTCCATCTGAAATGGGAATCGGAAACGAATCTGTTAAGGATCAATTTGAAGATCCCACAGACATTAATGATCCTCATGAATATTAGTTTTAATGGATTTTGTCCCTGATAGAATTGCCATTAATACTGAATTTCAACAGGAACAGTATAGAGGATTCAGAAATTGGTATTTCAAAAGTTTTGACCAAAATTAATTACAACTTTTCAAAACCCAATTTTATGATTTTCTACAAGAACATAAAATGGTTATACCTTTTGTTTCTTGGTTTTACATGACCAATCATTCTCTTGTTAATATCAACATATTGGATGATTTTCTCAAACCATGGACCACATCTGAAGATAAGGTTTTCCACTCTGTCCATCCTCCCCCTGACCATCTAATTCTGAAAAGAATTGACCCGGACAGTGGTTCTAAAGTGGAAACCAAGGCTTATAGCCAACCTAGGATAATTGATTCATCCTGTAATGCTACTAAAAAGGACATTACTCATGTTTACAGGCAGAACAATTATACTAATGCTTGCTTACAAACGATAGGGTCCCAGCTTGGGAGAATTGAAACAGAAATCGACACGGTATTAAATACAATTAATACTAAGTGTATTTCTGTGAAACCTTCTCCTCCAGAAGCTTCCTTATCCAAAGCATTGGTGAAACCCGCAATTGAAGTTCAAGGCTTCAATCTGACACATCCTAAGAAGAATGAAGAATTTCTTACTCTTCTTACTCAGAAAATTCAAGGACTCAAACTTCAGACTTTATCCCATGATGAATCTGCAATTGGTTCTGATTCTGAGAATGTGTTACCTCATATTGAGGTATTCCAAAATGATTTTACTCAGATGCCTGAGTTCAACAGAATTGTCTATGATAAGAATATCCACTCTAATACAGCCCCTGCTCCGAGTCGATATTATTATCCCAGGCCCACACCTCAAGATATCTTGTATGAAGAAGATTATTTTCATACACAGAAATCTTTTCATGGCAAGACCATTTATGAATGGAACATAGATGGCAAATCTGATTATCAGATTTACGAGGTTATTCATCAAATACTGATGTATAGCCAAGTCTGTAAAATCAACAACAATACTGACCCAACCATTGCTAAGTTTGTCGTTGCTGGTTTTACAGGTATCCTTAAAGGATGGTGGGATAATGTTCTCACTGACATTCAGAAAGCTGAAATCTTTTCTGCAACTAAGCTTGTTAAAGATGAAGCTACTCAACAATCAGGCCCTACTCCTGATGCTGTTTACACACTCATTACCACTATTATCCAACATTTTGTTGGCCCTGAAGGTGCTAATAGTGAACGGAGTCGTGAACTTCTGCAAAATCTAAGATGTCCATCTTTAACTCATTTCCGGTGGTATAAAGATGTATTCTTGGCCAAGGTTCTCCAGCTCAATGATGCAAATCATGAGCATTGGAAAGCCAAATTTGTAGATGGTTTACCAACCTTCTTTGCAGAAAGAATCAGGAAAAAGTTTAGAGATATGCATAATGGTATCTCTATCCCTTACAGAAACTATACCTATGGTGGATTAGTCAACATTGTAATCCAGGAAGGTCTAGCTCTCTGTAATGATCTGAAGTTACAATCCCAGTTAAAGTCCCAAAGATTAACTGGTCGAAAGGAAGTAGGTGAATTTTGTGATCAATTTGCCTATCAGACTCCCTTATCTTATCCTAAACCTTGGAAAAGAAATAAGGTTGAAAAACCTTATAAAAGGAAGTATTCCAAACGGAAGAATTATTCAAAGGAAAAGGATAATTCTAGACAGTATACTAAGCCTAAAAGGAGATATACTCCTAAAGCAAAGGGTAAAGGAAAGCCCAAAGCTGAGGCTAAATGTTTCAAATGTGGACGTATTGGCCACTATGCAAACAAATGTAGAACTAAGAAGAAACTCAGTAGTCTTCACATAGAAGAGGAACTGAGACTTCAATTAAGTAAATTGTTACTTAATACTAGTTCTTCTGAACCAGAATCATCAAGTGATTACGGAGATGTTGTCATGGAATTACAGTCTTCTTCTTCCTCTGAAGCAGAGATTGAAAACCCTAGATGTTCCTGTAATCCTTCGTATGATGATTACTATAAGGCAATTGTTGAGATGAATGGGTTAAGCTTAAATGTTTTGACCTCGACCCAACAATCCTTATTGGATCTTATAGATCATATCCAAGATCCTCAGATCAAGATGAAAGTCTTTGAAATAGGTTCTGCTCTGGCACGATCTAATGAGGATACGGATAATCCAGGTTTTCTGAGAGCAGAAAATCATTACAGCATGAAAGAAGTTCTAAGCAGATTAGAACACCAAGGACAAAATTCTCGTCCTACTAATCTCCCTGATCTTAGAATGGAGATTAATCTTTTAAAAGAAGAAATTCGTCAATTAAAGTCTTGTCAGACTAAGATGGATTTGGAAATTACTCTTTTAAAAGCAAAATCTGCAATTCCATCTTCATCATCCCATGATGAAGTTCCTCAATCCGAAGGTACTAATTATCTTCAACTTTTGAATCAAGTTACTTACCAAAAATGGTATATATCTATCAATTTGGTAATTAACCAGGAGTACACAATCACTAATGCAATTGCTTTAGTTGATAGTGGTGCAGACATGAACTGCATACAGGAAGGATTGGTTCCTACTCAATATTTTGAGAAAACCACTCAAGGTCTTACCAGTGCAAGTGGAGGTAAGATGCAGATTAAGTATAAACTTAATCATGTTTTCATTTGTAAAGAAGGTATTTGTCTACCATCTACTTTCTTACTCATCCGAAACATGGCACAACAAGTTATTTTGGGCACTCCCTTTTTAGCTTTGATTATGCCAATTGAGAAAATTGATTCTCATGGAATATGCTCTAATTTACATGGTCAGTCAATTACTTTCCAGTTCTTGACCCCACCAGTAAATAAGCATATCAATGCTCTGAAAGATAACATTATCTTCAAGGAAAAACAACTGAATTATTTGCAAAAGGAGGTATCCTCTTTAGCAATTAATCAAAGATTGGTACAACCCATTGAGCAAAGGAAAATTGAGTCACTACGACAAAACTTTCTAAAAGAAATCTGTAGTGAGATTCCTAATGCTTTTTGGGCCAGAAAGAAGCATATTGTTTCTTTACACTATGAAAAGGGGTTTACCGATAGCATGATTCCTTCTAAAGCTAGTCCCAGCCACATGAAAGCTGACTACTTGGAATTATGTAAAACTGAAATCAGCTCTTTAATGGCTAAAAAGCTTGTCACTACTAGCTACTCCCCCTGGAGTTGCAGAGCTTTTTATGTCAATAAAAATGCTGAAAAAGAACGAGGAATTCCTCGATTGGTTATTGATTATCGGCCACTTAACCTTACTTTAAGTTGGATCCGATACCCAATTCCCAACATCAAAGATCTTTTAGATAGGTTACAATCTGCTGTGATCTTTTCTAAATTTGATCTTAAATCTGGATATTACCAGGTGCAAATTACAGACGAAGACAGGTACAAAACAGCCTTTTGTGTACCTTTCGGACAGTATGAATGGACAGTAATGCCATTTGGATTAAAAAATGCCCCTTCAGAATTTCAACATATTTTGAATGACATATTTAATCCTTTTACTGAATTTTCGATTGTTTATATTGATGATATTCTCATATTTTCAAAATCAATTGATCAGCATTATAAACACTTGAAAATTTTCAAAGATGTCATTTACCGAAGTGGTTTAGTAGTTTCTGCTCCTAAACTAAAACTGTTTTTAACTAAGGTCCGATTTCTTGGTCATGAAATTTGTGATGGAAAAATTAGACCTATTAATCGCAGTATTGAGTTTGCCTCTAAATTTCCAGATGAGATTAAGGATAAAACTCAACTTCAAAGATTTCTGGGTAGCTTGAATTATATTCGAAGTCACTACAAAAATCTTGCACAGGACACAGCAATTTTGTATACCAGGTTAAGGAAATCTCCTTCTCCATGGACTTTGGAACACACCAAAGCAGTCCAGAAGTTTAAACTCAGAGCCAAACAAATTCCTTGTTTAGCTCTAGCCAATTCTTCATGGTTCAAAATTGTGGAAACAGATGCCTCCAATATTGGATACGGTGGTATTCTTAAACAGAAAAATCCAACTACAGGAACAGAAGAGCTTGTTCGCTTCACTTCAGGAACTTGGAAAAATGCACAATTAAATTATTCAACCATAAAAAAGGAAATTCTTTCTTTGGTTAAATGCATTTATAAATTCCAAGATGATTTAATCAATCAGAAATTCTTGTTACGCATTGATTGTAGTGCTGCTAAACAAGTACTGGAAAAAGATGTAAAGAATTTAGTTTCCAAACAGATATTTGCTGGTTGGCAAGCTGATTTATCTGCTTTTGATTTTTCTATTGAATATATTAAAGGCAGCTCTAATTTTTTACCTGATTTTCTAACTCGTGAATTTTTGCAGGGTTCATGAATCAGCCCCCCCATGGGCAGGGCCGGGGTACTACTCCAAAGGCTCGTGGCAAAAACAAGGCTAAGGCCAAAGTGGTTATACCACTCACTGATGATCAGTTTCCATATTTGGAGCATGTTGCTGATCTGCTCAAAAATCCTTCTAAAGGAGGCAGCAGTTCCCAGCAAAAACAACAGAAACCAACCATAAAAGAGGTTCTTGAACAAGAAACTCCATGGATACCTAATCAAAGGTATATTCAAACAGTATTGGTACTGGATTCTCAAGATGAACAATGGATGCCAGATCCTTGCGAAGTAAAATCCAGATATTTCCAAACCCAACAATATGCTACACCGGATGGTCGCCATAGATATATCTATGAAGCCATTCTTACTGAAACTTCCTCTGTGGAGATCAACCACACGAAGCAATTTCCGAATTCCAAAGATAGTCCTCTTACTTATAGTAAAGCTATCTTTAAGAGGCTTATAAGGCCTAGTGACTGGGGATTAAATCCCAATTTGCCAAGGAAAATATCATATGGTCACAGTTACAATTATTGGGATTATATCTCAGCATGGACATATTCGTTCTTTTATCAAAATCCGAAGCATAGGCATTCTTGGTTCTTCAAGATATGTCCTCAATCAGTTAAGACTGATTTCCCAAACTGGGTTATACCCTGGTGGGTTATATTTGGCCCTGATCTGGATATGTTGCCCGAATCTATCAGTCAATTATATTTGCCATGGCAACAATTTCATCCTCAATTACGAGGACAGGATAATATTCCTGTAGGGAAATCCACCCTATTGTTCTTTACTGAATTTGGAATCCCTTGGATTTGGAAATGGGATTTCCAATGTGGTTATACCACTGACAAGTTACCAGTCCTCCAGCGGATCTTTTATTACAGATGGTGGTCAGGCATGACTCAAGAACCTATTCAAGCCCTCCTCCATCAGATCAGAAAGAAAAAAATGGAATATATGGATAAGATTCCAAAGTTAACTATTCCAGAACCTGAAATCTTTAACCCATTTGATCTCGTTAAAGATATGATCAGAAAACAACAACCATTAATTACCGAAGCTGATTTAACGGTTAAATGCATGGATTTTATGAGGACTAAATTTGTTAAATCCTTTGAATCCTCCACTCCTACAGTAAGAGATGATGCATCTATGATATCAGTCTCTAGCCAGACCAGCCAAGACGGTAATCAGTTTTCCTGTCTAGCCGGTTATGCACAAGATCCCAATGAAGATCTTATTTCAGAAGATGAGCCTACCGTAGCAGACTATTGTGACTCTCTCACTGAGCACTTAAAGGACAAGATGAATCCACCAAAAAAGTAAAGATTCCTCTTATCCTGCCGACAGAAGACGACAAAGAACTTTTCTCCAAAGTCTTTGCCTCAACAGTATTTCCTTCATCAGATGTCTACTTTCCATCAGATAAGGAGACAGCACTTAGTGGTGGGCCGACCGACTGCATTATTCCAGCACACGATCCCATGCACTATGCGGACTTCAAATTGTTAATTTCAAGTCCATTTTATGTATAAATAGAGGGTAATGTTTCCCTTCAATGTATCTTTTAATTATCTTTTCTCTCCTTTGTAATATTTCTCTGTACCAGTTTGAAGTTTAATAAAGAAAGTTTTCTGTAAGTCTGTACAACACTTATTTAAAGTTTATTATTTTGTATCGATCCTTTGCTTATATTATTTTGTATATATTTGCAATATTTTGGTATCAGAGCCATGATGGCTTAGGTTCTTATTGTTAATGCTTTTTAGGTTCTGGTAGCATGATTATTATCGTAATTATGTAATGAACAACTTTAGAACCACTGTCCGTAATAAAAGATCCGCTGGAGGACCGGTAACTTGTCAGTGGTATAACCACATTGGAAATCCCATCATTAACAATAAGAACCTAAAAAGCATTAATTGAACAAATGGACTATTCCTCCAGTAAGTGCAAAAAGCATTTACAAAATCGGAATGCTTAATTTAGCTGATCTATGGACTATTAAGACCATGGAACAAACCATGCAATTAAGCACTAAGGATACAATAATTAAATTATTGTCTTCCCGTGACCTTCAGAGGCACATGCATAAATATAAGTACATCCATATAGGTTTAATTCAAATTGCTTTTAAACCTTTAACCTTGTTAGGTATGGATGCCTGCATTCAAGCAACCCTACAGGATGCTCGATGTCTGAAATTTCACCCTTCTTTGATGGGTGCACTGGAAACCAGTCTATGTCATGGACCGGTTTATTTTGATGTCTATCCTAGTCTGAATTTATCTTTAACAGATAAAAATATCCATGAGGCAGTTAGTCTTAGGGTACAGACTTATGGATATGATTACTTACCTGGATCGGAAGTGATAAGTGTTATTTATCGCATCCATTATAAAGTACTTGATACTATGTGTCCCAAGGCCATACGCAAAGACTCTAAAGGAGTAACAGCGTTATGGGACACTAACATATATACATCCAATGTTGCCACAAAAAGGATGATTCCTTGGAGTGAGATAACATTTCCTGAACACTGGACGATTTCTAATGCCGTTCCAGCACAGCCAATTGCTAATCATAGCCTAGACTGTGTTATTCAGGACCAGGATGGTGATGTTTTTCTGAATTTCAGAAAATCTATAGATCTATCCAGATCTGCATCATCTAAAGGAAGTCATCTTCCTTATCGTGTTTCTTGTCCTCCTTCTCGACATTCGATCTCGTCAGATTATCGTAAGGAAGGACTCCCTGAATCAGTTGATTCCAAGCTCAAGCTGACAGGAATACAACAATCTCCGAATCAGATTCCAAGAGGAGTTTACGAGAAAGCACCCATGGGTATGTCTCGTCGCCAATTTGGAATTGAATTTAGCCCAACTCCATCTGAAATGGGAATCGGAAACGAATCTGTTAAGGATCAATTTGAAGATCCCACAGACATTAATGATCCTCATGAATATTAGTTTTAATGGATTTTGTCCCTGATAGAATTGCAATTAATACTGAATTTCAACAGGAACAGTATAGAGAATTCAGAAATTGGTATTTCAAAAGTTTTGACCAAAATCAATTACAACTTTTCAAAACCCAATTTTATGATTTTCTACAAGAACATAAAATGGTTATACCTTTTGTTTCTTGGTTTTACATGACCAATCATTCTCTTGTTAATATCAACATATTGGATAATTTTCTCAAACCATGGACCACATCTGAAGATAAGGTTTTCCACTCTGTCCATCCTCCCCCTGACCATCTAATTCTGAAAAGAATTGACCCGGACAGTGGTTCTAAAGTGGAAACCAAGGCTTATAGCCAACCTAGGATAATTGATTCATCCTGTAATGCTACTAAAAAGGACATTACTCATGTTTACAGGCAGAACAATTATACTAATGTTTGCTTACAAACGATAGGGTCCCAGCTTGGGAGAATTGAAACAGAAATCGACACGGTATTAAATACAATTAATACTAAGTGTATTTCTGTGAAACCTTCTCCTCCAGAAGCTTCCTTATCCAAAGCATTGGTGAAACCCGCAATTGAAGTTCAAGGCTTCAATCTGACACATCCTAAGAAGAATGAAGAATTTCTTACTCTTCTTACTCAGAAAATTCAAGGACTCAAACTTCAGACTTTATCCCATGATGAATCTGAAATTGGTTCTGATTCTGAGAATGTGTTACCTCATATTGAGGTATTCCAAAATGATTTTACTCAGATGCCTGAGTTCAACAGAATTGTCTATGATAAGAATATCCACTCTAATACAGCCCCTGCTCCGAGTCGATATTATTATCCCAGGCCCACACCTCAAGATATCTTGTATGAAGAAGATTATTTTCATACACAGAAATCTTTTCATGGCAAGACCATTTATGAATGGAACATAGATGGCAAATCTGATTATCAGATTTACGAGGTTATTCATCAAATACTGATGTATAGCCAAGTCTGTAAAATCAACAACAATACTGACCCAACCATTGCTAAGTTTGTCGTTGCTGGTTTTACAGGTATCCTTAAAGGATGGTGGGATAATGTTCTCACTGACATTCAGAAAGCTGAAATCTTTTCTGCAACTAAGCTTGTTAAAGATGAAGCTACTCAACAATCAGGCCCTACTCCTGATGCTGTTTACACACTCATTACCACTATTATCCAACATTTTGTTGGCCCTGAAGGTGCTAATAGTGAACGGAGTCGTGAACTTCTGCAAAATCTAAGATGTCCATCTTTAACTCATTTCCGGTGGTATAAAGATGTATTCTTGGCCAAGGTTCTCCAGCTCAATGATGCAAATCATGAGCACTGGAAAGCCAAATTTGTAGATGGTTTACCAACCTTCTTTGCAGAAAGAATCAGGAAAAAGCTTAGAGATATGCATAATGGTATCTCTGTCCCTTACAGAAACTATACCTATGGTGGATTAGTCAACATTGTAATCCAGGAAGGTCTAGCTCTCTGTAATGATCTGAAGTTACAATCCCAGTTAAAGTCCCAAAGATTAACTGGTCGAAAGGAAGTAGGTGAATTTTGTGATCAATTTGCCTATCAGACTCCCTTATCTTATCCTAAACCTAGGAAAAGAAATAAGGTTGAAAAACCTTATAAAAGGAAGTATTCCAAACGGAAGAATTATTCAAAGGAAAAGGATAATTCTAGACAGTATACTAAGCCTAAAAGGAGATATACTCCTAAAGCAAAGGGTAAAGGAAAGCCCAAAGCTGAGGCTAAATGTTTCAAATGTGGACGTATTGGCCGTTATGCAAACAAATGCAGAACTAAGGAGAAACTCAGTAGTCTTCACATAGAAGAGGAACTGAGACTTCAATTAAGTAAATTGTTACTTAATACTAGTTCTTCTGAACCAGAATCATCAAGTGATTACGGAGATGTTGTCATGGAATTACAGTCTTCTTCTTCCTCTGAAGCAGAGATTGAAAACCCTAGATGTTCCTGTAATCCTTCGTATGATGATTACTATAAGGCAATTGTTGAGATGAATGGGTTAAGCTTAAATGTTTTGACCTCGACCCAACAATCCTTATTGGATCTTATAGATCATATCCAAGATCCTCAGATCAAGATGAAAGTCTTTGAAATAGGTTCTGCTCTGGCACGATCTAATGAGGATACGGATAATCCAGGTTTTCTGAGAGCAGAAAATCATTACAGCATGAAAGAAGTTCTAAGCAGATTAGAACACCAAGGACAAAATTCTCGTCCTACTAATCTCCCTGATCTTAGAATGGAGATTAATCTTTTAAAAGAAGAAATTCGTCAATTAAAGTCTTGTCAGACTAAGATGGATTTGGAAATAACACTTTTAAAAGCAAAATCTGCAATTCCATCTTCATCATCCCATGATGAAGTTCCTTAATCCGAAGGTACTAATTATCTTCAACTTTTGAATCAAGTTACTTACCAAAAATGGTATATATCTATCAATTTGGTAATTAACCAGGAGTACACAATCACTAATGCAATTGCTTTAGTTGATAGTGGTGCAGACATGAACTGCATACAGGAAGGATTGGTTCCTACTCAATATTTTGAGAAAACCACTCAAGGTCTTACCAGTGCAAGTGGAGGTAAGATGCAGATTAAGTATAAACTTAATCATGTTTTCATTTGTAAAGAAGGTATTTGTCTACCATCTACTTTCTTACTCATCCGAAACATGGCACAACAAGTTATTTTGGGCACTCCCTTTTTAGCTTTGATTATGCCAATTGAGAAAATTGATTCTCATGGAATATGCTCTAATTTACATGGTCAGTCAATTACTTTCCAGTTCTTGACCCCACCAGTAAATAAGCATATCAATGCTCTGAAAGATAACATTATCTTCAAGGAAAAACAACTGAATTATTTGCAAAAGGAGGTATCCTCTTTAGCAATTAATCAAAGATTGGTACAACCCATTGAGCAAAGGAAAATTGAGTCACTACGACAAAACTTTCTAAAATAAATCTGTAGTGAGATTCCTAATGCTTTTTGGGCCAAGTCTGTAAAATCAACAACAATACTGACCCAACCATTGCTAAGTTTGTCGTTGCTGGTTTTACAGGTATCCTTAAAGGATGGTGGGATAATGTTCTCACTGACATTCAGAAAGCTGAAATCTTTTCTGCAACTAAGCTTGTTAAAGATGAAGCTACTCAACAATCAGGCCCTACTCCTGATGCTGTTTACACACTCATTACCACTATTATCCAACATTTTGTTGGCCCTGAAGGTGCTAATAGTGAACGGAGTTGTGAACTTCTGCAAAATCTAAGATGTCCATCTTTAACTCATTTCCGGTGGTATAAAGATGTATTCTTGGCCAAGGTTCTCCAGCTCAATGATGCAAATCCAATTAATCAAAGATTGGTACAACCCATTGAGCAAAGGAAAATTGAGTCACTACGACAAAACTTTCTAAAAGAAATCTGTAGTGAGATTCCTAATGCTTTTTGGGCCAGAAAGAAGCATATTGTTTCTTTACCCTATGAAAAGGGGTTTACCGATAGCATGATTCCTTCTAAAGCTAGTCCCAGCCACATGAAAGCTGACTACTTGGAATTATGTAAAACTGAAATCAGCTCTTTAATGGCTAAAAAGCTTGTCACTACTAGCTACTCCCCCTGGAGTTGCAGAGCTTTTTATGTCAATAAAAATGCTGAAAAAGAACGAGGAATTCCTCGATTGGTTATTGATTATCGGCCACTTAACCTTACTTTAAGTTGGATCCGATACCCAATTCCCAACATCAAAGATCTTTTAGATAGGTTACAATCTGCTGTGATCTTTTCTAAATTTGATCTTAAATCTGGATATTACCAGGTGCAAATTACAGAAGAAGACAGGTACAAAACAGCCTTTTGTGTACCTTTCGGACAGTATGAATGGACAGTAATGCCATTTGGATTAAAAAATGCCCCTTCAGAATTTCAACATATTTTGAATGACATATTTAATCCTTTTACTGAATTTTCGATTGTTTATATTGATGATATTCTCATATTTTCAAAATCAATTGATCAGCATTATAAACACTTGAAAATTTTCAAAGATGTCATTTACCGAAGTGGTTTAGTAGTTTCTGCTCCTAAACTAAAACTGTTTTTAACTAAGGTCCGATTTCTTGGTCATGAAATTTGTGATGGAAAAATTAGACCTATTAATCGCAGTATTGAGTTTGCCTCTAAATTTCCAGATGAGATTAAGGATAAAACTCAATTTCAAAGATTTCTGGGTAGCTTGAATTATATTCGAAGTCACTACAAAAATCTTGCACAGGACACAGCAATTTTGTATACCAGGTTAAGGAAATCTCCTTCTCCATGGACTTTGGAACACACCAAAGCAGTCCAGAAGATTAAACTCAGAGCCAAACAAATTCCTTGTTTAGCTCTAGCCAATTCTTCATGGTTCAAAATTGTGGAAACAGATGCCTCCAATATTGGATACGGTGGTATTCTTAAACAGAAAAATCCAACTACAGGAACAGAAGAGCTTGTTCGCTTCACTTCAGGAACTTGGAAAAATGCACAATTAAATTATTCAACCATAAAAAAGGAAATTCTTTCTTTGGTTAAATGCATTTATAAATTCCAAGATGATTTAATCAATCAGAAATTCTTGTTACGCATTGATTGTAGTGCTGCTAAACAAGTACTGGAAAAAGATGTAAAGAATTTAGTTTCCAAACAGATATTTGCTGGTTGGCAAGCTGATTTATCTGCTTTTGATTTTTCTATTGAATATATTAAAGGCAGCTCTAATTCTTTACCTGATTTTCTAACTCGTGAATTTTTGCAGGGTTCATGAATCAGCCCCCCCATGGGCAGGGCCGGGGTACTACTCCAAAGGCTCGTGGCAAAAACAAGGCTAAGGCCAAAGTGGTTATACCACTCACTGATGATCAGTTTCCATATTTGGAGCATGTTGCTGATCTGCTCAAAAATCCTTCTAAAGGAGGCAGCAGTTCCCAGCAAAAACAACAGAAACCAACCATGAAAGAGGTTCTTGAACAAGAAACTCCATGGATACCTAATCAAAGGTATATTCAAACAGTATTGGTACTGGATTCTCAAGATGAACAATGGATGCCAGATCCTTGGGAAGTAAAATCCAGATATTTCCAAACCCAACAATATGCTGCACCGGATGGTCGCCATAGATATATCTATGAAGCCATTCTTACTGAAACTTCCTCTGTGGAGATCAACCACACGAAGCAATTTCCGAATTCCAAAGATAGTCCTCTTACTTATAGTAAAGCTATCTTTAAGAGGCTTATAAGGCCTAGTGACTGGGGATTAAATCCCAATTTGCCAAGGAAAATATCCTATGGTCACAGTTACAATTATTGGGATTATATCTCAGCATGGACATATTCGTTCTTTTATCAAAATCCGAAGCATAGGCATTCTTGGTTCTTCAAGATATGTCCTCAATCAGTTAAGACTGATTTCCCAAACTGGGTTATACCCTGGTGGGTTATATTTGGCCCTGATCTGGATATGTTGCCCGAATCTATCAGTCAATTATATTTGCCATGGCAACAATTTCATCCTCAATTACGAGGACAGGATAATATTCCTGTAGGGAAATCCACCCTATTGTTCTTTACTGAATTTGGAATCCCTTGGATTTGGAAATGGGATTTCCAATGTGGTTATACCACTGACAAGTTACCGGTCCTTCAGCGGATCTTTTATTACAGATGGTGGTCAGGCATGACTCAAGAACCTATTCAAGCCCTCCTCCATCAGATCAGAAAGAAAACAATGGAATATATGGATAAGATTCCAAAGTTAACTATTCCAGAACCTGAAATCTTTAACCCATTTGATCTCGTTAAAGATATGATCAGAAAACAACAACCATTAATTACCGAAGCTGATTTAATGGTTAAATGCATGGATTTTATGAGGACTAAATTTGTTAAATCCTTTGAATCCTCCACTCCTACAGTAAGAGATGATGCATCTATGATATCAGTCTCTAGCCAAACCAGCCAAGACGGTAATCAGTTTTCCTGTCTAGCCGGTTATGCACAAGATCCCAATGAAGATCTTATTTCAGAAGATGAGCCTACCGTAGCAGACTATTGGGACTCTCTCACTGAGCACTTAAAGGACAAGATGAATCCACCCAAAAAGTAAAGATTCCTCTTATCCTGCCGACAGAAGACGACAAAGAACTTTTCTCCAAAGTCTTTGCCTCAACAGTATTTCCTTCATCAGATGTCTACTTTCCATCAGATAAGGAGACAGCACTTAGTGGTGGGCCGACCGACTGCATTATTCCAGCACACGATCCCATGCACTATGCAGACTTCAAATTGTTAATTTCAAGTCCATTTTATGTATAAATAGAGGGTAATGTTTCCCTTCAATGTATCTTTTAATTATCTTTTCTCTCCTTTGTAATATTTCTCTGTACCAGTTTGAAGTTTAATAAAGAAAATTTTTTGTAAGTCTGTACAACACTTATTTAAAGTTTATTATTTTGTATCGATCCTTTGCTTATATTATTTTGTATATATTTGCAATATATATATACGTATTGGTGAGTGTATCATTATCATCCAAAATGAATTAAAACGATCAAATTTTCTGACGATATAGCTGTCGTAGTTTTCGTAAACACCAATTCCGAGGTCTGTTTTGTTCATTTATTATTACGAATTCATAATATATTTTCTAGTGGTTGAGCTCTATTGACTCTGATCGTTGGCTCTCTCTCCTCCATTGACAAGCACATGCCCAATTGCCCACTACTCTTCTCTTTCCCTGCACCAGACGCCACTACCCTCTTCTGCAACCGCTCTCACGTCACTCCCCTTCTCTCTCCTCTCTCCTCAGGTTCGTGCACACAATACCCATATACATATCTATACATATATCTATGTGTATAAATGTAATTTTGTTCTTGTTTATGCTTGTAGTTGTAGATTTACATGTGAAATTATAAACCCATGTTCAATTAGTGATCAATTTTGTTATAGTTGGAATTCTAGACTCCTGATTACAATCCAAACCCACAATTTCTTTGAGATTCTTGTAAACCCGGTGATGTTCTATAAACCCATGTTCAATTAGCTCATCAATTCTGAACTCTTGTTTTCAATCCAAACCCATAATTTTCTTTTAGATTCTTGTAAACCTGGTGATGTTCTATAAACCCATGTTCAATTAGCTCATCAATTGTGTTATAGTTAAAATTCTGAAGTCTTGATTACAATCCAAACCCACAATTTCTTTTAGATTTTTGTAAACCTGGTGGTGTTCCGTGAAATTATAAACCCACGTTCAATTCGGTCATCAATTCTGTTCTAGCTGAAATTATGAACTCCTGACCAAACCCGCAATTTCTTTTAGATTTTTGTAAATCTGGTGGTGTTCGATTTTGGGTAGTATGGATTTGCAACTAGTGAAGAGTGGTTTGGTTTATACTCGAAAAAGGAAGAATTGGGTTCTTCTATTGGCAGCTTTGGGGGTTTCTGGTTATGGGGTATATAGGGTTTATTATTGCCCCTCTATGGTTGAGAAGAGGAGGAGGTTGTTGAAGTGCTTAGGAGCCCTCATTTCTGTTGCTGAAATGGTGTCCGATTGTGCGGAGACAATTGGGGTTTTGTCCAAAGATTTGAAAGAGTTTATACAATCTGACTCGGACAAAATTCCCAATAGTTTGAGGCAAGTTTCTAAAATTACACAGTCGGAGGAGTTTTCGGATTCGGTGATTAGGGTTACAACAGCTTTAACTGTTGGAATTATGAGAGGGTGTCGATCAGAGGTGAGGGATAGTGATGGAGTGAATGGCGATTCGGGGTTTCTGGACCGGGTTATGGATAAGCTGTCTTCTACATCTGGGACTGGTTTTGCTTCTGTAGTAGTTGGGAGCTTTGCTAGGAACCTAGTCATTGCTTTCTATTCTGATGAGACATCTAGTATGGATAATTCAACGAGTGTTGATCGTGATGTTTCAGAATCGGATTCTGTCCAAAAATGGGTGAATGTGGTGTGTGGTGAGAGGTGCAGAGAACTCATTGGTGATTGTGTTCAGTTGTTTGTGAGCACAGCGGTTGCCGTTTATCTTGACAAGACCATGGATATCAACACATATGATGAAGTTTTTTCAGGGTTGACTAACCCCAAGCACGAAAGAAAAATGAAAGACATGTTGGCATCGATCTGCAATGGTGCAGTAGAAACTCTTGTAAAAACATCACACCAAGTGTTGACAAAGACAGATTCAGATATCAATTCAGGTGCTTCACATTTAACTATTGATTATTTTCGAAGTCCAACTGCTGTTCAGGAGGAGCTTAATGGGCTAGAACCAACATCAACTGAACCAAAAGTAAGAAAATCATTTGATGAAAATGAGAATAGTGGGTGGGTGAGTAAGATGTCTTCTACTTTGGCTGTACCAAGCAATAGGAGGCTTGTTCTTGATGTGACAGGGAGGGTAACATTTGAAACAGTTAGATCTTTCCTTGAGTTTTTGCTGGAGAAACTATTTGATGGTTTGAAAAGAAGTCTTAGTGTCATGTACGAGGCGGTGGTTGATGGAAGTCATGAAGTTGTCAGATATGTGATAGCAAAATCATCTGTTTTTGCTACTCTATGTTTTTCTTTGTGTTTGCATATATTGGGTGGTGCTTGGGTTTTGGTGCCAGCTTAAGCCGTGAATTTCTCATATAGCGACTTATATATATATATATATATATATATATATTTTCTCTCATAAAGTGGATACTTGTTATTAGACTCACAATATTCTTTTTTCTAGTGTTATGTTTGGTGCATACAGTTTTTTGTAAAATATTGTGTATCATAAATCAAATGTTCACAATTCAGCAGATTTATTAAATGTTGCTTCTCACCGGCCTCTATGAGATCTATCATCTTCCTCCTCTATTCTCTTTGATAAAATGATGTTTCCTGGGGCAGTCTTAGTGAAAAATCATATTAAAGGGATATATATATATATATATATATATATATATATATATAAATGTAGTTCTTTGTTGGGCGGTGGTCACAAAATTCAATACGGTTTGACAGTGAGATGAGTAGAGAATAATATGCTTGAAGAAGTTGAAACAATAGGAATCTCACTGAAAGGTAGACATGCTTCTTTCCATCAATGATGTTTGTCCTGTCCAACTTAATGGTGCATTGAAGAACCTGTATGTGGTAATATAATTAAATTTCTTTCTTATTCTTCAGGGTGAAAACTACGGTAATTGACATTACTCCATATTGAAATTAAAAGGTAGAGATACTGATTTCAACAGGTCATGAATTTCGGGATTTTCTTTTATATATCTTGTTGATAGGGTGGCGAATCTGGCGATGCATAATATCATGTATGTATGATAGTGAGTTTGTTGCTGTGAGATTCATCGCAAAGAAAGCACACCTGGTAATCATTGACCGCTGTTAAACTCCTGAACTGTATACTGAATGTAAACACTTACCTATCTTATTAACTATATTGTTGTCAGATCATCCATTTTTCTCTTTTGGTAAGTGTAATCTTGTTAATTGGCTCTATAGTTGCATGAGTACATGAAGCTAAGTGAGAGATGTCTGAAAAGTGGTAATTGTGGTACCGGATATATTTTTAGCCAATTATCTTAGTTTAAGATCAGTATGTATGCTCTAATTTCAAATTCTCTTAAGTATCTAGCGTGATGCACTTATTCTTGCAGCACCACCGTCCAATTTTCTTGTGCGTGTGGTCTTGCATTTGCATCGTCATGAACAAGCGTGTTATTGGATGTGTAATAAAATAGGTCGGATTACTAATAATCTGTTGCTTTAATGTTTTATTTTTCATATATTATATAGCATTTTAGTGAACGCAATTTCGCTCAAATGATAATATGTTTTATTTCTTATGTTTGTATATCGAGTCATGACTAAAATGATCTCTTTTGTCGTGTCTTTTTCTTTTTGACAAGTTCATTAGTCATGTCTTTTTCTTTTTGACAAGTTCATTAGTCATGTCCTCCTAGGGAGTTCCCGTGTCTTCTTTTAAATGATCCATGTATCCAACTACGTAAATCCGGGTAGCAGGACTGTTAGAGATTGAAGTTTCATACCCGACCGGACGTGTTTTCAAGCATTTGGCAGAGGTATTCGACTACATTTTCAAAGGAAATTCAGTTAAGCTTCTTAATAGGTATGTCATTCCATTTGTGAAAAACTTTGATGTTTGGATCTTTATTTCTGTCATTAGATTTTATTGTGGGAAGTAAAAGAATTTGTTATATTCTCTCCCTTGAGGCTGAACAATACGAATTTGCATTCTGGCTTTTTGCTTGTGTTAGTTTGGCAGTTTAACGAGTAACGCATTTATTTGTATGATATTAAATAGACAGATTTCTTAATGCTGAATGACAAGAATGGTTTGTGTGTTCTGTTTCAATTTTCAATCAACAGAGTTGTCTTGTTGAGTGATAAGGTAGACATATACATATACATATACATACATATACATACATATATATACATATATATATATATATTAAATAGTAGGATTTAACCATGCCAAAGGCATTATTATTTCTCTGGAAGTGGCTTCTACTTTAACTGTAATGCAATTGGATGAGGCAAACAATTTCCATTGAACTTGTACTCGAAACATGTTGTTGCTGAAGAAGAGCTCATTGGATTGAATGAATGAGCTTGTGAATATGTCTTCTATTTTCAACATTAATTAATAGATGAATCCACTGTTGGAGTGATTCCCTCTTTTCAATGAATCTCTGTGTTATCACTTCTTACTTTGTTGGTGAAATAACCATCTTTAGAGTTAAAAGTTAACCATCCTTGGTGTTGAAAGTCATGTTTCTCATGGTGTCTATTACGGAACCTGTATCCTCTCCAGTGCCATTTCATCTTTGTGCAACAATTTTTAATTTTAAATTTTTTTTTTATGTATATGTTGCACCAATATTAGCAAAATAGTACCATGTCATATGATACAAGAGAGAGTCCGGATTGGTCTATTATATTCATTGGGAGATGATGGGGTGTCATCAGTCCATTTTTCTTGAGGAATGGCTTTTAAGACACATCCCCAACAGAGGTCCGAAGCATCTGTTTCAAGAATAAGTTTATCACCAGTCTGGGGAAAATAAACTTCAGGGATCTGTATCAAATCGGCTTTGATCTGTTGGATAATGGTGGTGTCATTAGCGGTCCAATCAAAGGGGACATTTTTCTGTAGCTTTTTTAATAAAGGAAGTTCCTTTTGTGCCAACCCTTTAATAAAAGATCGACCATAATTCAAGATGCCTAAAAAGCTTTGAAGTTGTTTTTTATCTTGAAGGATATCTGGGAAATCACGGATCTTGATAATTATGTGATCCTGTAGTTTTATACCTTTGTGGGTTAAAACTAAGCCGAGAAAATCAATGGATTCTTGTTCAACATCGATCTTCGTAGGGGATAAAATAATGCCGTACTTTTTCAGTTTTTCTGAAAGGCAGAGGAGATGATGTTTATGCTCTTCTCTAGTCTTAGAGAAAACTAAAATGTCATCAATATAAACAACAACAAAATCTTTAAGATCATTAAAGATGGAATCCATCCATCGTTGATAGATCTGTGGTGCTGTGTTAAGACCAAAGGGCATAACGGTCCATTGGTAATGACCGTGAGGCGTGCTAAATGCTGTTAGCGGTTTGGACTTCTTGCGCAGTTTGATCTGCAACAGGGATTACTCTCCCTGAATGACAAACTTGAAACTCTTACCCAGATTTTCACTCTTTCCACTCCTCCTGATTAACATAATGGTGAGGTCCCCTAGATCCATTGATTACAGGGCCGGCCTGAGAGGCCCAACACTTTGGGAGGCCCTAGGCGAATATACTAAATTTGAGAGGTTCTAGGTTTAAACTTTTTTTGGGCTTAAATTGGAGGCCTTAGGTGACTGCGTGGCCGGCCCTGATTGATTAATGTTTTTTTTTTTTTTTTTTTTTTTTTTTTTTTCATATTTAAAAATTATATTTATATTTATAAGAAATCCTTTGTCGCCTCTTAATATTGAATTAAGTTATGTTTTTAAATAACTTTGAAATGAAAACTTTATTTGAACCAAACTTTACCAGGCTCAGCCTCATAAGTCATAAACCTTACATTTTATATGAGCTTCAAATATAAGTCCACTCTAGTCTCGATTTGTACTAAATGTTTTTTTTTTTTTTTTTTTGGCACATTGCGTTGAACTCCAAAAAATTACGTAAATTGGTTTTCATTGCATCAAGTCATAGTTTATCCAACAAAATACCTCAAACTACTATTAACACAGTTGGTATAATCTCCCCTCTCTTTATAGGAAGTTCATATTCGAGTTCATCATAACGTGGTTTTCGCTGCATTAAGCAACAATTTGTCCACCAAAATACGTCCAACTCTCGGTATAATCTCTCTTCCCTTTATAGGGAGTTGAGGTTAGAATTTATCGCAGTGGTGTATGTGAGTATGTACTGTATGTGAGTATTTACCTAACACACGTACATGAAAAAGAAAGAAAAAAAATAAAAAATTTGAATGGTGGAGAATATACCAATAAATGCGTTTTTTTTTTTTTTTGGTTTCCCATTAAACACTATCGATTTTTTTTTTTTTTTGTTAATAAATAGATTTCAATTAAAATCCAACCATATCTTGCAAGTTGATAGTTGCAAACATTGACTCGAAGTCGGCTAATAATGAATGGCTCTTCACACTCTAATACAACTTTATAAACACATCCAAAAATGTGTGTTTTATAAAGCTGTTTCTGTGTGCCAACAACCAACTATTGTCTATTAAACATTATTATTTGAATTAATTCTCTATATATTTCATTGACCATTCGTCAATTACATTTGACAACCCTCGTCTACATGAGCTCAATCATGATTGCAAAAATCAGAACGCAACAATGATTTGAATAAAAAATGAATATCAGGAGAAAAATAAAATTTTAAAGTAAATAGTCAGGTCTAATAATTTGATTCAATCACTTAGAATTTTTTGATGTGTTTTGATTGAATTAAGTAGGTTAGACCATCCGGTTAGATAAATAGGTCTAAGAGTGTGTTTTGATTGAATGATTTGAAAATAAAATAAAAGAAAGAATAGTGTGAAATGTGTTTGGATTGTTTTAAATAGGGAGAGAAGAAAAGATTGGGAGAGATTTGAAATGATAGTCATCATTGATTATGCTCGCACATGAAACTTTTTTTCGTACAAATTATTCATACATGAAACTTGTGCGTCACTTAAAAATATATGCAATACAATGAAACAATTACATTAAATTAAAAATGCAAAACAATTACGTTAAGAATGCAATACACTATGTTTACATTATAAAAGTAAATTTATTGCATTGTTGATGAATGTTGTATCTTCAAGTTAAATGTTTTTAAGGATATTGTAGCAATATTGTATTTCGTGTATTGTTACATTCTACGTTAAAAAATGTGTACGCATATGTATATGTATATATATATATATATATATATATAAAGTACAGATTCTGGATTCTACCAATGGATAATATTCACTTCGAATCAATGCAGGGAACACAAAATTGAAGTTGCGATTGTAAAGTCAAAAAAGAAAAAAGTGAAGTCAACAAGTACGGGGAGAGAGGCCGGGTCAAGAACGCCAAATTTAGTCTTTCCTCTCATTTATAGATGTTAGTTATGGTGGGGAATATAAATGGACTATATCTATATATACACACACACACATGAACATTCAACACTGCAGGAAATGGAATGCATGAGAAGAACATTAAATGAGACTGCGCATGCTAACTAGAAACTAATTTTGTTATTATTAGGTTTCAGCAATAACTCTTTTCTATACTGAGAGAATATATATATATATATATATATAGCCATGGTAGGTACTAAACTATATGAACTTTGAATTATGTGGTAGGTACTACTACTAGGCTACTAAGTAGACTTCTCCTAGTCCTACTTCCACTAGAAGGTTTTCTAAATTTTTATCTGGCCTTGCCTTTTCACTATTTTTGGTAACTTGTAATATGAGCATGTATAAATTAATTATAAAAGGGTAAATTGAAAAGAAAAAAAAAAAAACGCTATTATATAAAAATCTTTATAATTTGAAAATAATCATAAATTGCCTCTTAAATATTTGTTGACGGTCAATTTGACAAATTTTATTTATTTTTTATTTTTTATTTTTTTTATAAATACCCTCCTGCCAAAATAACCTTAAAATACCCTTAAAAATTGAAATAAGCGTTTTTATATTTATTTTGTTTTAATGATTTGTTCATTTATATGGAATTGAAGCTTTGAAATTGAAATTGGTGAAAATTTTGATTCAATTTTTTTAATTGTTTTTTTTTTTCAAATTCCACAAATTCTAATTCCGAACACACCCTAAGGCTATTTTTGATATTTTAATATTTAAATTAATAAATGTTCTTATTTGTTCAATTTGAAACATATAAGGAGTCGATTTTTCTTTACACATTCTTTATATAACAAGGTTTTTCTTTTTTGGCATTTTACACATTATGAAATGAAATCATAATTGATTAAGATTTTTATAGTCAATCCATTTCTTTAATCCTAATTGACTGCATTTTTTTTCTTTCTCCATGTTAATGAAATTTGATTTTTTGGTTAGAATAAGGAACAACAACAACATTATAATACTAATAATAATGTAGGACCCTAGAAGCAGTTTTTTTTTTAATTCATTACTATCATTACTAATTTGCTCTCATGTCATCTTTAAGAACTAAAAATCCAAAGAGAACTTGGTCATATCACTCTACTAAGGATTAATAACTCAATATTAACTTACCTCATCTTCCCACAGTAAAAAAACACACACACACACACACAAAAACAGAAAACAGCAAGAAATACAAAGGGAAAGGCAAGGATATATATATATTCAAAATGAACTACATAATATATTTTTGTTCAAAACATAAAGCAAAGATATTCAAAATCCAGTACATGAGTTCATCTCATCTGATAAACCTCACAACGATAACAAGATTGGTAATCCAGTGAAAACTAGTTAGTAAATAACCCACAGCCAAACAGAACATATCTTACAAACCAAACAAGAAAATAAACATATAAAAATAAATAAAAAGTCTATGGCTTCTGCTTTTGGGTATAAATATAGTCAATATGAGCAGCCAAAGTCCTTCTCATTAAGCACTCTTCATCCCCAACTCCTTCACAGCTCTCATCTGCCACCTCAAACTTCTGAGCTTCAACAACCTGAAGAAAAAAAAAAAAAAAAAAATTTAACACAAAAATTCAAGAATGCTAATTATCTTATTCAATGCATCTAAGGAATAGAAAATCCCTCGGCTAGCATCCTCTGTCAATCATAAACAGACATAAGTTTTGAACTTACGCGTTGAGTGTTTGCCGGAGTGACCTCAGGGAGCTTTGTTGGCTCAGGCCGGGCTGCGTAGGATAGGGTGAAGCAAAGGAGGAGGACTATCATGATCAGAGAGGTAACTTTAGACATCTTTAGTGCTTTCTTGAGATATAGCTGGTTAAGAATGAGAGATAGGACTGTGGTATGTGAATTTATATAGGAGGAAGACAAATGACTAATAGGGGTGTGAACTTGAAAGAGTGAAATGGAGACTTTGGCCTATATAATTAATACAAGTTATAAATATGTAAAAGTTTTAAAAAGAAATATGGAAAAAGAACAAACCACAAGGGGTTTGAAAATTTCTCATTTAATAAAGTGCCGACTTAGAGAGATAGAGAGAGAGAGAGAGAGAGAGAGGTGGTTTTGAGTTTTGAGACTAGTTCTTGAATAGTGCCAAAATGTGGGCCATATCCACTTGTAACTTGTAGTTTGGCAGTACTTCTGGTTTTTTCTTGGTGGGTATCAAATGTTTTTAGTCAAATAAATTAGTGAAACTAACAGCTGATAGCGAGAATTATATATATCACATCATCAAGTAGATCTCAGCATGTTGAATGATTCCAATCACTACAGTGATCATTGCAGTGAATTGCTTGACTATTTATACACGTAAATCATTTTTACTGATAGTCTTAAAAATCATAATAGGTGTAACCAATTATAAGGTTTAATTATTTTCCATAATTATTTGAGTCGACAATGAAAACCCAATGCAGCAGATGGTACTAAAGTGTCAAATTTTTTTTTTGTTTTACAAGGACTTCACATAATTCACAGGATTTAAAGATTGAGTTGGTGACGTTAATGCGGCAATTTTTTTATATGTAAGGCAAGATTTAACACCCTCATTCTGAAATTTACATGATTCGAAGACTGAGCTTGTGTAGACTTTCACTGTGAATAACACAACTCTTTATGTATATATATTTTTGTTTGTTTTTTCATGTACCACCTAGTTATAGCAATTTAAGCCAAATGCATACAACCATATACAGTACTTTTTAAAACGCAACATAACTGTTTTACAATGCAACACATGCAACAATGTTACAAAATGCAACACTGATGTAACAACTTAAAAAAAAAATTATATAAAAAATATAACAAAATTTACATAATTATTGCATTATCAACGTGACATATGGAGAATCCTATTCATACTTTTCTATTGGTTTAGAAGAAGACAATTTATGTTACCTAATTATTACCAATGTGCCTCCATTCATGGCATGTTTAATTTGAACACAATAGTGAGATTAGCGGAAGTTGTGAAGACAATTTGTGAGGACTTGCATACATTCCACATCTACATTCTCTTAGCTCACAATCTCCATCATCTCTTTCTGTCTGGTTTATCCCTTTCGGTCCAGAAGTCAAATGGTAACATTCTAGAATGGATTAGAAAAGTCACAAATATTCTTGTTTTTATTGTCTTGAACAAATTAGATCATCATGAAATGTCAAAAAATGGGATTCACTCCTATATCTATATCTATATATATATATATATATATATATATATATTAAGGAATTAGATCATCATGAAATGTCAAAATGGGATTCACTCCTATATCTATATCTATATATATATATATATTAAGGATAGATTTTAATCCTTCAGGTTGAAAATTTTGTGCATAACTAAATTGGTGGCACAATAACCGTTTGTTCAGAACTTCTCTCTCTGATTTTGTTTGATTGGAATGAAAGACGGAACAAATGAAGGAATGAAGATTATTCTATTGTTTGGTTAGAAGAAAGTAAGATACAGAGGAAGAAAAGAAAGATGGGGCTTTTCTTTATAAATTATTACATGGTTTGAGACAATTAATAGTCAATGTGTAAACAAAACGCTAAACAAAATCAACACAAATCTGACGCATTTACTTACTTACGTGTTGACTAATAATCGACCCGGGGCCATGCAATAATTTTTGGCATTCCTCGACCGACTTACAGATATATCATTTTTAACTTTCAATTATCTACCAAGTTACTTTGCCGAAATGTCCCGGAGGGGATCTTGTGGTCTAATGATATTTTTTCTACTTCTCAAAAGGGATTGTGTGAATTAAAAAAAAAAAAAATGTAGATAAATTAGTAAAATACTGTTAAGGCAATCTCTTTCAATTTTGGATCATCTCCGCTCTCCCTTCTCCCTTATATTTGTTCCACTCTCCCAGCACATTTGCTCGGAGAGCTCTACCAATTAAGCTACTAAATAATGCCTTATCTCTTTCTTACACTTTCTTCCTTAATACTTATGTCAAACAAAGCAGAATTTTCTTGCATTGTTATTATTTAAAAAAAGTTTAAAGCAACATATACACAATCCTACAATATTATCATCCCTATCGAAACTATTATGCTCTAGAAAAAATTGGATAGAAGGGAGAGAATTAAGAAGGGATGGATAAGACATCACTAGGAAAGGATTGTGTATATATATATATATTTGGTTGGTTGGATAGAAGAAAAGAAAATAAATTCATAATTTACTATGTTTGATCGTTAAGAGAGAATGAAAGAGAAAGTTTTAATTATTTTTACCATTTTATCCAATAATATTTATACTATTGTAATTTATAGAGGACAATATTATAATTTTTATGATAGTATTTAATTTAAAAACTTTTTTAATAGTCTAGTTGTCTTCTCTCATTTCTTTCGCCCATTTTTGGGCAGATGAAAATTTGTAAAAGATGAGGATGAGTCATTCTAGGGGTGTGCAAAATAACTGTCAACCCGAAAAACCAAACTGGACCGGACCTAATTGGGCGGTCTGGGCGGTTCCATAGCGATTCGGTGCGGTCACGGTTCTAAAATAATGGAACCGTGAATTTTTGGTTTGGTCCTGGATTAAGGTCCTACAGGACTAGACCGGCCTACACCGAACCGTTATAAAATGTGTGTATATATATATGTGTGTGTTATATATTATATATATATAGCTATACCTATATACTACTTTTAACATTGTAAGGGATTTCGACATAACAATCAAACGTGAGTCAACATTCATCACTATTTGATATTTTTTTATTTGCTTTTCTTTCTCTCAATGTTTTGAATTTTGTGTACGTTCCAACATTCCTCCACTATATTTTTTTTTTTTTTGCTCACGCTGCCTTATTCACTTTTTTGTTGTCATCGTCGCGATATCTAGTTATTGATTAATCTTCCTCACGTAACCTTTGAAGTCGGGTCATTGTCGTCGATCTTTTATCATTGCCTTTGGTGGCATCCTTTCTCACACTCTGTCCCCTTCTCTCTCACTTTCAATTCATAAATCTTTGAGTCTCACAGCGTATTTGCGCCTCAAGCACAACCAACAACAACAACGAATCAAGTTTCTTAGTTTTCCATCATAGATTTGTCATCTTTTTCAGTTTCAACAAGATTCAACCTTATTTTAATTTATAAGGTTTAGCTTTTGGATCTATTTTACCAACTTTTCTCTTTCTTTTTCTCTCTCTATTTTAGTCTTGGATTCCGGAATATGAATGTTTTTATTGTTATTTTTGTTGTATACATAATTCAAGGGGAAAAAATATTCAACTAGAATTGTGAAACTGAATCGTTTTTCACGGTTTGGGCTGGTTCGGTTCCATAGCTCAAATGGTCTGATTCGGTTTCAGATTTTCTGGAACCGCAGGGAGCGGTTTGGTTCCAAAAATTCTCAAAACCGGACCAAATCGGACTGTGTGCACCCTAAGTCATCCTTCCTATTTTTCTTTCTTTCCTTATATCATCTCTACCGAACCAAAAAAATTCATTCATTACTTTATATTTTCTCTCTTCACACCTCTTTCTTCATTCCTACCGAACATAGTACTAACCTCACCCTTTTGTAGAAGAGAGAACATACCCTTTCGTAATTTTCTACCCTTATTAATTGGGGGCGCAAAAACCGTGAACTTCTGTATTATATATCTGTTGACTTTTTTCCTTTACTTGGCACTGGATTGTGCCTACAGTCAGAATCTGGATTAACATTTTCTTTACAATGTTGAAATCGCCATGAAATCACCAATCAAAACAGACCGTGTTCTTTATCATTTCCAGGCAATTAATTTTACCCAAATCATGCAATTCAAAATTTTCAATTTTAATCATTATCATGCTGAACTCTTTAGAATTGCAACGAAAATGAAGCCCAATGCATCTAAAATGCTGGAAAAATCTGGCAAGAGTGTTCAGATTACACTATGCAACAAATCTAAAACACTTGCAAATTAAAGGCATGTTTGGTACATGTTTTATTTTTGATGTTTTTGTTTTTGTGGTGAAAAAAATTGCATTTAGTAAAAAATGTTTTATTTTGTAGAACATGAAAACGTGTTGTAAAGAGTGGCTAAAAAGTTGATATACCGATTTAGGTTTTTAGGATGTACCGTAACAATAAATGGTATCAAAAAAATATTAAAAACTTTGAAATGACATTTTTAAACTAGCCATTATATTTTTAAATTTGAAACACTTTTTACCAAATATGTTTTTATATTTATTCTTTCAAAACTTTTGCAACAAATAGACATTACTAAATATGTTTACTAAACACTTTTTACTATATATTTTCAATTATTACCCAAAACACCATATAACAAAACACTTTTTCAACAAAAAAAAAAAAAAAAAAAAAACAACGGTATAATGGATCAAAATGAGTTATCAAAATAAGTTGTCTCTGAGACTAAGTAGTCCAAAGCTGGCATAAGTAAAAGTAATAGAAAACAAAGATTTAAGGATAAATTACATTGATCTGCACTGAAGTTTGTACAAATTACATACAATTGATTGACCAACTTTTATTACTTTGACATTCGCTTAACAACACTCTAGCGTTTTCCTACGGAGACATGGTGATCAAATTTTATAAAATAACAAATTTGCCCTTCTTTGTATGAAAAGACAATAGGATAAATTACACTGACCATCCCTTAAGTTTTGACAAATTACAAATAGGTTGTTTGAATTTTCAGATTAACAAATATTTGGCCATAATACATGATTATTATTATAATATAAATGTGTTACTAACTTCTCACACTCAAAATCACTTTCTCACTATGGATTAATAAATTTAAGAAAGATTAAAGTAATAAATACGATTTATTTGTATTTAATTTGCTCAAATTCCAAGAAAATGTTCCAAATCTTCATGGTGGTGATGACTGATGACTAATAATTAAAGGAATAAAATCATAACACGGAAGATATACATCTCATGCATATCTACCTAGTATTAAAAATTTGCACCTAAAGTCATTAGTTAATATTATCAAATGTCAAACACTAAAGTTGACACTAATCTAAACTTATTTTGAATAGTACAAGTTGGTTACGATCATTCAAAGATCGCATTAGATTTTGAAGAATTATATAATAATGTTCTGCTTTGTACTACTTGCTAGTAAAACTCTAATAGATCCTTCTTACATTTCACATCAGTATAGAATGTTAGTCTAACACGATTATAAGAATAATCAAAGAAATTAATCAACAAGAATTAATATTCTTAGTTAATTTTGGAGGTATGCAACTGAATTTCTTTAGAACAAATTAGTTATCAACTATTGATATAGAAAGAATTAATGTGTACTTGAAATAAGCCTCTAAGACAAGGAGAATGATCCTTGAAGTGATTTATAAAACCGATTATTCTAATCGAGACTTTTTGCAGCCCTGATATGTACTTGATGTGAAATTTTTGACATCCCAATAAAATATATTTCAGGGCTGCAAAAATAATCAGCCATAGTAATATATCGGTTTTTTGGATAGACTTGAATAGAAGAGAAGAAAAGGAAAAATATAAAAAAAAAACAAAGAGAGTAAAAGGACGTTAATTTGGGAAGACTGCTATTACATGCATGTTTATGTAATGAGGTTTTGTGTAGTCAAAAAGCTAATTCTTTTATGGGGTAATTAAGGTCAAAAGCTAAAAGCTAAAAGCTGTTTTGGTTTATTCCTTTCGGTAGGTAAAGTGTGGGTTTGGGCAAACTGCACTTTTGCATGTTGATCAAAACGACCAATCCAGGTTCGTCAATGCGTCGTGTGTGTGTGTGTATGTGTTTTTTTTTTTGGAAGGTTTAGGTCACAAAACTTGATTCATTTAATAATAATAATAATAATAATAAAACACCAATAGTACAAAAACTAAAGCCGTTAAGTAAAACACGCACTTGTCTAGAGGGTCTTTGTCCCACGCCACATTTAAATAAGGAAGGTCCTGAACATACAAGGGCGAGTAGACAATATTAGTTAATAGGTAGTTTAAGGTTATGGTGCCATGCCAAGTGCCCACACAAAGAGTGGAGTGCTTGTCCGGGTTGTTACCGGGAGATAGGTAGGCAAGTGGTCAGACTGCAACATGGCCAATGCAAATTCGAGTAGAATAGAATGTTAGGAGACCTTATCTTGCAACGAGAGCATTGCAATTCCACAAATTCAATAGGAGCCAACAAACACTTTTACCTACCAACTTAATTTATTTATTTATTTATTTTTTTCACACACACACACACATATATATATATAAAGAATTAAATACTCTTTGAAAAAATCGCGGTCAAAGTGAGCAACATGATAAATATTCATTATCACTTTCAGAACCCTACAAGCTTATATATATATATATAACTAATTAAGTCAGATGCTCAAATCATGTTCATGGGGGTGATTCTTTTCTTTGGGTGAGAATCCATTATAAATTTTTTGGACTTTTTTAACATCTGCACTCTTAGTCTTAAGGAGACCATGTGACATTATTCTTTAGATTGGATGCTCACGATGTCATATACGTTCAATTCAATGAATGAAGGCACAAGTTAGCTAAGAGGCTCCGTCATCACAACACTCCTTTAAATAAAAATTAATGGGTAGATTCATTTCTTGTCAACTTTCCCACCTTCACTTTGTAATGGATTCTTACTAAATTCAGTGAAAAATATGGAATATATTGACCATAACATGTACACACTAGCACAAGAGACTCAAAACAGTGTGTGTTGGTCGACGAAGTCATCTTTAAGAGCTATACAATTCTTTTATTACATCACATGTTCTTTGTTAAGCTTCATGATATGTACATATAAGCTATATATATATATATATATATACATACACACACAAGAACCACAAGGTTAAAGGAGACATATGTAGACGTATGTAGACGTCACAGGGATGGGCATTGCAGGACAATCAACATGCAAAAAAACATGGGGGGACTTAGATGATTGAAGGTTGAGAATTGCTTCTCTATGAATTCGGAGACTCCCAATAAATTATTACATGATTTGAAAATATTTGGTTTTTGAATTCCGAAAATGCATCCGTGCTCATGGCCAAATAGCTAAGAAATTAAGAGTGCTGTCAAGAAAGTGTGAACAAGTTTAAAAGAACCACAAATTATAATTTAGTGACTGAAGTAATGAACCCTTAAAAAAAAAGGATAACCTTAGTTAGGATTTAGGAGAGAAAAGAAAATAAAAAAAAGGAAATGAGATGATGGTAACTCCGATTAATGATGGAAAAGAAATAAAATGATAGTAATTATATTTGGAAAAAGAAAAGAAAAGAAAAGAAATTATATTAATGATTTTACAATTATAACCTTCTTTTTTTTTTTTTTTTTCGATTTTATCTTTTATAAAAGTAAGAATAAATTTGATATTAATAAAATTTTATTAAAAATACTAACATTTTCATTCATTTCCTACTCAGTATTCATACCTTATCATATCGCTTCCCATCTTCCATTTTCTTTTCCTTTCATCTCCATCGTACCAAAATGGCAGAAGTGTGAAAAAGTAACCATGGACCATTGAGCACGAAAGTTATATTGGCCCAAACCAGTCATGGACCACTTGGACGATTTCTAACCTGTCCTTCGGGCCTCAGATTGCCACAAACTTCAAGTCCCCACATAGACAAAAATGTATGTTTGTATAAGAAAGTGAAATTCTACATACTTGTATTTAATATAAATAATTAATAAAAAATAATTCAATTAGACAATTTACTATAAGTTTTGAGTGTGAGTATTGCAATGAGTGTGAGTGAGTATTACGACCTGATGTCAATATTAATTTACTATCTTTTATTTATGTGTCAACGCATTATTGCCCAGAACCAATAATTCTGAAACAATCTAATAATTTCTATTTCAAATAGCAGATAACAAATAGGTGTCACAATTTGAATGGATAACTAGTAGTCACACCACGGGACTAATGGGGTAGGTGTAGACTGTAGAGTAGAAAGTCTGCATTCTGCAATACCTTGTTTGACAACCCCGGTATATTTTAGTAACTTCACATGCTCTATCAAATAATAATAATAATAATAATAATATTTTTAAAATTTATTTAAATAAAGAATAAAATTATGATTACATCATCATAATAATAATATGTATCTCCTACTCACGTAAATAATAAAATATATTTAACTTTCAAATTAAGGACTATTTTCCTTTAAACTGTGAAGTATGACATGTTCCAATGGTAAAACAAATATACATTTTTGTCTATGTCGGGACTTAAATTTTTTTATTTTATTATTATTATATTTTAAAGATGGAGATGTTATACCATTGAAACAAAATGCCTCTTGATTATGTATGTATATTTATGCATACGTGTTAGTTAATTTGGCAATGGAGACTTGGCCATACAATTTCTTCTGCATTTCTGTATATGTTTAGGTTCTCATGATGATTCGAATCCTATCCAGTAGAGGATGACATGCAATTAAAATTTAATGACATAGTCATCTCACTCATTTACCAGTCAATGTGATTTTGTATTTTGAACTTCATTACTTTAAAGAATGAATTTCATCACTTTATTTTATTTTTTTATTATTATTATTTTTTTTGTCATTTCAAAAAACTACCACCATGCGTTTGGAGAGACTTACTTTTTATCTTACATATATTTTGAAAATAGGAAATATCATTAGGTCACGAAACTCTTTTTTTTTTTTTTTTTTTGGGAAGGTTTATGTCACAAAACTTGATTCATTTAATAATAATAATAATAAAACGCCAACAATCCAAAAATTAAAGTCGTTAAGTGATACACGCGCTTGTCTAGAGGGTTTTTGTCCCACACCACATTTAAATAAGGAAGGTCCTGAACATACAAGGGCGAGTGTTTACACCCTATATTTTTAACCAATGACTAGTTGACACATGGCGAGTTTTACATAAGACTTGCCATATATCAATTTTGTTTACACTATGATTATTAGCCACTTTCCAGTGGAAGGATTGCCCTAGTCAATTCCAATGGAAAGGTACTACGACGTTCCAGTAGAAATCACTATCTTCTAAAGACTTTGGCTAAATACCAATCAAAGGTGGACATGTGGCTTAATAAAAGGGACACAACTATAACTATTTCCACCATAATCATCGGTCACTTTGCGATGGAAAGTTGTTATCTGATTCCAATGGAAGGGTGATATGCAAATGTGTGTAATCATAAGGCAACACGTGAATTCATCTAAGAAAGCCATTTGATGAAGTAACCACCTTGGGATACGTGACAGCCAAGAAAGCAAGTGATTACACTTAAGTGGAAAGTCATGGGACACATGGCAACAAGGAAGCGAGCGGTTACATGCAAATGAAAAGTCATGGGACACATAGTAGCCAAGAAAGCGAGCGGTTACATGCAAGTAAAAAGTCATGGGACACATGACAACTAAGGAAGCGAGTGATTACGTACTAGTGGAAAGTCATGGGACACATGGCAGCCTAAGAAGCAAGCGGTTACGTGCAAGTGGAAAGTCACGGGACACATAGCAGCCTAGGAAGCAAACGGTTACATGTAAGTGGAAAGTCATGGGATACGTGGCAGCCTAGGAAGCGAGCGGTTACATGCAAGTGGAAAGTCATGGGACACGTGGTAGCTTAGGAAACGAACGGTTACATTAAAGTGGAAAGTCATGGGACACGTGGCAGCCAAGGAAGCAAGTGATTACATGCAAGCTACCATTACTAAATTTTATAAATATGGCATGATATTGTAACTTAGAAGGCCTGTTCAACACACAACACAACTACAGCAGCATTTCAATACAAATTCTCTTTTTCATTGTAATGCGCTTTTAATATGTTTAGCCTAAGTCCTGCACTTTACTTTACATTAGATAATTTTACATTCAAGTCAATTACTTTAATAAGTAGTTCTATCCTTCTTAGCCAGTTAACAACCTCGAAATCCTTTTTCAAAGGTAAAAAGAACCCTGAGGTGTTTATTCCAAACCTATCACAGTCGCCTGGTCCTGCAATCTTCCATCTAAAATATTGTTTGGATCTCTCTTTGGAACTACAACAGTTCCTGGCATGCCTATCCGGTTCCATCGGAACCGACCACTTTTACAAGCCGAACAACGAGCAGGCACTATTAGTCAATAAGTAGTTTAAGTTTATGGTGCCATGCCAAGTGCCCACATGAAGGGTTGAGTGCTTGTCCGGGTTGTTATTGAGAAATAGGTAGGCAACTGGTCAGATTGCAATATGGCCATTGCAAATTCGAATAGAGTATAATGTTAAGGGACCTTATCTTGCAACGAGAGAATTGCAATTCCACAAATTCGGATGAAGGAAAATGAAGGAAAATGCTTTATATACATATATATAAAGCATTAAATACTCTTTGAAAAAATCGCGGTCAAAGTGAGAAACATGATAATTGAATATTCATCACACTTTCAGAACCATACAAGCTTATATATGCATGTGTGTGTATATATATATATATATATATATATATATACATGTAACTAATTAAGTCACATGCTCAAGTCATGTTCATGGGGTGATTCTTTTATTTGGGTGACAATTCATTATAAATTCTTTGGACTTTTTTAAGATCTGCACCTTTAGTCTTAAAGAGAACATTTGACGTTTTTCTTTAGATTGAATGCTCACGATGTTATACACATTCAATTCAATAATTGAGGACACGAGTTAACTGAAAAAGCTCCATCATCACAACACTACTTTAAATGAAAATTAATGGGTAGATTCATTTCATGTCAACTTTTCCACCTTCACTTTGTATTGGATTCTAACTAAATTCAGCGAAAAATATGGAATATATTGACCATAACATGTACACACCAGCACAAAGGACTCAAAACAGTGTGTTGATTGACGAAGTCATCTTTAAGAGCTATACAAATCTTTTATTACATCACATGTTCTTTGTTAAGCTTATATATATATATATAAGAACCACAAGGTTAAAGGAGACATAAGTAGATGTCACAAGTTGAGAATTGTTTCGGTGTTCGTTGAGTCCCAATAAAAAGAGAAATTATTATATGACCGCCAATCAGAAAATGATACGTAATAATAATTTTTTCAATAATAGATAAAGTTTCGAATTCCGAAAATGTATCGGTGCACATGACCTAAAAAGTCAAGAAATTAAGAGTGCGTCAAGAAAGTGTAAACCAGCATAAAAGGAAAAAAAAATAGTGAAAACTGATGCATATATAAAGACCATGGTTCATTTTTAATGCTTTTGCATCCAAGTTCTTGTTAAAGCAATTAATCTTAAGTTTGGTCACGAAGTTGTAATTTCCCCATTTATATATATTCGTTTTTTTTCATCATACACATAACTATAGTTTTTGATGGTTCATTTAGCTTCATCCCATCACACGAATCATATGGACTGGAAGAAGGCTTACTGGATTAGTGCCCTATTAAATTTTAGATGTTTATATATAATCCTTTAACAGTATGATATAGGATTTTTTTTTTTTTTTTCCCCTCCCTTTTAATCGTAACATTCAATCACTGAGATCTCAAATTCATGAAGTTGTAATGCTTTTAAAGAGCATCACATGAATGCCATGTTTGAATGCCATGCTTGTTACAGTGGAAAAGAAAAGAAAAGATAACATTAGTTAGGACTTAAGAGAGAAAAGAAAAGAAAATAAAATAAATGAGAGCATGTTAACCCCGATTAATGAAGAAAAAGAAATGAAATGATAGTAATCACATTTGGAAAATGATAAGAAATGAAATTTTTTTTTTTTTAATGACTTTACAATCATACCATTTTTTATAGATTTAATCTTTTATAAAGGTAAGAGTAAATTTACTATTAACAAAATTTTATTAAAAATACTAACATTTTCATTCATTTCCTTCCATTTGTTATCATTTTTAAAAAATAACAAAAATTACTTTTCAAACCTTATTATTTCCGTACTCATCCTCCATTTTATTTTCCTTTCATTTCCATTGTACCAAAATGGGATAAGTGTGAAAAAGTAACCTTTGAGCACGAAAATTATATTGGCCCAAACCAATCATGGACCACTTGGACGATTTCTAACCTGACCTTGAAATGACGTTGATTTGGGCCTCAAATTTCCCCAAACCTCTGAGCCCAGCATTGAGCACCTCCTTTCTGTTTGTCTAGAGTGGCATTTAATGGGCCCAATTGTGTGATATGATGATGGCTGGCACTTGAGATTGGACCTCATTCATGCTCAAAGAACTTGGAGCCCAATAAATGGCCATGGGCGGCCCATCATATCTCCCTCGTTTCTCCCTCCCTTTCTTAATTTTTGTTATATTTATTATTCAAATTTCTCCGCCAAACCTAAGTCACATAAAGCGAGAGCGGGAGCGAGAGCAAGTGCGAATTTGAGAGCGAAAGCGGGAGAGGGATAGAGTTAAGTTATAAATAGTGAGAATTTGAGCCAGAGCGCATGCGGAGCGTAAGAGCAGGAGCGCGCTCGAAACGTGAAAGCGACACCCGTTAAGAAAGATTGTGTGACTTAACGCCAAACTACACGAATTTCACAAGTTTTTCGGGATTTTTTGGGATGTCCAAAATTTTAATAAATAAATATTACTAATAATAAATATTAATTAATTATAAATAAATAAATATTACAAAAAAATAAAGTATAACTACATGTTACTTGACATGGTTTTATGTCAAATAAAACCACTCATATCATTTGATAAGTATGAATTTTTTATTTATTTTTTTTGAATGAGAAAAATTTGTAGGCCTTAATTATTATATAAATATTTTTTACTTTGTATTTTTTAAGTAACAGTACCAAAACTAGGTTAATGGTATGAAGTACAACAACGAACAATTCTACGAAAGAGTCATGCTCGTGTTATGTCTATTTCAGACACTCCTTAGACACGTATGCGATACTTCATGTACGTGTTCGTAAATAAAAATAAATTTTTACTATTAACATCATACATTTATAACACAAGGCTATCCGGTAAACTTGAAAATAATATGAATACATTATGCACGTTTGATCACAAGAGAAGTATTAAATAACATTTGTTTATTTAAAATTAAAACATTATTATAACAAAATAGTGGAATAATTGTATATATGATATAAAAGACATTACAACTCTTACATAAAATTAAAAATGAATTAAAGTCTTTTAATACAATTACTCGATATATGTATATAAATAAAAATTCAAATTTATATATAGTCATACCCATGTCTTACTTTTTACAAATTTGACGTGTCGACATATTCGTGTCGTATCGTACTCGTGTCTATGTTCATGCTACATTGAGTTAATGTGATAGTACTAAAAATCATCTGATTTTACTTTATTTTACATAAACAACATATAACCATTTGAAGATACCAAAAATAAGCTGGGGCCGGGTGTAACCCATCCCATTAAAGACCGGACCCAGAGAGAGCTACTGGCCGGTCGAATGACCACCCAACAAGCCAGTACTTACTAAAATGGTCTCCAGGCCCAAAATGAAGAAAAAAGAAATGAATCCATATCCAAAGGAAAGCCCAAACGATCGGCCCAGCAAAGAGGATGAAAGAGGAAAGTTCTAGAAGACTTGTAAAGCTCTATAAATAAAAAGAAAAGAGAGGGAAAAGTGGTTGAAAGATTTTGAAGTGTGAAAATATCTTTTATGTAATAGAGAGAGAGTTTTTAGTTACTTCAATTGGCGCCGTTTGTGTGAAGAGAATGAGAGATTTCATTGATCTTCGCATATGTTAGGTGTGAATCGGTCAATTTCCAGAAGGTTCAGGTCTGATCTGTGAGGATTGAAGTCAAATCTGAGAAGATCAAGCTCTGATTAGTGAAGATTGATGAGCGCTGAAAAGTGTGCATTTAAATCCCTTAAGCTTGGGTATTCTAAGACTTATATCCTATCTTATTTTCCTATTTTAATCTAATTTCATGTTATTTCCCTTTTCAGGCACTTATCCCCAAAATAAGTTAATCCAGTTGAATTAGAGCATTAAAGATGCAATTTCAAGCTTGGTGGAAGAAAGGAGCAAAGTGGTGGAAAACAGGAATCTTCGATCGATCAGACCAAGCTTAGATCGATCGCACAACAATCATTCCAACCATGCCAAGATGGATCGAGCCACTTGTCCTTATCCTCAGGAAAGTCCCATCTTCGATTGATCCAACATTACTTCGATCAATCGGATTTCTTTGATCTTATCCCCACCTACCACTTTTGTCTTTTTCGCAAAATATCCCAAAAATATCTCAGATTTGTCTTATTCCAAAAAGGCGCCGCCATGGTTCGATCGATTTGACCATCCTTGTGATCGATCGAACCTCCTCAAGTGCGAGAAAAATAGAGTTACAGCCAATTAAAATGTGTGCTCGTGGTGTAATCATTTGGAGGTCCTAGTACATGAGGTCTGACCATTGGGTGTAACATTTGAGATACTTATATAAGGATTTTGAGCCATTTTTACATATATACAATCTTAGAGAGAAAAGAACCAAATAGACAAGAGAGGTTGGAGGAGTCTAGAGATTAGAGAAACGTACAACATTTGGGAGTTCTTCCACTCATCTAGGGTTTCCATCAAGGAGAAGAAGATCATTCCTACCATGGAGATGGCCCTTAAAGGTTGGATGACTACATCAATGAGTGGCTAAACCATTCTCTTGGGGCAAGAGATAGCCCTAAGCATGCCTCATAGATTTTGATGTTTTGTATTTTGAGGGGATTTGTGTTGTAATTCTTGTCTTGACATTTGATTTATATATGAATCTTGTTTCTACAATGATTTGTGTGGTCTAATACTTCCAATTGATCATTTCATTCTATTCATATGTCTATGTATGCTAGAATAGATGTTCATGTGTTCATCTCTAAATTTTGTGATATTGATGCATGTCTATGTCTGTTGATGCTATGAATCTAGTGATTGTCAAGGCATGGTGCTTTAATGGAATATTCTTGTGATTTGTTTGATGGTTCATACTCATTTCTTGATGGATTGTGCCTCTTCCTTAGTTTAGTTAGTTTAATTTTTATGTCCCTAGCTTAGTTGTAGTGTAGTTGCCTTACTTTCTTAGATGGGAGGACAATTCATGCTTGTTGTTTGATGTTCCATGCTTATGAATGCAAGTAGTATATTTCTCTAATTTGATGATGTGTATTGGTTGTGGACTTAAAGGAAGGATTAATGGCTTAATTTGATATGTTGTGCTATTCACTAGTTTATCTCGACAATGTATACTTAAGTAGTCATCCATGCTTGTTGATTCAATCAATGACACATACTTTATTGCAACACATATTTCTCCCTCATTCATTACATAGTGAGTGTCTAGGAAGGTGATGTTTAGTAGTGACCTCTAAGTCCCAAGATCCATCTCTTATATTCTTTACATTTTACTCTACTTCAATTGTTTTACCTTACATTCATTTAATTGACATTGTAGTTTAACTAACCAATCAAAACATCTTTGAACACTCGACCTACTAATCCAACCTTGATTTCCAAGCATAATATACTCAAATTCTCTTGAGACAATCCCTACTCACCCTAGCTATATTTTTAGTTAGAAGTGGTAGTGGCAATCTCTAAATTTAAACTTGGCCATACTACACTTTTGCATGCTTTGGTTCGAGGCGACACCAAGTTTTGGTGTCGTTGCCGGTGATCTTGGCACCGTCATATTTTAGAAATCAATTAGGAAATAGTACTCTTTTGATCCTGTCTTTAATTTATTTTACTTTGGTTACTTATTGTGTTTGTTCTTGATTGGTTAGGTGAATTGAGCCAATGAGAGTAAAGCAAAGGGGAATTGTAAAAGCGAAAAGCTAAGGTAAGCTAAGCATAAAAATCTAATATCTAAAAAAATTGCAAAGCAAAGCAAGGCAAAAATTGAAATTAATTTGAAGTTGCTTAAGGACCCTTTGTAAGCTTTTCTAAACTATTTCTCTAGTTAAATCGTGAGCCCGCGTGGAGACAAGTCTTTATTTTCTTAGATAAATCGTGAGCCCACGTGGAGGTAATTTAATTTTCTTGCAAATTGTTCAAAGCATGGGGGTATGGGATAGATATATGTGGAGGTTTGTTGATTGATTTGTTGTGGAAGCGAAGTGATTGCTACTTGCTTATTGCTTGTTTTTGTTTTTGTTTTGTTTGTGCATGCATGGTCGTAGATCGTTAAATCCTATTCTTGTCCCACTTGATTTTCATCTCGAATCGGTTATTCGTAATCCTAGGGGAAGGGATAGCTCTCATCACTCCATTTCATCAATAGAGGACATCAGTGAGGACCATGTGGAGGACCTTGGTCACATAGACCAATAAGGCATCCTCCACCCTAATGTACATCATGACAATCATCAAATACCATTAGGTATGCCAAGGCCTTTCATTCTACCACAACAACAAGGCCAAGTTCCATTGGGAATGCCTCAGCTAATTTTTGCTCCACAACCTCCCGTTGCTTAAGTTAATCAAGGTGCTTATATAGCACAACCAGTTGTGAACCCTCCTATTGCTTTGCGTGACCATTATGTGCCAAATAAATATAATGCACCTATATGTATTTAATTACCACCATTTAGAGCACATCACTATGAAATTAAACCGCAAACTATTCAAAAGTTTCTTAACTATCATGGACTTCCAAGCGAAAAACCTTACAAGCATTTGAATGAATTTCTTGAAGTGTGTTCCACCGTGAAATACACGGATATACCGGAAGAGGTTTTGAGATTAAAACTTTTTCCTTTTACCCTTAAAGATAAGCAAAAATATTGGTTCAACATTCTTAGGCCTTTTTTTGATAACTTCTTAGGCAGAAATGAAATAAGAGTTCTTGAAGAATTATTATCTGGTTTCAAAGACCAATGCAATGAGAACTTCAATTAGAGAAATTTCTCAAGGGGAAGGGGAATTGTTTCACGAGGCATGGGAGCACCTCAATGACTTGCTTAGGAAGTGTTCACATCATGACATTCCTAAATGGCAATTAGTGCAATTTTTCTTTGAAAGTTTGTCGGATAATTTTAAAGGAATGGTAGATGCTTCTATGGGTGGTTCATATCTTGATAGGCATGAGGATGATGTATAACGTCTTTATGAGAGCATAAGTGAGAATTCAATGCATCGATCTTTGTTTTCCAAAAATGGTAGAAATCTAGGTGGAAAGAAGAATGTCGTCTTATATCAAGTTGACAATTCCAATGACATAGCTGCCGAAGTCAAGTCTTTATCTCAAAGGTTCGATCAATTTTTGATCAACCAAAATTCGGTGAATTAAGTGTCTTCTTCCCCTAATCATCATCATCACAATTCTAATGAATCTTGCATGACTTGTTCTATTGTCTTACATTCTATTTCCAATTGTCCCCATGGACATGTGCAAAGTGAGAACCATGAGCAAGTGAATGCCACATTTGTCAACCAAGGGAATAATCCCTATGGCACACATTACAATCTCGGGTGGAGAAACCATCCAAACTTCTCTTGGAAAAGCCAAGGGGAAGGCTCAACCCCCCCCCCCCCCCCCCCCCCCTTAAAGTGGTTTTCAAGGTAAGTATTTTCCGTCCTCAATGCAAAGCTAAGGTTCCCAAGGTTATAGATCATCTTTTCAATCATCACATGAAAACTAATTTTCTAACTCTCATTTTCCTAATCAACCATCTTATTCTCAAGGAAATTCTAGGAGTCCCGCTTTTGAGGAAAAAGTGTTGACTGCTTTGGGTACATCAGAGGCAAACACCCAACTACTTCATTCCCATTCTCAATCCATTGCGAAGCTAGAAACTCAAGTTGGGCAAATAGCTAGTACTCTAAATATTAGGAAAAAAAGGAAAGATGCCTCTGAATCCACCTCCCAAGTAACAATTTGTTGTGGAGACCAATTCTTTATCGAAAGGTCACACGATTGAGCATGTCCATACGGTGACGACCTTGAGAAGTGGAAAAATTATTGATAATCAAGTTGGTGTTCAAAATGAAGAGAGTGAATCAATGCAACCAAAAGTTGACACCCGTCCCGTCTCACATTTTATTCCTCTTTCATTGCATGTGTATGAACCTTTTATTGACAAAGTTTTGAAAAATGACTTGAAAAATTCTTGTTTTGAAAGTAATTCCAAAAATGGATTTTGAAAAGGTTTATGAGCCAAAAGCTCCATTTTCGGATACCTTAAAAAGATCTAATTCTCTTGAAAAATAACAAGGCAAAGTGAATGACATCATTGAAGTGTTTAGGTAAGTGAAGATTAATCTTCCTCTCTTGGATGCAATTAGACAAATCTCGGTATACGCCGAATTCTTGAAAGATCTTTGCACCCAAAAGAGGAAGAACAAGAGCCAAGCACCAAAGAAAGTTGTCTTGATCGAGCAAGTGAGCTCGATATTGCAGCACAACACTCTCCCATAATTCAAAGCCATCTCATCTACTGCTTCTTGCATCATTGGTAACTATGTCATTAACCGGGCTCTTCTTGATTTAGAAGCAAGTGTGAACCTTCTTCCATACTCGGTGTATATTCAATTAGGCTTAGGAGATTTAAAACCGATGTCGGTGGTTTTGTAACTAGCCGACCGATCCATCAAAAAGCCCTGGGGTATAATTGAGGATGTGTTAATCAAAATTGATAAATTCTTCTTCATGATCGATTTTGTTGCCATTGATATGGAACCGGTCGCAAATCCCAAGAGCTAAATTCTGGTTATCCTTGGCCGTCCCTTCTTGACAACCTCTAATGCTAACATAAATTGTAGGACGAGGATAATGAAAATTTCATTGGGCATATAAAGGTGAAGTTGAACATATTTAATCCAACCCCCAATTCTTTGGACAAACATAAAGAAGTTTGTGTTGTTAAAAAATGCATTGAAAATGAATGTGAAAAATTTGAGTCTTTGATTAATGTTGAACATTCCCATGGTTTGCTTTCCAAAAAGACTTTGAAGAGAAATATTTTCAAACTAAGTGTTGAAAGGGTATGAAAGCTCAAGAGTTGCATTGATAAAGGACCGTCAACTCCATTTGAATCAAATCAAACAAGTTCCATAGGGACTAGTTTGTTGGGTGGGGTTCAAAAGTCATTTCACCCCATCAAGGAGGGGATGCACAACAAGATTTTTGATCCGGGCTAAAAGAGCCCAATGTCTTGCTAGAGATGTTAAACACTAGTGATTCGTAGGGTTTTTAACCCTATTCCTCCCTCATTTCTATTTTACCTTTCATTTCTTGCGTCGTCTAGATATATTCTGGGATCGTACACATTGCTTGAGACTTTGATAAGGAATGCATAGGTTTTCATTTCTGAATTAGACATTTTGTGTCTGTTCGATCGATTTGAGAAGAAGTTCGATTGATCGAACAATCATCCCTACATATTTCCATCTTCCTGTCCCATCGTTCGAAAATCTCTGTATATTTCATTACTCTGTGTATCGTGCGAACTTTCTTCCTGATCGATCTAAGTATTCCTTGATCGATTAAACCTCCCTCCAGATTGATTTGTGTTTCATACTTAGAATTTTTTTTGAAACTCTAAACAAATCACCTTTATGTGCATCGTTCGAACATGTTTGTAGGTTTTCACCTGTCTAATCGATTGAGGTTCGATCGATCACTATTTGATCGATCTGTGTTCTCCAGTTTGACTTTAACTTTTTCAATTTCAAAATTTTAAATACCCAAAAACATTTTAAATATTTTTCAAAAATCCAAAAAAAAATTTCAATTTTCTAAAAAAAATAAATTCAAAAATTTTCAAATATATTTTGTCGTTTTGTGGGTTCGATTGATTTGAGTACCTTTATGATCGATCTATACTCGATCGATCTGATCACCCCAGTGATCGATCGAACATGTCGGAGACAATTTTTAAAAATACGACCCAAGGGTCACTTGGATCGATTTCAATATCGATCTAAAACCCTCTTTCTCTCCCACCGCTGTTCATTCCTCTTCCCTACCTCTGGCGAACTTCCGGTGACATTCTCAGAGCTTCAAACTCCATTTCTCGATCCCAATCTCTTCTCTCTCTATCGAACCACTTCTCTCCTTTGTTTTTGGGTAAGTTTTGAACTTTGTTTTCCATTTTTGAGCTTCAATCTAGTGTTGCCATGTTTAGATCTAAGTTTCCCATTAATTTTTGTTGCCATTTTTGAGTTATTAAGTATATGTATATATATATGGATATATTTTTGTATATATTTTGTTTCTGATTTTTATTTCGGGGGTCACGTGCCGATTTAAGTGACTATTCTTGCTTTGTTGAGGTATATAGGGGCCTACGAGCATATTCGGATGCCCCCTTATTGTCCACGTCACAGATCCGTGACTGTTCATTTTTTTCCATAAGTTCGATTGATTACACTAGTTCTCTGATCGATCAGAGCACGATCGATCTCTATCAGGTCATGATCAATCCAACTTGGATCGATCTTATCTTTTTCATGATAGATTAAACTTCACTGCTTTGCATATATAGCTTATATACCCTCTTTTGTGTTCCATGCTATCTCATTTATGCCCAATGCTTGTGTTTTCCATATTGGTTGCATTCTGCTCTGTCATATCTATCATGTTTCACTTTATTGGAATAGTCACTGTTTATATACTTAGCTGCATTATCACTTGCATAGATTCATGTAATTTATTCTGAGTTGTTTATCTTGACTTGACAAATATGTTTCTATCTGAGTGCTTTCAATTATGTATCTCATATACTGTTTCATGTACTGACTACAATTGCAAGTGTTTATCTGTTTTGCAGAACATGGCTCGTGTCAAGACCATTGCCCGTTGGACATATAAGCGTAGAGTACGGCAGCGGGTAGAGGAGCCTAAGAAGCCAGCTCCCACTCAGTCCGAGCGTTCCTCCTCTTATGCATCCACATCCTCATCTTCTTCATCGGTAGAGGAGGCCAAGCAGGCACTACCCTTATCCCCCATTACACCACCGGCACCGTCTGGTGTAGTCCGTTACAGAGTTGAGTATAGATATTCACGCCTTTCAGTGGCGCATGAGTCCGTTTTTGACGAGACTTTCTTCTTCCAGTCGATTCTAACTAAGGCAGCTTATGATGAGATTTACCGACGTAACATATCTCCTGTCTTGGCCCCGGTGGCCAATCCGTTTTACCCGCGGCTCGTTCAGTTATTCTACTAGAACCTCCGGTTGGCCCTGCATAACCTGGCCGAGTTGCGGACCACCATTGACGGCTATCCCATCCGCATTATCGTTGAGACACTGGCCACAACTTCTCAGTGTCCACATGTCTGCCCTCCCGACATTGATTATCCTATTCTCCGGAGGCCATCTGATGCAGACATGGCCACAACTCTGACTGGTCCTACTAGTGCCGGTGAGACATTTGCCACCAGGACTCATTTGCTCGACGACCTATGGTTTTTCGATTCAGTGTTATTTTGAAATGTATTTATGGCGGGGAATAATATTTAGAGGCGCTTAGATTTTCTTGCAACCTTATATGCATTCTATACAGGCCACTGGTTCTCTATTCCTGCACTCTATTGGAGTGTCATAATGAAACTCTACACAGATTATATCAGCAAGACCAAGCCCAAGAGGGGCAAGTTCCTCCCCTTCGCTCATTTAATTACTCAGATCCTCAGGGACCAACATTATCCCTTCCATTCAGAGGAGCATCTTGAGATAGGGGCTTACCACTATAGCAAGAAGGATTGGAACAAGAGTTACAATACTCTTATTAAGAGCCTAGAGAATGAGGCCATCTTGGCAGCCGATGAGGCAGAGTTGGCAGAGATGAAGGAGGTAGAGGCAGCAGCAGCAGCAGATAATCCAGTAGACACACCGGCGGCTGCAGATGCACACATGGAGATAGATTTAGAGCAGCAGCCTCCAGAGGAATCACCACATCACTCTCCAGTAGGGTCCCCACTACATTCCCAGGAGCATAGTCAGGGTGAACATCAGTCTCACGATTCCACCATTCCTGACACTCCAGCTCAGACGCTTGGTTTAGGGGAGCGTATCCAGGCCTTGGATGATGTGGTAGTCTCTCTCCGAGCAGATGTGACCTCTCTCAGTACATATGTGACTTCTCTCCGTGCTGACGTCCTGACTGCGCTATAGGGCATTTCTAGAGACATTCGGGGTTCATGCCCCGCCAGACTGACTTTATCTGCCTGATCTCTCTTTCTCTCCTTATTATTCATATATACCTGTGATTTTTGACTGTTACTATATTTTTGTGGCCAGTCTGTTGGCCCAGATACTGAGATGTACCATATACTGTTTTTATTTTCTCTATTTTATGCATACTGTTTTTGGATGTCAGTTTATATATTGATATATCTATTTGTGATTGACTCTATTATCAGGTGCATCCCAGTGACTTCAGTGAGAGAGTGTTGCCCAAATTTTTTAGGACCACCCTTATTCCCCTTTCTCTCTTTATTTCATTTCCTATCTTACTTGCACTAGCATGCCCACTGTGCACCATTATTATCCCATTTGTTATTTAATGAGATTTTATCCCAGTGTCATCTTTTCAGGACCACAGTAAATCCTAAGTTTGGGGGGGTTATACCACCCACTTCAGATACTTATGTCCTAGCCATTCCTTGCCATAGCTGCACTGATATACTCTTTCCTTTTATTCTCTTTGCATATTGAGGGTACTGTGCCATTTAAGTTTGGGGGTAATGTGTGTTCTTTGCAATGTTTGTTTTCAATTCAACATTTTGAGCATGACTTGTGTATTTGAGGGATTTTTTATGATTGCTCCATGACTAATTATGATTTTGATCTTTTGAGGACTATATTGCTTAGAATTTAAAAATTACTTGACTTGAGAGTCCAATACTCCTTGTATGTCTTGTGGATGCCATTTAGGAGTAAATTTTTTTTCAAAAGATTGATATCTTGCTTGCACTTGTGGTCCACATCATCTTGATTTTGTGATTATTTTGAGATTCACTCTAGGATTCTACACTAGCAAATGTGCACACTAGCATTCATTTGTGGGGTACATGCTTTGTTAATTATTGATTTGGTTATATCCTAATTGAGCTAGTAGTGCATTGAAAGCTTTCATTCTTGATAAAGGTGGATAACAAGCCTTTTTCATTGAGTAGCCGAGATTCTAGCCTCATCAAGCACTGAATTTCTCACGCTGAAATGTGGAGGGACCAAACTTTAGGTTAATAATTAGGAAAAAAAAAAAGTTGTTGCAAAAGCAAATAAAAAAGTGAGGATTTCTCCCAAAAGGTGAGAAGTGGGAAATGATTAGATGGAGGTTATTTTGATTTGTAGCCTAGTCGATTTGAGCTTGTAAGTCTTTAGGGGTGTTTTAACACCTAATGCCCTAAAGCCGTCTGGTTTGGGAGTCATTGACCTAACGCTCGACCTCATGGATCGTTAGAAAGCTTAATAGATCAACACATTACACTATGCTTCTATATTTGATCCTTAGGGATGGATAAAATAAAAATAAAAATCGAGTGAAAAGAATAAGCACATCTAGATCAATAAAGTTTTTAATAAAATGTCCACCCTTTGTCTTGATGATCGGTATTAGATTTGTGTGCTAGTTTAAGGGTAACGATGTGATCATTTCTTTAGTTGGCTAAGATAGCAACATATTTGATGTCAGTTCACTCAAAAAGGATTCTAAAGTTGATTTGATTTACATGATCATTTTCTTGATGTGTGAATGACCATACTTGCTTACTTGATGTTGAAATTTTAGGCGATTGCTTGGAAATGGTTGAAAAATTGCATACTTGAAGTAGTTTTCTCCTAATGCTTGTTTGCAATATTGGTGCCTTTTTTGTGAGAATGAGCATAATGTTTGTGGGTATCATTTCTAGAAACCCTCACAAAACTTTACTCATCCACTAAGGGTAACCTAGGGATTTAAAAGGCTTGTTGCATATGTTAAATGCAATCGTGTTCCCTACGAAAATGGCGTTATCTAGTTATTGCTTTCTAATTCATAGTTATTTAGTTGTTTATTTCATTCCTTTACTTTATAGTTCATTGCTAGGGACTAGCAATATTTAAGTTTGGGGGTGTGATGAGCGTTGAAAAGTGCGCATTTAAACCCCTTAAACTTGGGTATTCTAGGACCTTATTCTATCTTATTTTCCTGTTTTAGTTTAATTTCATGTTATTTCCTTTTTCAGGCACTTATCCTCAAAATAAGTTAATCCAGCAGAATTAGAGCATTAAAGATGCAATTTCAAGCTTAGTGGAAGAAAGGAGCAAAGTGGTGGAAAATAGGAATCTTCGATCGATTAGACTAAGCTCAGATTGATCGCACAGTGATCGTTCCAACCATGCCAAGATGGATCGAGCCTTTTGTCTTTATCCTTAGGAAATTCCCATCTTCGATCGATCCAACATTACTTCGATCGATCGGACTTCTTTAATTTTATCCCCACCTACCACTTTTGTCTTTTTTCTAAAATATCCCAAAAATATCTCAGATTTGTCTTATTCCAAAAAGGCGCTGCCATGGTTCAATCGATCTAACCATCTTTGTGATCGATCGAACCTCCTCAAGTGCGAGAAAAACAGAGTTCCAACTAATTAAAAGATGTGCTTGTGGTGTTATCATTTGGAGGTCCTAATGCACGAGGTCTGACCATTGGGTGTGACACTTAAGCCATCTATAGAAGAATTTTGAGCCATTTTAACACATATACAATCTTAGAAAGAAAGGAACCAAATAGACAAGAGAGGTTGAAGGAGTCTAGAGATTAGAGAAACACACACCATTTGGGAGTTCTTTCATTCATCTAGGGTTTCCATCAAGGAGAAAAAGATCATTCCTACCATGGAGATGGCCCTTGAGGGTTGGATGACTACATCAATGAGTGGCTAAACCATTCTGTTGGGGCTAAAGATAGCCCTAAGCATGCCTCATAGACTTTGATATTTTGTATTTTGAGGGGATTTGTGTTATAATTCTTGTTTTGACATTTGATTTATATATGAATCTTGTTTCTACAATGATTTGTGTGGTCTAATACTTCCAATTGATCATTTCATTCTATTCATATGTCTATGTATGCTAGAATAGATGTTCATGTGTTTATCTCTAGATTTTGTGATATTAATGCATGTCTATGTGTGTTGATGCTATGAATCTAGTGATTGTCAAGGCATGGTGCTTTAATGGAATACTCTTGTGATTTGTTTGATGGTTCATACTCATTTCTTGATGGATTGTGCCTCTTCCTTAGTTTAATTAGTTTAATTTTCATGTCCCTAACTTAGTTGTAGTGAAGTTGCCTTACTTTCTTAGATGGGAGGACAATCCATGCTTGTTATTTGATGTTCCATGCTTATGAACGCAAGTAGTACATTTCTCTAATTTGATGATGTGTATTGGTTGTAGACTTAAAGGAATGATTAATAGCTTAATTTAATATGTTGTGCTATTCACTAGTTTGTCTAGACAATGTATACTTAAGTAGTCATCCATGCTTGTTGATTCAATCAATGACATACACTTTATTGCAACACATATTTTCCCCTCATTCATTACACATTGAGTGTTTAGGAAGGTGATATTTAGTGGTGACCTCTAAGTCCGTAGATCCCTCTCTTATATTCTCTACATTTTACTCTACTTCAATTGTTTTACCTTGCATTCATTTAATTGACATTGTAGTTTAATTAACCAATTAAAACATCTTTGATCACTCGACCTGCTAATCCAACCTTGATTTCCAAGCATAATACACTCAATTTCCTTTGGGACGATCCCTACTCACCCTAGCTATATTTTTAGTTAGAAGTGATAGTGGCAATCTCTAAATTTAAACTTGGCCACACTATACTTTTGCATGCTTTGGTTCGAGGCGACACCAAAGATCAAACTCTGATCCGTGAAGATCAGGATCTGGTTTGTGAAGATTCAGTTCTGACTGAGGAAGGTAAAGATCTGATTCATACAGATTGTGTAATTGAAAGAACCTTGGATTTAATCGAAGGAGATTGGAATTTGATTAGATGAAGGCCAGATCTGACAGATTCGTGGTGAGAAAGTCCAGATCCAACCAATATTCAGCAGTTAATGACTCTACTCCAATCAGGAACGATGATCGGAGATGAAAATTCTCATCTGCAGGAGAGTGAGCAGCATGTGAGACTTGATGAGTTAATGAGCTTAATTGAGACGAGAAAATGCGCAATTAAGAGCCGGATTGGAATGACGAGATGTTTCACCTATTCCACAGCCATCGCCTTATATTGGTGAGAAGACGCTGCCGTCAAATTTCATTCGCCAGGTGGAATGAGAAGGATCTGTTCACTCAAATCCACATCGTGAGGAGTTCAGGCTAGAGAATTTTCCACCAAATGTCCATCGTCAAGAAGATTGAGAAGGATCCGTTCACTTGGATCCACATCGCGAAAGGTTCAAGCAGGAGGAGGAGATGGAGTTCGATCACGACAAAAATGTACCATCGTGGTAGAAGAAATCAACTACAGATAGATCGTTTGATCTGATGTACCAGTCACCGATGGTCACGTATGACCAAAGGAACTTAGGCAAAAAGAATTTCGAGCGGAAGATGCCTCCGAAGGACAATGATGCCCTCCATATGTCAGCTCGGACTGCTGACTCACCATTCACAGATGAGATCTTGAATGCTCCTTATCCAAGAAAATTTTCCATGCCAGTTTTCACTTTGTTTGATGGAATAAGTGATACGGTTGAGTATGTTTATCACATCCAACTAAAGATGGCCTTAAACATAGGAGATAACGCTCTAATGTGCAAGGTTTTCCCTACAAGCCTTACCGGACCAACACTTAACTGGTTCAAGCATCTAGCAAGAGGATCGGTGGGGAGATTCAGGGACCAGTGCGACAAGTTCAGAAGTCCGTACTATGGTAACAAATGGCCAGCCAGAGACATATCATATTTGTTCACAATGAAACAAGAAAAAAGTGAACGCCTTCAAGCCTTTCTTACTCAGTTTAACCTAGAAAAGAGCATGGTGATTGAATGTCATCCATTTACAGTGGTTTAAGCATTCAAACTCGCTATAATCCGAGGGACCCCTGTAACGACCCTGATTTCTCAACCCGGTGCGTTAGTGATGAACCGGAAGTTGACCCGATAACGGACCCGAAATGCGAAAACGAAAGAAGCCAAATGACCTCAAGAGATGTACGTCATCCCTAAGGCCCTAAAATGACTCTCCATGAAGCCACGGAACTCAAATGAGCCAAGCAAATGAAGCAAGAATGTCTAACCCGAAAAGAGATGAACTAAGGGCAAAATGGTCATTTCTCACTGAAAAGGGTGCCACCGTGCACACCATTGGAAGAACAATGAAAAATGAACAAAATTAGACTCAAGAATCGTCTGATTCTGAGTTCGGGCAGAAAAGATATGAAATTCCAACACCCGATGCGAAAGTTATGAAGTAATGACTTAACATTTTCTAATATTTTCATAATAAACTTTGAAAACAAAAGTGCATAGAAAACGAGATACATGTCATTGGCCTCCGGCCTCATCTCATACATGTTAAATACATTGAAAAGAGTGCATTTACATACACTTTACATATACGAATCAACGAATACAAGTTTAAACAAATAGGGCTACAAAGAGGCATCTTATGCTAACACTTGCATAAAATAGAAACTTAGAAACTGTAAGCCATCCAAGGAGCAATGGAATCTTCAAATCTTGAGTCCTGTACCTGAAATATGCTCCAGTATCGTAGGGTTGAGTAACGTAAAGCTACTCGTAGGAGATGAGCATGCATCGACCTAGTATTTTATAATTTTATCACCTTATGGTGAAACATGTTAAAGGGGCTCACCCAGGGAGCATCCTAAGCTACCTAGATCATTTCTATCATAATCACATTGTTCATGCAATTCAAACAATATGGAAACATGTTATACAAGGCAACAAGATATAGATTCTCAAAGTCTTCAACTTGAAATCCAAAATACAAAAACAACAAGTGTGGGTCATGCCACCTAACGTCTATGTTCAAAATGAATCTATATGATCATTCCTAAACTACATTTGAATATCAAAACACAAATTATGATATCGATGCAATTTAACCAACAATGGAACTTCCAATACAACGCATGAAGCATGCTTACACAAAACTACATCTTAAGCTCAAAATAGGAAATCAAATAAGGAACAACAAGTTACGATATTATCTAGTTATCAACTTGAAATGAAATACGAAATCAAACAAAGTGGATACTCGGACGTCACGCCGGATCAGACTGACAACATAGTTATTTTAGGGTTACTAGCCCATGGGTAACCTCCCTATGTGCGCACTAGACTATATAGAGGGACAATCTCCCGTACTAGAACCAAGTCCTAGCCGTAGCCAAACAACGACATCCCCAAGTTTCCAAAATCAACAAATTGTGCAGCAACGTATTTATATCAACATGTATATCCAAGAATATCAACTATTTGCCAAGCACAATCCAAATTTTGAAAACTTATACAATACATGCTCAAAATTCACAACTACTATGGCATGTAAGATGTCAAATACAAAGTGTGCAATTCCTTACACATAGCAACAATATATTCAATAAGGAAAAACATATTCTCATAAATATAAAAGTAACAACTATGTTATCCAATGCTCAAAAGTAATCAAGTGAACATACATCAAATCCAAATCTATGATTTAAATATAGAAACAACTTCCAAAATGCAATTAAATCCATGGAGTAATAAAGTATAATTTAATTAAACATAAATAGTTAAATTCTCTGAATTCCAAGTTAATCCAAATAACCTCAATTTAATATATATTGAAAGACATGTCATGGTCATCATATATATAACATCAAATGACAAGTTAAGTGATTAAAACACTTAAAACAAAATTAATCAAGCTAATTAATTAATTTCCTCTAGATTTTTAAACAATTCCAAATGTCCTCAATTTAATCTATGTTAGAGAACATGCCAAGGCCTATTTAAATACCACATACAACTTGATTTAATGCTTGATACAACCATATGAATTAAACTTTCACTAAAGATAAATATTAAATAAAAGTTTTAATTCTTAATCAAATGATCCAAATTTAATATATGTTAACCAATATATCTAAGCATAATTTCCTAGCATGTTACAATTCAAATCAAAGTTATATATCATCATAAATTTTAAATCTTATACAAAGAAATAAAAATTACTAACTTTCTAGATTTGATACAAGGAATACATATATGTTGTATAATTATGGCAAACACATAATACAAAACACAAATAATCCTAAAACATTCCCTACCTCAATTGGAATGAAAATCCCAATTACCACTAAAATGAAATCTCCCCAAATTTTCGGTCTGCAAAACAGATTTTTCAGCTTGCTACCTTCAACTTGTAAAATTCATAAAAAATTCAATTGTAACCCAAATTGAATGAATCCAAAGCCCAATGAAATCTTAAACACTGTAATTTGATAATATCAATTTAGTTTAACAAAATATTTTCCCAATTGAAATAGTTTTGACCCACAACTTTGAAACAAATTCTGCCCAGAAACACATTTTTAGCCTGTAGCTTCTAACTTTGAAAATTTATAAAAAATTCATTTGACATCCAAATTGGGCAAACCTAATTTATTTTGGAAGTAAACATATGAGAGTGTAAAATTGAAAATTAAAGCCATGATCCAATGTCAAAAGGTTAGTGAAATAAATCATCTAAAAATATGTTTTTCAGCTGCAATAAAAACATGGACAGCAGATAGTTTCGGATTTTAAAAAAACTTTAGAAATGCTCTAAAATCATGAAAAAATTCTGAGTAGTGTAAAACCCATGGGGGAAGTTCTAATAAAAATTTCAAGGCAATTGAAGTACCACAGCTCCAAAAAAAAATTTAGTTCCGGACCGAAAAGGAAAAGCTTCAAATTTTCAACAACTAGCTTGCAACTTCAAAAATTCATAACTAATTCATTTTAAATCCAAATTACATGAAACCAAAACTAAATGAAAGCTAATTGAGTATATTTTCATATTCTATATTTAATTTGACAAGATTAATTTCAAGTTAAAACAGTTTAAGGGCAAAATACTAGTCCTTCTCTTCCATGCGTCTAAAACACTCAATAATGATATAAAAATACTTCAAAATAATAGATCAATACCTCACTAGAGAATTGAATCTCTAGATACCAAAGCAAAACTAGGAGTTAGGTTAGATCCTTCAAGGGTTTTGAAAAAGAGGATGAGGGGAACAAAAAGTATTCCAAGCTTTATGGTCTAAACTAAGTGGAAGGGTCTCAAAGATCAAGGTCAATGCCTAAAGCTTCAAGCTCCATCCATGGAGGCTAGGGTTTTCTTGTAAGGGAGAGAATGAAATAATGTGGTTAAGTGTGAGTGGAGGAAATATAAATCCTCCACTCACTATGTGCTCTTACACTATGGTCAATACACACATCTATGGTCAATTACACAAAAACCCTCCTTTAAAACCATAATCCCAAAGTGGCTCAAAAATATTTGCAAGACTAAATTGTGAACCTACACTTGTCACCAATCCATGGCTCCTTCCTAGGCTTAATCCCACACCTACACTTGTTAACCATCTAAGCCAACAAGTGCACCAATCCTAGGCCAACAAGTGGGTGAATCCTCACCCTCCAAATGTCATCATCCAATGCATTAAAGTGTTTTCACATAAATGTCAACAAGTGGACCAATGAGAGTGTGACACTTGTCGCACTTTTCAAAAATGGCAAAAAGGTCCTTTTTGAAAATATCTTTCAAATTTAATTACAAAATGGTCCCCAAGATGAAAAATAATTACTTTATTTAATTACACTAAAACCCCACAAGTTAAGAATAATTACACTAAAGTATGCATTAATGCCCCTTTATGAAAGAAGTAAGCAATCAACATGCTTTTCTAGAAAAGTAAAAATACCACTATCATGGAAATCAAATATCATGAATGCATGCAAAACCGAAATCAAATCCGAGCACAAAAAGTGAGGTTGTGCAAGGAAAAAGGATAAACGAGAAAAAGACAAAATGTGAATAGTGTTCAGAAAAATAAAATATGGAAATGACACAATCCCTAAAGGAAGTTGTCAATCCAAGAAGAAGAGTCTCGAAAATCATTCCAGAGCACTCGAGACGACATCAAGTGATGAAAAACTGAACCCAAAAAGGAAAAGACAACGAAAAAAAAATATCCGTTAAAATCTAAGAAAAAGAAAAGGAAGAAAAATAACCGGGTCATTACAACCCCGTTCCACATAAATCTGTTGGTGAATACGCCAAAAACTATGGATGAGTTGAATGAGAGGTCTAATAGTTTTATACGCCTGGAAGAAGAAGAGGCAGCCAACGTAAGGAAAACGACAATGGTCGCAGTAGGAGAAAAGACTAAAACAAAGATCAGTCAGAGAAAAGTCGCACCACCATGACTGACCTTTAGAGAGCAGAAAAGAGGTTTTAGGAGGAAGAATTGGTCATTCCACTCAAAATTAGTCTGGCGAGGCTGTACCAAGAGAATAAAGATAAGTTCTGTCAACCCTAGCCGATCAGATAATCACTTGAGCAAAGGGATCAGTCCAAGCATTGTGCATTCCACAGTGACTTCGGATATTTGACTAATGAATACAGGAACTTAAGAAGACAGGTAGAGATGCTGATAGAGAAGGAGGAGTTCGCTAGTTATGTACAAGGGTCAACAGTATAGCAAAACCGCCCAATTGAACAAGTGAAGAGAAACCAAAAGTCGAACTACTATAATGCTCAACCTGTTAATATCATAAATGCAATTCATGGCCTGCCCGAGGCAGTCGAAGAGTTAGAAGAATTACTCCGAACCCGCCTCCGTCAGGCACATATAAAGAAGATAATATGTAGTGTAAATGTAATACATCAGCAAAGCAGTTCAGTTTAGATAAGGTTTGACAGAATAGATCTCTTGCGAATTCAAACTCCTCATGAGGATCCGTTGGTTATTAGCTTACTGGTTACAGACTGCCTAGTTCGAAGAGTTCTAAATGATCCAGGGAGCAGTCCAAACGTCATGACGAAGATGACATTCGAACGACTTAAAATATATTAAAAAAAGCTTAAGTCAACAGGGAATTCGCTGTTAGGATTTGATGGGAAAAGAGTAGGGCCTATTGGAGTAGTCGAGTTGCCAATATTTGCTGAAAAAAAATAGTTGATAAAAGCTTTGTTGTTGTGGACGTTCACCCGTCTTATAACCTATTAATGGGAAGAGGGTGGATCCATCGAATCTAAGGAGTCCCCTTGACTTTGCATCAAGTAATGAGATGCATGAGTCCGGGCAGGAACGAAGTGATTGATATACATGGAGATTAAGTGGCAGCAAATGAGTGTTACTTTGTAACTTTTAAAGCCGACGAAGTAGGCAAGGTGCTCGTCCAACCTGAAAGCCCAAGATAACAATTGCAGGGACCTCTACCCAAAGAGGTTGGGGAGGAGGAATAACCTATGATCCTTACTGAAGAACCCCTTGTGAATGTGCGAATCAATCCTCTGAGACCGGATAGAACCACAAGAGTAAAATCAAAGCTCACAATAGAGGAGAGGCAGTTGTTAGTCGAATTTTTATCTGAGAACGCGGAAAAATTTGCTTAGAGTCATTTAGACATGCCAGGAATCAATCCTTCTGTGTCTTGTCATTCTTTTAATGTAGATCAGAGCGTTAAGCTTGTGAGGCAGAAGCAAAGGAGATTCGCTCCAGAGCGCAATCAAATCATAGCTGATAAAGTTGATAGATTGCTAGAGACAGGATTCATCAGGGAGGTTCAGTATCTATCTTGGCTTTCAAACGTGGTGGTCGTCCAGAAGAAGAATGGGCAATAGAGAGTTGGTATTGATTTCACTAGTCTGTATAAAACGTGTTCGAAGGACAGTTTCCCTTTGCCGAAGATTGATCAAATGGTGGATGCAACCACTGGGTATGAACGGTTAACTTTTCTGGATGTTTACTCAGGTTATAATCAAATTCCTATGGATTTAAATGATGAGGAAAAAACATCTTTTGTGACTGAATGAAGGATCTATTGCTACAAGGTTATGCCATTCGGATTGGGGAATGCTGGAGCTACTTACCAAAGGTTATGCCATTCGCCTGGGGGGATGAACAATGACAAGCACTGACCAGATTGAAAGAGTATATGCAGAACCCGCTAATCTTATCTACCCCAAAACTAAGCGAAAAGCTTTTTATGTATCTTAGGGTATCGAGTATAACGACAAGTGCTGTCCTAGTTTGGAATGAAGAAGGTAAACAATTCCCAGTGTTTTACATCAGCAAAACAATGGCTGATCCAGAGAGAAGGTACTCAAAGGCCGAGCGGGTGGATCCTGTCATTGGTGAATGTAAAGAGGAAGCTCAAGCATTATTTTGAGTCCCATCCTATTGTTGTTCTTACCACCTTTCTTATAAGGATTATCCTGCATAAACCAGATCTGTCGGGAAGAATGACAAAGTGGGCCATTGAGTTAAGCTCATTTGATATAATGTATAAATCCTGAATGGCTATAAAAGTCCAGGCAGTGGCTGGTTTCTTACTCGAATGTGATACCGAAGATGTGGAGCAAGACCTCGGGGATCAATCATGGAAGCTCTTTGTTGATGGGTCATCTAACCAAATGGGGGCAGGCGTGGGAATCAAACTACAAACCCCCAAGGGCATAACATTATGTCAAGTGATCAAACTTGAGTTCAAGGCAACCAAAAATGAGGCAGAGTATAAGGCATTGTTAGCAAGGCTGAGACTAGCTAAAGAATTGATGGTCAAGAGTTTAACTGCTTTCAGCGATATACAGTTGGTTGTTAGGCAAGTGACTGGGGAGTACAATACCAAAGATAGAATAATGGAGGCCTACTGTTCTGCTATTATGCAGGAAGCAAAAGGTTTTGATCAAATCAAATTTACCTAGGTGCCAAGAAAAGACAATGAAGTTGCCGATCGACTGGCTTGCAATGCATCAAGCTCTGGAGAATCATTGGCAAGAGTAATCCCTGTTGACGTGTTACATTACCCTTCTATTTTTGAGGAGCCGCTCGGTTCAGACCATAATCAAGTAAATGTCATACCTTATAAGCTAAGTTGGATTGATCTAATCATGACTTTCATAAGGGATGGTGTGCTGCCCGAGCAAAAGAATGAAGCAAGGAAAATCAGGTTAAATACTGCGAAGTACACTATTATCCATAACCAGTTGTATAAGAGGTCTTTCTCAGGCCCTTATTTGAAGTGTATCACCCCTTCGGAGGCAAAGCAGATTCTACGAGCTATTCATGAGGGAGTATGTAGTAACCACTTGGGGGGAAGATCTTTGGCGCACAAGGTGATGACACAAGGATATTTTTGGCCAAATATGTCACGGGATGCAGAGGAGTTTTCCTGGAGATGTAATAAATGCCAAAGGTATAGGCCATTGATTCACTAACCACCTGAAGATTTGCACGTAATGGCCAAACCATGGCCTTTCGCGCAATGGGGGATAGATGTGGTTAGCCCTCTACCAAAGGCAAGATCACAAAATAAATACGTTCTGCTGGTGACGGATTATTTCACCAAATGAGTAGAAGCCGGACCATACCCGAGTGCGACTCAGACTCAAGTAAGATGCTTCATTTGGAGCAACATCATTTGTTATTTTGGTGTGCTGAGATCAATCGTTATGGGCAATGGTACCAATCTGGATAGTAAACAAATAAAGAGCCTGTTGGAAGAACATGGGATCAATCAAAAGTTGGTAGCAGTTAGCCATCCGCAAGCTAATGGGCAAGCTGAAATCACAAACAGGACAATCTTCACTTGTATTAAGAAGAAGTTTGAAGACAAGAAGGGTAAGTGGTTGGACGAACTCCCGAACGTCCTGTGGGCTTATCAAACAACCCCAAGACGATCGACCGGTGAGAGTCCATTCGTTATGGCGTATAGTACTAAAGTAGTGATACCAGTCGAGCATATGGTACCAACTGTTTGGTGACATGGGATTAATAGTGGAACAACAGTATGTTGGAATTCAACCATGATTTGTTAGAAGAGAAAAGGGATACGGCAGTAGTAAGGCTCGCCTCTTACCAACAAACGCTCGTAAACTGTCATAATAAGAAGGTGAGACATAGAGGTTTTGCACCTAGTGAGCTGGTTCTGAAAAAGAAAGTGGGCATTGTCAAGAAGATGATGCCACCTTGGGAAGGGCCATATAGAATTGCAGAAGCCATAGGAAATGGGGTATACACTCTGGAAACCATGGTTGGAACGCTAGTCAACAAACTATGGAACGTAACATCCCTAAAAAAGTACTACCAGTAGAATAAGAGCGCAAGATTAAATTCCAATTTTCGCTTCAATGTCCATTTAGAATTGTGCTCATGTAAATACTAGTATACTAGACAATAAAGATCTATTAAAAGAAGTTTTTCTTATTGAAAGAACTGTTGAGGAAAAAATAAAATAAAAGTCAAGTGACAAGTGGCATTCTAGCTGCGCGCTAAACACTTAGCCATGTAAGTGGCAAATGGCACTATGAGCTGAATGCCAAACACTTGTACAAAGAAAGTCAAGTGGCAAGTGGCATTCTAGCCGAGCGCCAAACACTTAACCAAGTAAGTGGCAAATGGCATTATGAGCCAAATGCCAAACATTTGCACAAATAAAAGACAAATGGCAAGTGGTATTCTAGCCTAGTGCAAAGCATTTAACCAAGTAAGTAGCAAATGACACTATGAGTCGAACGCCAAACACTTGCACAAACAAAAGTCAAATGGCAAGTGGCATTCTAGCCGAGCGCCAAGCACTTAACCAAGTAAGTGACAAATGGCATTGTGAGCCGAACGCCAAACACTTGCACAAACAAAAGTTAAGTGGCAAGTGGCATTCTAGCCGAGCGCCAAGCACTTAACCAAGTAAGTGGCAAATGGCACTATGAGCCGAATGTAATACCCCTAATTTTAAAAGGATAGTCCTGCTATTTAATTAATTGTTTAAATTACATTTTTAATTGTTTGGTTGTTTATTGGCGTGTTTATTTGCATTAATTGATGAATTGTTTTATTTAATGGTGTTTATTTGAATTAATTAATTGTTTACTTCTATTTTGTTTTTTGTTTTTTTTTTTTCTTTCTGTAATTACATTTATTGTATTATTAGTACTTTCTTTCATTAACATAATTGTTTTAATAAGTTAAATGCATTAATTGTAATTTAGGGTTTTGTTTTATTTTCTTCACGTTGTGGCCGACTAGAATTTAATTAGGTCTCCAATTATAAGTGGACTAGGGTTTTATATTAGCCTATATAAAGAACAGTATGTCTGCCAAGGGTTTGTAAACCTAGTTCCCGTGTACAGAGAGACGGAGAGAAATAGAGAGAGGAAGGCTAGGGTTTGGCTTAAACCAAGGAGGGGAAATTTAGCTTGCTCGTGGGTTGAACTAGGAGCAACAGTGGTCGGTGAAAGCAGTAAGGTTGCCGAAATTATTAGAGACTACGGGATAAGGTTTTGAACGGAAACCTAAAGGCAAGTCTCTATTCTAACTTTTTCCCTTAAACTTGTATTCTGTGCATGCCTAGGTAGACTCCAGGGGTTTAATTAATGCTAAAACATATCTGTGATATATGTTTAAACTGTAATTTGCTTCGCTGAATTAAACTGTTTTGAAATTCTTAAAGCATTTAATTGTATCCTTCTGTATATGTTTTTAAGCCTTGTTTAGTGGGATTTTTGATGCATGTCGATGTCTTTAAAATAATTTGGGACACTGAATGAACATTAAAACAAGTGTTTAAAAGAATTACAGAAGCCCTTGGTATCGCCGGAGGCGAGGAAGACGAAATAGAAACGCAAAACGACTTCAAAGAATGAGAGAGTAGGCTCCCAAAAGGAGGGAGCCAGCTGCCTCATCAATGGAGCCGGCTCTAAGGAGTGTGGAGCCGGCTCTAAGGAGTGTGGAGCTGGCTCTTAGCTCCACCGAGCCTGCTTCCAAAGTTAGGGAGCCGGCCCCCATGCCAATGGAGCAGGCTCTCAATTTGTGAGAGCCTGCTCTCGCCCAGAATTGCGTTCTGTTGGTTTTTAGGGCGCTGTTTGGACTGTACAGGGTATTTTCACTTAGTTTAAACTGCTTTAAATGATGTATATGATTGTCACAGACTTGTAAAAATATAGGGGAATAATAATTCATAAATGGATTAAGGAATGGACAGTGTGACTTTAGAGAAAAATCCTATATGTTGCACTTTGGTTGTTAATCAACTTACATACTGGAACTTGGAGATTCTTGTAAATATGATTTAACACTGTTTAATCATATTTAAATAGAGTTATAAGTGCAGTGAATTACTTGCAGTTAACTATGCTTGGTTTGGTTTAAATTGATATTTAACTTGCTCTTAACTGTATCAATTTATAGACGATTTGGAGGAATTAAATGTTATGATTTATTTTAGCAATTTAAATAGTTGGGACATGATTTTTAGATTCTGCAATGAATACCTAATATCGTTATATATGTATTAGTTTATATTGATGTATACTTTGGAGACATGTTGATGAATACCTATTGCTATTTAATCAATTATGCTAATTGGAGGAGTGTATGCACCGGTATGGGATGGTGACATACTAGGGATGGATTAGTTTAAATACTAAGTCCTACCTAATCTGGATTGATGTATGGATTAACCATAAAGGTTAAGCTCTACTCATAATTGTGTCATATCAGTAAAACAATTGAATGACCTACTTTAGTTTCCGGATGGATTGTTATACATATATCAGGCCACTATACCAGATGGATGATCTTTTGTGTTAGGCTTATACGGACTTTATATATTTATGTTATGGTGTCATGGTATGAACTTGAGTCTCAGGACCATGGTTAGGGTGCGTATATCGCCTATGATGGAGAACTGGATAAAGTTGTTATTCCCTGGTAGGTGTAGGTACACATGACCACATAATGTGCGATTTGCATGGTATCTCTACTCAGGCTGAGACAGATCTATTGGACTAGTAAGCATCCTATAGTGTGTACTTATACATATATGGACTATTCTAGTTATTGTTGAGCTATCTAGGATGTATCTGCGTATCGAATTTCTGTATGGATTGTAGTAGGATAGGATTTGCATGTGGGCTTGACCCACTCTCTTATTTTTCTGGTATTCGTCAATTCCAGGGTTAGAGCCTGATCGTGCAGAGCAGATATAGACACTTATTCCTTCGACTATGTAGGACTACTTTTGATATTTAGCGTTGGATTTTTATTATAGTTATTTCCTTTCCACTTTGGGATTTTATTGGGGGTCCACTTGATGGATTCCCGAGTTGTTAAATAATGGAGGTTTTGGATTATTGGATTTTAAGCATTTAATTTTAAAGGATTATGCTTTACAATTCTTTCAGCTTTTAATTATTTATTTCTTAATTCATTTTGAAATTTGTGTTCATTTACATATTGATTGTTTAGTATCCCTCGGGCTGGGGCTTGGGCCTGATCAACCCATCTCTCGGATTCGAGGGGTATCACAGTTGGTATCAGAGCACTGTAGGTTCAATGCCTCTAGGATTCTATTGTATAAGACTTTTGCGTAGCATTTTCTCTTGTTTAAAGCTTAAGTTTAGGATTTATTGTATTCCTTTCCGGTTCGGTTCAAATCGTACTGATGTCTGCCTTTCTATGTTAACAGAATGGTTAACGCTAAAACCAGACGGAACAATCAGTAACGAAGGGAAGCGGCCCGTAGGTAGAATCTGGAGGATAAGGGTCAGTTCTACGAGGAGCAGGAGGAAGTTTAGCAGACTTAGGATCAAGGAGGAGATCCAGATTATCCTCCTCATATCAATGACCTCATTTCTCAGGCTATAGAAGCAGGTGTAACAACTGCACTTCGGAATTAACCACCGGTTCAGTAGGCGCCTATACCAGCACTGGTTGTTCAGATTGATACTTGGGAAAATGTTAGAAGTTCTTTCACAAAGGGGAGCCCAACTGAGTTCTTAGGCTCCACCGATGCAAAAGTAGTTCACCAATGAAAATAGGACATCGAGTGACATCTTCGCCTAGTTCTTTGCACTAAAGTTCAGAAGTAGATGGAGATGCATTACAGTGGTAGGAGTCAGTTACCACCGCAGAAGAAAGGATGTAATTGACTTATGATCAGTTTAGTGTACGTTTTGATGAGAAGTACTTTCCTTATACAGTTAGGGCAGCAGTGGTAGAGTATGAACAGCAGTTCACGCGCTTATCTCTTTTTGCTCCAGAGGAGGTGGATATAGAGGAGAAGAAATGAAATAGTTTCGTTAAGGGACTGATGTGGTCTATTAAGCGAGCTATTACGGATAGTCCAGTCTACACTTATGCTCAGGTGGTGGATGCCGCTTTATAGCAGTATTAATTAACCGTGGACTTCAGACTGGCTAAGGGTGAGAAGTGGGTGATAGAGACTCTGCTAATCAGTCCGCTGAGAAAGGAAATGGCAATGGACACCTACAGAATGATAAAGGCAAATTTTAGGGACAACAATCTTGGAAGAAGCACAAGGGTGGTTCAGATGCTCACTGGGATGGGGCACCTATTCAGAGGCAGCAGAATGGGGGACCACAGGCAGGATAGGGTCAGCCACCGGCTAACCGACAGAGGAGGTCATTTGGCACTTTCCAGGGTAGTTGTTACACTTGTGGAGAGTATGGTCGTACTTCTAGGCAGTGTCCTAAAGCAGGATAGGGACATGGACATCATGTGCAGCACGGACAGGGGGCACTGGTACCTTTACCCGCTCCACAAGTTCTACGGATTCAGGGACAGACATATCCGGCTTTACCAGCACTTCCACAGCCTCAGGGACAAACACCACAGCAGTTGCATTACGGCAGGGTTTTGAACCTCATGCCACAAGACGTTCAGACACCTTAGGCTGTTGAGGGTATGTTTCTTATTTATGGTTCAAAAGGTCATGTTTTATTTGATACGGGTGCTACACACTCATTTGTAACTAGATCTTTTGTTGCTTTATCTGGAATGACGACGCGGGTATGCAGTAGACCTCAGTGTATTTCTACACTTTTAGGCAATACAGCCATTCTATATGAGAGTGATGGGCCTGTGACACTAGATATTGGTAGACTCAGATTTTTAGCCAATCTATTGGTCCTAGATATGCAAACTTATGATGTGATACTTGGGATGGATTGGTTATCACACTACCATGCCCAAGTTAATTGTTATGATAGGTCTGTTGTTTTCACTATACCTGGTCAAGATATGTACGTCGTCGCTATGCCATGTTCTAACGGGGACATTAGCACTTATTTGTTCCATATGGAGGAGAAAATGGAGGAGGGGATTTATGTATCATTGGATAACATACCAATCATACAGGATTTTTCGGATATTTTTCAAGAGATTCCAGGGTTGTCACCTAGTCGTGAGATAGAATTTGTGATTGACTTAGCTCTAGGAACTACGCCTATTGCTAAAGCACCATACATGATGACACCAGTGGAGATGAGAGAGCTGAGGGATCAGATTCAGCAGTTACTCAGCTAGGGTTTTATTTGTAGGAGTACTTCACCCTGGGGAGCACCAGTTCTGTTTGTGAAGAAGAAGGATGATTCACTTCGCCTGTGTATAGATTACAGGGAGTTGAACAAAGTTACTATTCATAACAAGTACCCGTTGCCCAGGATTGATGATCTTTTTGATCAGTTGAAGTGAGCTACCTACTTCTCTAAGATTGATCTGCGTTCTGGATATCATCAACTTCGGGTTCGGGAGAAGGATGTTCCGAGGATAGCGTTTCTCACTAGATATGGTCCTTATGAGTTTCGTGTCATGCCTTTCGGACTAACTAACGCACCTACGGTTTTTATGGACTTAATGAATAACGTTTTCAGGGCTTACTTAGATCAATTTGTCATTGTCTTCATTGATAACATTTTAATTTATTCAAAGTCAGAGGACGATCATACTAGACATTTACGCATAGTCTTGCAAACACTTTGTGAGCACCAGTTATATTGCAAGTTCAAGAAGTGTGAATTTTGGCAGCGGAAAGTGAAGTTTCTGGGTCACATGGTGTCTGAAAGGGGAATAGCAGTAAATCCAGCCAAGGTTTCAGCAGTGGTTGAATGGGGACAGCCTACTTCACCTACCGAGATTTGGAGTTTCCTCAGATTGGCAGGATATTATCGTAGGTTCATTCAGGGGTTCTCAAAGATAGCGGGGCCACTCACTCATCTAACTAAAAAGGGTGTACGGTTCGTATAGGATGAGCACTATCAGAAAGCTTTCGATGAGCTAAAGCGCAAGTTAACTTCTACACCGGTTCTGTCTACTCCACAGAGCGGGATTGAGTATCTTGTTTACACAGATGCTTTGTTGCAAGGTCTTGGGTGTGTTTTGATGCAGGAAAAACGACCGATTTTGTATGGGTCTCGTAAGCTTAAGCCTCATGAGCTTAATTATCCAATATATGATTTGGAGTTGGCAGCAGTGGTCTTTGCCATACACATTTGGAGGCATTATCAGTTGGGAGAATCCTTCAAATTGTTTAGTGATCACAAGAGTCTGCAGTATTTGTTCACTCAGCGAGAGCTGAATATGAGACAGTGCTGATGGTTGGAGTTTGTGAAAGACTATCAGTTCTCTATACAGTACCATCCAGGGAAAGCGAATGTGGTGGCAGATACACTCAGTCGTCGACCTATTGCTAATCTTTCTACTCTATTCACTATTGAGTGGAATGCGTTGAAGACGTTGGATGAATTGTCAGATACTTTCATAGCATGCATGGTATTACACCTTCTATTATTCACAAAGTTTTGAAGGCGTAACTCACGGATCAGCAGTGCATGGACAAAATTGCAGAGATAACTTCTGGTGAGGTCCCATTTTACTATGTTGGGATTGATGGAGGTTTAAGGTACAGGGACGATTAGTGGTACCTTTTGCTGATGATTTGAGGAATGATGTGATGACGGAGACTCATCATTCTGAGTTTTCTGTTCATCCAGGAGGAGATAAGATGTATCAGGATATGAAGCGGCAGTTTTGGTGGGCAGGTATGAAAAAGGACATTTCTATTTTTGTCTTTTGGTGTAGTACTTGTCAGATGGTTAAGATTTATCATCAGCGGCTGCCAGGAGCTCTACAACCACTACCTATACCAGAGTGGAAATGGGAGAGCATTTCTATGGATTTCGTAGAGGGATTTCTTACTTCCTATAAGGATCACAATTCCATTTGGGTCATCGTGGATAGGTTGACTAAATCAATTCATTTCTTGCCTATTCGCACTGACTTTACTTCGGAGTAGTTGGCAAGACTTTACATTACAGAAATTATGAAGTTGCATGGGATTTCGTTGTCTATTATATCCGACAGGGATTTGAGCTTTGTGTTAGGATTTTGGAAGAGTTTTCAGCAGGCTTTGGGTATAGAGTTGCATCTTAGCACTGCTTATCATCCTTAGACTGATGGATAGACTGAGAGGGTTAATTAGATCATGGAAGATATGTTTCGGTCATGTGTTCTTGATTTCAAGGGCCACTGGGAGAATTATTTGCCACTTGTGGAGTTTGCATATAACAATAGTTTCCAGAAGACTATTGGTATGGCGTCATTCGAGGCATTGTACGGCTAACCGTGTAAATCGTCTGTTTGTTGGATGGAGGTTGGCGAGAGCAGATTTTTGGGTTCTGAGTTCATTAAGGATACCTCTGAGAAGATTGCTCTTATTAGGGATCGTATGCGCACTGCTCAAAGTCAACAGAAGAGTTACGTAGATCGTCGTACTCGTGCATTGAAATTTCAGATTGGGGATCAGGTTTTACTCAAGGTATCTCCTATGAAAGGAGTAATGCACTTTGGGAAGAAAAGGAAGTTGTCACCGCGGTTTGTCGGTCTTTTCATGATTACGGATCGCGTTAGCGCTGTAGCTTATCGGTTGGCACTTCTGGATAACTTGGATCACGTACACAATGTGTTATATGTTTTCATGTTGCGGAAATTTCTGCGAGATGAGGATCGATATCAATATATTGATGTTGGGGAGATTGAGTTGCAGCCGGATGCAACATATTTGGAGCCACCGTGTCGTATTGTCGACCGTCGGGATCAAATCATTCATAATAAGGTTATCCCTTTGGTGCGTGTTCAGTGGAGTCATCACAATGAGGCTGAGTTCACTTGGGAATGGGAGGATGTCATTTGCTCACAGTTTCCTGAAATATTGGAAAAAGGTAAGAGCGAATTCCAGGGACGGAATTCCTTTTGTTAGGGGGGAAGAATGTAATACTCCTAATTTTAAAAGGATAATCCTGGTATTTAATTAATTGTTTAAATTACATTTTCAATTGTTTAGTTGTTTATTGGCGTGTTTATTTGCATTAATTGATGAATTGTTTTATTTAATGGTGTTTATTTGAATTAATTAATTGTTTACTTGTATTTTGTTTTTGTTTTTTTTTTTCTTTCTATAATTACATTAATTGTATTATTAGTATTTTCTTTCATTAACGTAATTGTTTTAATAAGTTAAATGCATTAATTGTAATTTAGGGCTTTGTTTTATTTTCTTCACGCTGTGGCCGACTAGAATTTAATTAGGGTTTTCTGTTTCCAATTATAAGTGGACTAGGGTTTTATATTAACCTATATAAAGAACAGTATGTCTACCAAGGGTTTGTAAACCCAGTTCCAGTATACGGAGACACAGAGAGAAATAGAGAAAGGAAGGCTAGGGTTTGGCTTAGACTAAGACTGAACAAAAGAGGGGAAATTGAGTTTGCTCATGGGTTGAACCAGGAGCAACAGTGGTCGGTGAAAGCAGTAAGGTCGCTGGAATTACTAGAGACGACGGGTTAAGGTTTTAAACGGAAACCTAAAGGCAAGTCTCTATTCTAACTCTTTCCCTTAAACCTATGTTCCGTGCATGCCTAGGCAGAGTCCAGGGGTTTAATTAATGCTAAAACATATCTGTGATGCATGTTTAAACTGTAATTTGCTTCGTTGAATTAAACTGTTTTGAAATTCTTAAAGCGTTTAATTGTATCCTTCTGTATATGTTTTTTAGCCTTGTTTAGTGGGATTGTTGATGCATGTTGATGTCTTTAAAATAATCTGGGACATTGAATGAACATTAAAACAAGTGTTTCAAAGAATTACAGAAGCCCTGGGTATCGCCGGAGGCGAGGAAGACGAAGCAGAGACGCAGAACGGCTTCAAGGAGCGAGAGAGCAGGCTCCCAAAAGGAGGGAAACAACTCCCTCATCAATAGAGTCGGTTCTAAGGAGTGTAGAGCCGGCTCCTAGCTCCACAGAGCCTGATCCCAAAGTTGGGGAGCCGGCTCCCATGCCAATGGAGCAGGCTCTCAATTTGTGAGAGCTTGCTCTCGCCCAGAATTGCGTTCTGTTAGTTTTTAGGGCGCTGTTTGGACTGTATAGGGTATTTTCACTTCGTTTAAACTACTTTAAATGATGTATATGATTGTCACAAACCTGTAAAAATATAGGGAAACAATAATTCATAAATGGATTAAGGAATGGACAGTGTGAATTTAGAGAAAAATCCTACATGTTGCACTTTGGTTGTTAATCAACTTACATACTGGAACTTGAAGATTCTTGTAAATATGATTTAATACTATTTAATCATATTTAAATAGAGTTATAAGTGTAGTGAATTACTTGCAATTAACTATGCTTGGTTTGGTTTAAATTGATATTTAACTTGCTCTTAACTGTATCAATTTATGGACGATTTGGAGGAATTAAATGCTATGATTTATTTTAGCAATTTAAATAGCTGGGACATGATTTTTAGGTTCTGTAATGAATACCTAATATCGTTATATATGTATTAGTTTATATTGATGCATACTTTGGAGACATGTTGATGAATAACTATTGCTATTTAATTAATTATGCTAATTGGAGGAGTGTATGCACCGGTATGGGACGGTGGCATATTAGGGATGGATTAGTTCAAATACTAAGTCCTACCTAATCTGGATTGAGGTATGGATTAACCATAAAGGTTAAGTCCTACTCATATTTGTGTCATATCAGTAAAATAATTGAATGACCTACTTTGGTTTCCGGATGGATTGTTATACATATATCAGGCCACTATACCAAGTGGATGATATTTTGTGTTAGGCTTATACGGACTTTATATATTTATGTTATGGTGCCATGGTATGAGCTTGAATCTCAGGACCATGGTTAGGGTGCGTATATCGCCTAGGATGGAGAACTGGATAAAGTTGTTGTTCTCTGGTAGGTCTAGGTACACATGACCACATAATGTGCGATTTGCATGGTATCTCTACTTAGGCTGAGAAAAACCTATTGGACTAGTGAACGTCCTATAGTGTGTACTTATACATATATGGACTATTCTAGTTGTTGTTGAGCTATCTAGGATGTATTTGTGTAATACCCCTAGTTTTCAAAAGGATAAAAAGGGAATTTAATTATTTATTTTATTACATTTTATTTAATTATGTGATTATGTGCTTACGTGGCTAGGTGTTTATGTGGCTGCATGATTATATGTTTATTGTCTTAATTGCTTATGTGATTTATTTGAATTAATTAGGCACTTGTGTAGTTAATTAATTGGGTGTTTTACTTGCTAAATTGATGTGTGGTTTAGTTGTAGTTATTTATTTGGATTAAATCAGTTAATTATTTTATGTTATATTTTATTTTAAAGGAGTTGGATATAAATAGTAGTAATGGACCAATCCAATGGGTCACATGAACTACTTGGACAGGAGTTGGTTGGGTACGAATGTTTACCCATGGATGAATGTACATATATATATAGGTATATATGTATATAAGGATTTTATATTCATTAGTATTATAAATAGTTAATAGTAATTTAACTATAGTCAGATATATATTATATATATAGTTAGAAGGTTATATAGTATATATATATATGTATATATGCTTATTCACGTGAGTTTTATAACAGACTTATATATATATATATATATATATATATATATATATATATATATATATATAATTATTTATATTTTCCTTTTTCCTGATATTTTTCCTTAAGGCAGACTTAGGGTTTGATTTGGATTAGGGTTTTATTGGATTACTATATATATAATAGTATAGGTCTGTGGGAGGCTAGGTTTTCATATATGTGATATATTTTATACTTAGAGGCAGAGAGATACAGAGAGGAAAGTGTGAGGGAAAAGAAGGAGGCTTTGGCCAAGGGTTCAAGGAGAGACTGTTTGTGGGGTTAGGACCGAGTAGCAAAAGGTTTGACAGCAACCAAGGTCGCCGGAATCAGAGGAAGAACACAGAGAAGGAGATTTTGGATTTTCAATCTGAAATCCTAAGACAAGTTATTCTCTTACTCTCTCCCTTTGATCTGTGTTTCTATACATGCCTAGGATATTCCAGGAGATTTAAACAATTAAACTGAAGTATTATGCATGCTTAATTGAACTAAAATAAATGATTGTATGTTTTTAGTTTCATATTCTTGTTTTGAATGATTCTGGAATTTTTGATGCATAATTGATGTTTTAGTTTAATCGTTGCATGTTAAAACATCTAAAATAATTTAGTATAGACGTATGGGACTTAGGTTGAAGCTTAGAGGCTTTAATTATGGAGTTTTAGGGTTTACAGAGGCTGAACAGACGAAGAAGACGACTTCAGCACTAACTCAGCCGATTAAGTTAGGAACTCAGCCTACTAAGTTGGGAGCTCAGCCTGCTCAGTTGGACCACGACCTGGATGTTGGTTTTAATTACCTAGAATTATTTTTAAACCTATTTAAATTAATTTAAATGGGTTAAATAGACTTTGAAAGGTTCTAGAATGCATAATACACTTCATATGCTTAAGGAATTGGACAATACGGATTTATAAATAATTTTTATAAATTATTTAATGGATAGTTAGTTATTTAATTATTGTAACAATTGAATTAAATATTTAAAGGACTTTATTCATGATTAGGAGTTTATATTATTTGTCTGAAATGTAGATTAATTACGTAGAATGTAAGTTAACTACATGCTATTTAAATTGTTATATTTGATTAAATAAATACAAATGGTTATGTGTATGATTTATATCATGCTAGGTATGGATTAATTGGTGTACTAATTTATTTGTGCATCATTTATTATGGATGGATGGATTGTATGCACTGGTATGGGACGGTGGCATACTAGAGACGGATTAGTTTCAAATATTATATCCTACCTATACGGAATAAGTGAATGGATTATAAATATAGAATCCTACTTATATTTAGTCTGTGCAGTTGAATAAGCTGAACGACTAACTAGATTTCCTCTGGATGTTTAGTCTGTACAGTTGAACAAGCTAAACGACTAACTGGATTTCTTATTAATGGATATGATAGGATTTTAAATATATATTTATGGTACCGTGGCATGAGCTTGAGTCTCAGTGTCGACGGTTAGGGAGCGTATATGCAGTAGGATGCGTAGCTGGCTATGATGGTAGAGGTATACCCTGTTAGGCTTAGGTACTCATGCCCACTCAGGTGCGTTTTGCATGTTGCCTTCTATTCAGGTTGAGACCCTTTTGTAGTTCAGTGAGAGTCCCTTAGTGTGAATATATCTATGTACGGATTATATAGCTATTGTTGAGTTGATTAGGATGTATACGTGTATTGGATTTCTGCTTGGACTGTAGTAGAGTAAAACTTGTTTGTGGGCCTGACCCACTATTATTTTACAGGTGTTCATCAGGAGTAGAGGTTGTTCGTGCTGAGTAGGGATCAGTCTACTTCATTCTTCTGCTTCCATTTAGAAGATTTGTTTATGTTTCTGTTTTCGGATGTAGATTATTTCAGTTACTTATTTAGTTTGGATTTCTTGGGGTCCACATTGTATGGATTCCCGAGTTGTATATTTTTGGAGGATTAGTTGTATCAGAATGATTTATTAATCAATGAAAATTTATTCTGAGGATTAATTATTGGATTATTATTTTAGTTTCCCTTCAGCATTTTTTTTTTTTTTTATTTTTTATCATATTTGTACTCTGTGTTCTTTTATTACCGAATTATTTTTGATATCTTCGGGTATTCGGGCGTGGGCTTGGCCAACCCGCATTCAGAAATCCGGGGGTATCACAATCTGCGTATCGGGTTTCTGTATGGATCGTAGTAGGATAGGACTTGCATGTGGGTCTGACCCACTCTCTTATTTTTCAGGTGTCCGTCAGTTCCAGGGTTAGAGCTTGATCGTGCAGAGCAGATACATAAACTCAATCCTTCGACTACATATGACTACTTTCTATATTTAGTGTTGGATTTTTATTACAGTTATTTCCTTTCCACTTTGGGATTTTATTAGGGGTTCACTTGATGGATTTCCGAGTTGTTAAATAAATGGAGGTTTTGGATTATTGGATTTTAAGTATTTAATTTTAAAGGATAATGCTTTAGAATTCTTTCAGCTTTTAATTATTTATTTCTTAATTCATTTTGAAATCTGCGTTCATTTACATATTGATTGTTTGGTATCCCTCGGGTTTGGGCTTGGGCCTGATCAACCCATGTCTCGGATTCTAGGGGAAATACACTGAACGCCAAACACTTGTGTAAATGAGGAAAGAAAATGAATAAAAAATGAATGACAAACACTTGGTAGTTTCACAAAAGTATCAATTTATTCCATTAAAAAATTACAAGGTATGTTTAGTTTTACAAAATTAAGTAAATAGAATGAGATAAAAATGAATGAAGAGCTACAAGATCCTATTGCAAGACACTATTTAGTCTTTCCGCTCTCTCTTGCTGATTCGACATCTTCCTAAACTTCATTCACTGTTACGTCAACAATAGACGAAGAAACAACATGAACAATCTCCTCGATCGGATGAACTTGAACATCAATGATTGAAGCAGGAGGAATGACTGAAGAAGTGTTCAGAGGTTGAGTAAGTGGAATGGCAGGAATAACCCCAGATTCCATAATGTTCTTGCATTCTT